>NC_079453.1:45805976-46003476 GCF_903798145.1 Danio aesculapii
CCCCGCTTTCTGCTTTTTGTTTGGTGGTCCCAAAATGTCACATTGATTTAGTGTCTGTTTGTGTAGGTGGATGTCCTGCGTATGGATTTGGAGAGCGCTGAGTGGCGAATGTTGGAAAGCTGGATTAAAGATGGGACTCTGAACCGGATCAATCAGCTCATTCTGACCATTCATCTGCAGTGGGCGGGGTTTGAGGTGGGCGGGGCTGAGGAGGAGGTGGTGCGCTTCTGGTACAGTGTTTTGCGAGCGATTCGCATTTCGGGACTACGACTCGTGCATTCAGCACACGGCCCGGGACACACAGTGCTTAGACACACACAGGCCAACTCACACAGTACATACACACTCAGCTGGATCAGGACAAGAGAGCAGAGCCGATAGTAGCCTGTAGACTATAGTAGATAGTAGCAAATCTGTAAATATATGATGTGTGCATTATGGAGCCTTTTCAGAAGATCATCATGATGCGTTAATTTTGATCAATAGTCATCAGCATCTTAAATACTTGAACATTTTTAATATTTAGATTTTTTTTTTACGTATTCATTTACAGTTGAAGTCATCATTATGTATGCCAAAGCTGAGTGGCCTTCTCTGAATTTAAGAAGGTACACCCACTTGAGGACTCTAGTCTACAGGGCTCTTCTGGATCTAGTGCCTTTACACCCATGTTCCCTTCTTCATAGATCAAAAAGCCAGTAAGCCCTACGTTCAAGTGAATCTTATAATTTGACTGTTCCCCGGGTTTGAACTGAAATGGGGAGGCGAGCCTTTATCCATGCTGTCCCCTCATCCTGGAATACTCTTCAGTCTGAACTAATAATGTCTGAGCTCATCCCAATTCAATCATTTCGCTCTGTTCTTTACAATAGAGGTGCTCCGATCAGGATTTTTGGGGCCGATCTCCAATTATCGATCACTTGAAACCATATTGGCCGATACCGATCACAGGGTCTAATTAAAGTCTTTTATTAATCATGTTTTTACTGCATTTATTGATAAGCAACATTCTAACCTAAAAGATAGCAGTCTGTGCTTGGTTACCTAATAGGAACAGTTTAGATCAGAGATGCCCAAACTATGCCCATGGACCAAAGTTGGCTCATGATAACCTTTGATTTGGCCCTCCATCTCCTGTGAGAAGGGAGGCAGAATGTTGGTGGTAAGGTCATTAGTACACATTATCATTTCTAATTTTAACGTAACCTTTCATTTGTTTGATTAATTGTTGAGCTACAAAAAAGCATATTTCCATTAAATGTTTCAATTAAATGTTGTGAATTCATCTCAATGGGTTTTTATCTGGTTAAATAAAGAAACTTAGTCAAGCCTTTAAATGTCAGTTTAAGCTAAATACTCGTATCTTGAAAAACATCTAGTCAAATATTATGTGCTGTCATCATGGCACAGATAAAATAATCTTTATAAAGATATAGAGTTGAAGTCAGAATTATTAGCCCCCCTGAATTATTAGCCCATTTGTTTAATTTTACCCCTTTGTTCATTTCTGCCCCTAATTTCTGCTTAACAGAGATTTTTTCAACACATTTCTAAATATAATGGTTTTAATAACTCATCTCTAATAACTGATTTATTTTATCTTTGCCATGATGACAGTAAATAATATTTGACTAGATATTTTTCAAGACACTTCTATACAGCTTAATGTGACATTTAAAGGCTTAATTAGGTTAACTAGGCAGGTTAGGGTAATTAGGCAAGTTATTGTATAACGATGGTTTGTTCTGTAGACTATCGAAAAATTATATATAGCTTAAAGGGGGTAATAATATTGACCTTAAAATGGTTCATAAAAAAATTAAAACTGCTTTTATTCTAGCCGAAACAGAACAAATAAGACTTTCTCCAGAAGAAAAAATATTATCAGAAATACTGTGAAAATTTCCTTGCTCTGTTAAACATCATTTGGGAAATATTAAAAAAAGAAGAAAAAATTAAAAGGGGGACTAATAATTCTGACTTCAACTGTATAAAGATATAAGATAAAGATTTATAAAGATAAAATAAAAGCGAGTTATTAAAACTATTATGTTAAGAAATGTGTTGGGAAAAAAATCTTCTTTCCGTTAAAAAGAAATTGTGGAAAAAATATCCAGGGGGGCTAATAATTCAGCAGGACTAATAATTCTGAATGTACACAAGTACCCACATCCTTCAAAATCACTCATACTGTGGCCTAACCAGGCTATATTACATATATTGGCTATACTTCATCCCAAACAATGTATTTTATCATTTACTCAAATTTCACTTGAGTTTTTATTTTTATCTGTTGAACACTGAAGAATGTATTTTGATTAATGTTCACAGTATTTTCCCTACTGGCCTGTTTCCATTATTATTTTGTGTTTAACATAAAAGCAACTCACATTTGACAAAACAAGACATTTGCGAGTGAGTAAAGTTTTATTTTTGGGTGAACTGTCCTTATATAATATACAACATTTGAAAGAGAAAAAGGCATTGTTTCTGTTTAAAATGCCGCCTAGTGGCTGTCAAATGTATTACAATGGTTTAACTAAATAAATCTAATCACGCTGTGATCATCTTTTAACAGCTATTAAATTAACCTTCTGTCGTTTTAAATGAAATAGGGCTACGTGCAATATTTTACAAGTGCATTGTTTATATGATAACAACTAATAAAATGTTTATCAGATTTCCTTGTGTCTTTTTTATTGTGAATGTGTAAATTACAATTACAGGAAAAACAGGAATCAAGAACAAAAGGTCCAAAGATAAATGAAATTCAAATAAAAAGGAAAAAAGGGAGGACATTCACAAGACGCCAAATACAGATTCATAATAACTTAAAGTAGACTACAAAGTGGTTTCAGTGACCATATAAACAAATGCCAAACTGGCTTTCTGGCAAAACGCCATATTAGTCCAAATATTAGGTCAGTGTTAGACGTAATAGATTAGAACCAATTTGTCTATTCAAAGGCTCTTATTTTGTTTCTTGATTTTTATAAGGCATTTAAAACAGCTGATCACCAGTTTCTGTTACAAGGTTTACATATGTTTGGTTTTGGAAAGAAGTTTATTCAGATTTCCTTGTGTCTTTTTTTATTGTGCATTTATTGTGCAATTAGAGGAAAAACAGGCATCAAAAACAAAAGGTCCAAAGATAATTTAAATTCAAATAAATAAAACAAAATTAATAAATGGAACCAGTAAAAAGTGGTTTTCAGTGACCTAATAAACGAATCCCAAACTGGCTTTATGGCAAAACGCCATACTAGTCCAAATATTAGGTTGGTGTTAGACCTAATAGACTATAACCAAAGGCACTCATTTTGTTTCATGGTTTTTATAAGGCATTTAACACAACTGATCTCTGGTTTCTGGTACAGGGTTTACATGTTTGGTTTTGGAAAAATGTTTATTAAGATTTCCTTGTCTTTTTTTAATTGTGAATTTGTAAAATTACAACTACAGAAAAAAACAGGCATCAAAAACAAAATGTCCAAAGGTAAATGAAATTCTAATAAAAAGGAAAAAAAGGGAATTCACAAGATGCCAAATACAGATTCATATTAACTTACAGTAGACTACAAATTGGTTTCAGTGACCAAATAAACGAATGCCAAACTGGCTTTATGGCAAAACGCCATATTAGTTCAAATATTGGTGTTAGGCGTAATAGATTATAACCTATTTGTCTATTCAAAGGCTCTTATTTTGCTTCTTGATTTTTATAAGGCAATTGACACAGCTGATCACCAGTTTCTGTTACAGGGTTTACATATGTCTGGTATTGGAAATAAGTTTATTCAGATTTCCTTGTGTGTGTTTTATTGTGCATTTGTAAATTACAATTACAAAATTACAAAAACAGGCATCAAAAACAAAAGTTCCAAAGATAAATGAAATTCTTATAAAAAGAAAAAAAGGGAGGACATTCACAAGACGCCAAATACAGATTCATAATAACTTACAGTAGACTAAAAATGATTTAAGTGACTTAATAAATCCATGCCAAATTGGCTTTATGGCAAAACACCATATTAGTCCAAATATTAGGTCAGTGTTAGACGCAATAGATTATAACCAATTTGTCAATTCAAAAGGCTCTCATTTTGTTTCTTGATTTTTATAAGGCATTTAACACAACTGATCACCAGTTTCTGTTACAGGGTTTACATATGTTTGGTTTTGGAAAGAAGTTTATTCAGATTTCCTTGTGTCTTTTTTTATTGTGCATTCATTGTGCAATTAGAGGAAAAACAGGCATCAAAAACAAAAGGTCCAAAGATAATTTAAATTCAAATAAATAAAACAAAATTAATAAATGGAACCAGTAAAAAGTGGTTTTCAGTGACCTAATAAACGAATCCCAAACTGGCTTTATGGCAAAACACCATACTAGTTCAAATATTAGGTTGGTGTTAGACCTAATAGACTATAACCAAAGGCACTCATTTTGTTCTTGGTTTTTATAGGGCATTTAACACAACTGATCTCTGGTTTCTGGTACAGGGTTTACATGTTTGGTTTTGAAAAAATGTTTATTAAGATTTCCTTGCCTTTTTTTTATTGTGTATTTGTAAATCTACAACTACAGAAAAAAACAGGCATCAAAAACAAAATGTCCAAAGGTAATTGAAATTCTAATAATAAGGAAAAAAGGAATTCACAAGATGCCAAATACAGATTCATAATATTTACATTTACATTTACATTTAGTCATTTAGCAGACGCTTTTATCCAAAGCGACTTACAAATGAGGACAAGGAAGCAATTTACACAACTATAAGAGCAGCAGTGAACAAGTGCTATAGACAAGTTTCAGGTGTGTAAAAGTCTAAGAGCAAAACATTAGTAGAGTATTTTTTTTTTTTTTTTTTTTTGAGAGAGAGAGAGAAAGAGGGCACAGTGGTATAGCCAGAGAGGCAGTTACAGATTAGGAAGGAAAGTGGAGACTAAACAGTTGCGTTTTTAGTCGTTTCTTGAAGACAGCAAGTGACTCTGCTGTTCTGATGTAGTTAGGGAGTAACTTACAGTAGACTACAAAGTGGTTTCAGTGACCATATAAACGAATGCCAAACTGGCTTTCTGGCAAAACGCCATATTAGTTCAAATAATAGTGTTAGACGTAATAGATTAGAACCTATTTGTCTATTCAAAGGCTCTTATTTTGCTTCTTGATTTTTATAAGGCATTTGACACAGCTGATCACCAGTTTCTGTACAGGGTTTACATATGTCTGGTTTTGGAAATAAGTTTACTCAGATTTCCTTGTGTGTGTTTTATTGTGCATTTGTAAATTACAATTACAGGAAAAACAGGCATCAAAACAAAAGGTCCAAAGATAATTTAAATTCAAATAAATAAAACAAAATTAATAAATGGAACCAGTAAAAAGTGGTTTTCAGTGACCTAATAAACGAATCCCAAACTGGCTTTATGGCAAAACACCATACTAGTTCAAATATTAGGTTGGTGTTAGACCTAATAGACTATAACCAAAGGCACTCATTTTGTTTCATGGTTTTTATAAGGCATTTAACACAACTGATCTCTGGTTTCTGGTACAGGGTTTACATGTTTGGTTTTGGAAAAATGTTTATTAAGATTTCCTTGTCTTTTTTTCATTGTGCATTTGTAAAATTACAACTACAGAAAAAAACTGGCACCAAAAACAAAATGTCCAAAGATAAATGAAATTCTAATAAAAAGGAAAAAAGGGCATTCACAAGATGCCAAATACAGATTCATAATAACTTACAGTAGACTACAAAGTGGTTTCAGTGACCAAATAAACGAATGCCAAACTGGCTTTATGGCAAAACGCCATATTAGGTCAAATATTAGTGTTAGACGTAATAGATTATAACCTATTTGTCTATTCAAAGGCTCTTATTTTGTTTCTTGATTTTTATAAGGCATTTGACACAGCTGATCACCAGTTTCTGTTACAGGGTTTACATATGTTTGGTTTTGGAAATAAGTTTATTCAGATTTCCTTTTGTCTTTTTTATTGTGCATTTATTGTGCAATTAGAGGAAAAACAGGCATCAAAAACAAAAGTTCCAAAGATAAATGAAATTCTTATAAAAAGGAAAAAAGGGAGGACATTCACAAGACGCCAAATACAGATTCATAATAGCTTACAGTAGAATACAAAGTGGTTATCAGTGAACTAATAAACATATCCCAAACTAGCTTTATGGCAAAACGCCATATTAGTCCAAATATTAGGTTTGTATTAAACTTAATAGATTATAACCCAAGGCGCTCATTTTGTTTCTTGATTTTTATAAGGCATTTGACACAACAGATCACCAGTTTCTGTTCAAGGGTTTACATGTGTGTTTGGTTTTGGTATACAGATTTCCTTGTGTCCTGTTTGTTTTTCTGTGGCGAGTGATGAAATCCCGGCTGCCTTTGATTCACACAAAAAAATCACGTGCATACCTTTATCTTGTATCACATGTTGTAGTGGTCTCTGCATAATTTCGCCATGTTTCGGATTTGTTGGGACTGGCTCAGGAATGTTGATTATTCCTGCCTTCCGTGTAGAAACTGCGAACAGATGTTTTCAAGCCGCTAGGGTGGAGCTGCGCCTTCAAGATTCCACTTTCTGCATCCGCCCATTTTCCCTTGATTGACAGGCGCACCAGCCAATCAAATGTTTGGATGACGCGCATCATCCAATGAAAAGTTACCAAACGCGAGACAGCTCTTCTTACAGTACTTGTAGACATTTTGTCGGCTCAGAAAATTATGGACGGCATCAAACTCAGGGAATGGTACTGCTGAGGTAGTTAAAAGCCAGAAGACGTCGGCATTTAAGGCCAAATCCATAAATATATATCCAGGTAAGGCACTTTTATTTGCGTAAATAACGAAATAGCCGCAGTTGGGTTGGCGAGTTGACAGTCTGCTAAAGCTAATCACTTCCTGCTCAGCCCTGAACGCTTCACTCAATTTAGGCCTTCGCTTTTAGTTTTTAAAGTCTTTTAAATGTTCGTGACAAATAAGCCTGTGCCATTTTGATATAGTCAGAAACTGTAATTATGGGCTGGAAGTCAGTATACAGGGTGGGTGCAGCTTTGATTAGATCTTATCTTCTCACAAACAAAGTTGTGAAGTGGAGCCTCCTCAATATAGGAAGTCTGATGGGCGAACATTTGATCCTTCCTGAAGCTAAACTCTATAAAATGTATGTACATTTAGCAAGTGAGGTAAAGCTGGTTTTATATTGGCACATTCGTTCTGTGACAACTTGTGACTCGCTCCCTATATTGTTTACCATGGTGCTTTGAATATCTGCTTTAAAATCACATGCAAGTATGACTTGAAAACAACATTAGCACAATTTAATTGGCTGTAAACAATGTTGTACTTTGACAGTCATTGGTTGCTAATATAATTTCACTATTTTTGTTAAATTATATTACTACTGAGTATGTGTGAATATAAAACCAACTTTACCTCAATCATTTAAAAGTGATAACATTTATTTCAAGCATTATGACAGCAGCAGGTTTTGCTTTTATTTTTTTGGACCGTGTGTGCTGTTTGATTTACTTTTAGTGTGAACAACAACAACAAAAATATGACTCATTGGTGTAATTGACACCCATTAAAATGTCTTTCGGTTTAACACTGGTTTTTACACTAGAAATATCTTGTGATGCTAATTTAGCATACAGTGCAGCCCATGAATACAGATTAATTGTAACCTCTGAATCTTTATTATTATTTTTCAAAGCACTAGTTTTTACCATTTATCAGCAAAAAGTATGCAACCATTAAAAAATTGATAAAATAAATCATCAATGCGTTCAATTTTTTTTTTTTTTTTGATACTTTTTTGATATTTGTTACGTTGAATGAGAATGGAACATTATTTCATCCATATTTGTAATTTTATTTGTAACATTTTATAACATTAGGTATTTAAAATATTATAGTTGAAACTACTTCTGTTTAAAATGCTTTTTATGCATATAAAATCACTTTCATGAGTTTAATTTGAGGCAGACAGACACCCTCTTTGACTCATTTGGTGTAGTTTTATTTTCCAAGTGAGCAAAAGGCAAGAAGTGCAGTTGCATGCATGAATTTAGTGCTAGAGGTTGTTGTATTTTGGTCAAAGACACAGCAGCAGCAGTTTTGGTTCTGCTTTAACCCTTGTGTTTTCATCCACTCTGGGGTGATTTTGAGTATTCATTTGGATACTAGTTTCTCTGTTTTTAAGTAAATGGAATGATTTTTGGTGACAGATCCTATTTTCACATACTTTAGGAAAATGCTTGGAAATTTTTCAAAAACTCATCAGTACCAGGGTGTTCGCAGGTCTTACATTTTGTTTTTAAAATTCAAGACATTTTAAGACTTGAAGGCCTTAAAGTCTTAAATTCAATGAAATATTGTTTTGTCTTAAATCTACTGCTTTAAAAGTAAAGCTACCCAATCAGGCTGACGCCCAATCACCAATAATCTATCTCAAAACCTTAATATTTAAAATTTTTATTGCAAAAAAGATACAATTTACAACATTTATTTGACATTTTTACAGGAAATTCTCCCAATTAAATTCCCTATTCAGGGAAAAAAGTAAGGCAACACATCCATTTACATGGTCTTCTATCAATACAAAAACTATTTACAGAAGTAACCTGGCCATTAGAAAAAATCCTTAGTGTTTAGCCCTGTATAAGTCTAAAAATAAATTCATAATGGTCTTAAAAGGGTCTTAGAAAGTCTTAAATTTGACTTGAAGAAACCTGCAAAAACCCTGAATACACCCTGGGCGAATTGACTACCTTTTCGTTGTATTGGAGGCTGTTTGTGCCCCATTGACTTCCACTGTCATCACATTTTTTTAATTGCAAAGCCATGACACCAAATAATCATACTTTCTTGATTGTTGGTGGTTTTCCCTGTTGGGAAGAGGTCAAATTTGTCATTTTACTGTTTGTATGAAGTATAGTGTGTGTATATGAGAGCCCTTTGCACACTTATCTTGATATGTCTGAGAAAACCCAAATAAGCAGCTCAGCTCTTAGAACATAGTACACATAGTAAGTGTGTTTATGCACGCTATAATCTGCTGTTTTACTCCATAAAAAAGATATAAACATTTTTGCACAGGCCTATCTAAAGGGTTAATGCTGCCAACTGATTATCAACAGTGAAAATGATAAATTGTACCTCTTCCCAACAGGGAAAACCACCAACAATGCATGCATGATTATACGCTGTCATGACTTTGCAGTCAAAAAAAGTCATTATAATGGAAGTCAGTGGGGCAAAAACAGCCACCAACATAACACAAGGGTAGTCAGTTTGAACAATACACAAGGGTTAAAGACTCATAAGACCCATAAGTGTTATGAATATGCTTCAGCAATAATAAAGGGTGTGTTTTAGATCCTACCAGTCAAGCTAGCAACACTATTTGTAATGGATCTTGTGCGATTTTTCTGTTTGTCTCAAAGAGGTAGGAGACGAATAATCTCCCATCATGCCTTTGGTGACGCGAAACATCGAACCGCGGCACCTCTGTCGCCAATCGCTGCCAAATACAATCAAGAGTGAACTGGAGTGTGTGACCAACATCACACTGGCAAACATCATTCGCCAGCTTGGATCGCTCAGTGAGTGTTTGTGTAATGGAGTAAATGCTGAGAAAAATCAGTCGTGCTGTTTTTAACCTGTCATTCAATCACAGGCAAGTATGCGGAGGATGTGTTCGGCGAGCTGTTTGTTCAAGCCAGTACGTTTGCTGAACGGGTCAATACTCTGGGAGAGAGAGTGGACAAGCTGCAGGTCAAAGTCACCCAGCTCGACCCTAAAGAGGAAGAAGGTAAGAAACGCATTGGGTTGTGCTTGAGATTTCATCGTCTTACGTTGCTTGAATCTATTACGATTTTCTGGGGGCCACTATGGGTTGTTTCAGAAAGCAAAATGTATATTTTACAGTCCAGCAAAGTGTAAGCATGTTTATTAAGTGCATTTAATATTTGTTTTGCATTTAGCCATTGTGTTTTTTTATTTACTTTTCTTCCTGATTTTTATTTTATCCAACTCTTGTTCAGATGGGTTTTTTTTTTTTTGTCTATTTTAATTTTATTTATTTTTTTGTCTATTTTTCTAAATTTTTTGTTGCACCAAATTATTTGGTTTTATATTCTTTTATTTGTTGTTTTTTATTATCCAGATTAATTTTAGTTTTTAGAGTTTTAGAGTTTTTTAGAGTTTTTTTTTTCCCTAATTTTTATTTACAGTGGTCCCTCACTATAACGCGGTTCACCTTTCGCGGTCTCACAGATATTTTTTTTAAGTGCAATTTGACATGCTTTTTTTTGTTTGTTTTTTTTAACAGCACATTGTGTTCTGCGTCCTGATTGGCTGTAGACCATTGTCAATAAATCTCCTCCGTGCCATGTCTCCCATACAGTACAGAATACGCTTGCCAAATTGACATAAATCTTTGATCGTTAGCAGTGTGACTGAAGTGCTGGACTGTATGTTTAACAAGTTTTCTCCCCAACAAACCCCATAATGTCATCAAAACGTTCTGTATCTTCAAAGGACGTACGGTATCACCCATAAGGCAGAGGAAGGCCTTAAACCATCTATAATAATTGTAAAAAATAAAGCTGACTACTTCGAGGATTTTACCCATTATGGGCTATTTTAAAAACGTAACACCCGTAATTAACGAGGGACATTTATTTATTTATTTATCTTTTTTCTAATCCAAACCGTTTGTTTGATTATTTTTCTATTATTCCTTCACTTTCATCTCACGTTTTTTTATGCATCCAAGTCTCTCTTTTTTGTGATTTTTATTTTTTTCTTGTTTTATTATTATGTCATATCATATTATTGGTTGGTTTTGTTTGTCTCTTTATTTGTAACGTTTATAATTTTCTTAGTCAAATCCTTTTGTTAGTTTTTTCTTATGCAACTTTTAGTTTTTTATTGTTTTTTCCAAATTTATTATTATTTTTTTTAATCCAAACCTTTAGTTTAATTGGTCACAATTAAATTACACAATTGGTTTACAATAAGGTTCAATAGTTAATGTTAATTAATGCATTTACTAACATGAACAAACAATGAACAAAACATTTACTACAGTATTTGTTCATGTTAGTTAACGTTAGTTAATGAAAATACAGTTGTTCATTGTTAGTTTATGATTACTCACGGTGCATTAACTAATGTTAACAAGCATGGACTTGGATGTTAATAATGCATTAGTAAATGTTCAATTATGATCAATAAATGCTGTACAAGTGTTGTTCATGATTAGTTCATGTTAGTAGATGCATTAACTAATGAACCTTATTGTAAAGTGTTACCGTTTAATTATTTTTCTATAATTCTATCTTACTTTTTTGTGTATCCCAGTCTTTTTTTTTTATTTATTTTTTTTATTATTATTATTTTTTTAATTTTATTATTATTATTTTTTTGTATTATTGTTTTAGTCAAATAATGATTTGTTGTTGTTTATTTTTTGTTTATCATTATTTGTAAAAGAATTCTAATTAAAATTCATAATATTTTTCTAATTAAAATTGTGGGTTTTTTTTTTCTTTTTTTTCAGTTTTGTTTTCTTAATATTTATTTATTTATTTTACTAATTCAAACCGTTAATTAGTTTTCTTTTTTATTTTAATTATCTTTTTAATTATTCTTTAATTTTTGTCTATTTTTGTGCATCTCAGTTTATTTTTTGTTTTATTTAATTTTTTATTATTATATATTATTATTGTTTAGTTGATTATTTAAAAATAAACACAATATATTAAACTCAATCCAAACCACATCTATTTGTATGTTTGATATCATTTTTTGAAAAGCATTCCAGTACGGACTCTCTGTTCAAGTGCTTATTTCGTCACTATGATTGCAGTATCATCCATAGGTCACTAATGTCCAAAGCTGTTACTGCATTAGACCCTTTTTGCTTGTATGTGACATAAACCGCATTAATATACTGAATAAATGGTACATTTATGCCTCTGACGCACATTGTGTGATGCATTTCAGTCTAGTAAGCCTCATGTCAAAAGCGGAGGCAAAATTAGCTCATTCCCTTTTTTTTTTCCTCTTCTTCTTCTCTCCCCTACTTCCCCAGATATCACACTCATTATTATGGCCACACAAATTTGAGAGCATCCCTTGCAAAATGACAGTTTCATAAAGATCTGGTCTGTGCTCAAAATAAACAAAGCCTTAATTTGTGGCCTTCAAAGCAACGATTGAATACAATTTAATTTGAAATGTCTGTAACTTCTTTGTTACTTTTGTTCCTGTTTTTGCTTTCCCCCCTCTAGTGTCACTTCAGGCAATCACCAGCCGCAAAGCCTTCCACTCTAATCTCATCCAGGACCAGCAGCTCTTCATCAGGGCTTCACTGCCGCAGCCCATCAATGAGACCTATCTGACCTGCAATCAGCCGCCGCCACTGGACAAGCTCAGCCCTTACAGGTACACATGCAGGCTTTTATTTCAATTATAGTATTGCTTGATGATTTTTACCACATCTGATTAAATAAGGACTGGATCGTTAGTAGTTTTAGTTCTGAACTCTTTAAATTCACTGCAGTTTGACTTGAATTAGTGGTGTGTGTGCTATATATTATCTAAATTAGGGGTGTAACTGATCACGGTTGATCCGTGATCCGTGTGGATCACAATTTGGAACGCACGTGATCGCGGATTAATCCAACATTTATAACAATTGCAGAGAGATCGCCTCCTGCGTCATTCAAATCACATGTATGAAAGCATTTTGGATTCCATGTAAAATATAATGATGACAGAAGTTGTAGTTAGACTTCCCTAAATGCTTTCTTAGGTTAATAATTAAAGGTGTTTTCTGACACTGTTTGTTTAGCCAGCATTATTGCATTCAGTGTAAAGCTGCATGATCAAACATTAAAAGATCATGATCTCAATTAGTCATGGGCTGGTACCTTGGATAAAAATATCACGGTTTAACGATATTGTGATTACTGCTCTAAAATATATTCTTTCTAAATGTTTGGGTAAAAACCAATCGTTTTTTACCCTTTGAACAATTATTTTATATTTACATATTTTGTGAAAATATTTTGGAGCAGTAAACGTGTCAGGCTGAATAATTCAAATAAATCATTGACTTCTGCTGTCTTCATTAGTTTAAAAAACACTGATTTCTTTACTATTTAAAATGACATCTTTGGATATCCTTTCTGCTGGAGATGATGTTGTACTAAAAAAAATGTAAATATAAAATCTTACTTGTACCGTAGTAATGGTATAGCAGAAAATTTTGGTGGTTTAAAAACCTTGACTTTTCCAAACCGCGGTATACCTTGAAACGGTTATTGTCCCATGCCTAATCTCAATTCAAACCTGCGCAACATGAACGATAAATGATAATGATTTGCATATGTTTATTAATCCTTTTAAGCGCTGCATTCAAATCTGCGTTTGATTGAGAGAGATTCACTTTTTACACTTTTTCAGTTCGTTACAAACAATTAAATAACACCGAAGTACTGGGAGAACAGTTTATAGTTCAGATATAAACACTGATCTTTATGCTAAAGCTTAAAATCACAGTTTAATAGAATTTGACGCTGGTGAATGTAGCAATTACATTGTGTAACCAACAGGTGGCGACAAACAACCGTCAACATTATGTCACTGAATAGTAGATATAATCAAACATGAAGTTTTATGTGTGAATTGTTGAATCATTCAGTGAAATAAATATAGTATTTTGTACAGTATGCTAGATTCTTATATTTAGCATTATCAGCAACAGTAGCAAAGATCATGTTTTGTATTGAATATTTTCTTTTTTCAGCTGGTTCTTTCTTGATTTTTTTTATTTTTTATTAAAATGACAGGTTCTAAGTTCTGTTTGTTAAAACAAATGGTTTTTGCAGGAATATTTTTGTATAAATGGAAAGCAAATGACTCATGAATGAATCATTTAGGTCGGTGATTCAGTCGTTCTTCAGTCAGTGCTTTGATTTTAAATGAATCATTTGATTGAATCACTCATTAAGACTTGCTGTCACCTACTGACAGAATTTGTGGGGGTTTTTTCTTGTTTTTTTTTCTTTTGTTTATCCATGAATCATCCCAGAAATTGTTAAATTATTTAATTACAGAAATATAGAGGTGTCTTTTCTTTTCACCCCTAACTTAAATTTTGTCGAAACTGTTTTCCAGGGAGGATGGCAGGGAGGCGCTTAAGTTTTACACTGATCCGTCTTACTTCTTTGACCTTTGGAAAGAGAAAATGCTTCAAGATACCAAGGACATTATAAAAGAGAAACGCAAACACAAGGTGAGACGTGCATCACCTTAAAATATCCTCTAGAGTCCAGCTTCTTTAACGTGTCTGTGTGTTATTTTATTTTTGTGTTTACCGCAAGCAGAAGAAGAAAGATGACAATGTTAACCGAAGGAACTTGAACCCTCGGAAGATCAAAACCCGTAAAGATGAATGGGAACGCCAGAAAATGGGGGCGGAGTTTGTTGTCCCCAAAAGTGATGCCTTGGGGTGATTATAATAAATGCCTACTGTATTCCTGCATAGATGTCTGATTTTCTGAATTTAAAGGTCCAGTGAAATTAAAGTAACGTTTTCTAGATGTTTAAGGATATTTATAAACTAGTGCACTCCAAAACAGTGACAAAAATTGTGTTTAGAAGATATAAAACTGATATAAACATGTAAAGCTTGTAGTTTGCCACTTCCAGCTAAATGAATAATTAGCTATGTTGTTTCCATCCAAAAATGCAAATTAACTTCATGCTCAAAACTGGATGATCGCATAAAAGATGTGCAAATAAAGCAGCGTGGATCTTTTCTTCATTTAATAAATGACTTACACCTCAGAAGGCAATCCTGACACGCAGTGATCTCTTATAACAAAATCACATGACCTTATTTTAATGCGCATACTGGAATTTGTTTGGTAAAAGTGCTTCCATCGTAGTTCATGCGCATCTTTTCTTATCGAATAAAAAGTTTATCCTACTCTGATATGTGCATATGTTTTTTTTATGCGCATTTTCAAAATCTATGCGCATCATGGCGTTTCCATCAACCGTTTTTATGCGCATATCCTAAATGTGCATGAAAATAGGTGTATTGAAACATAGCTATTGTTTTTTTTTTTCACGTCACCTCATACTTCTATGGTTAAAAAAAAATCTAAAAAACTTTATTTTAATTTCATGCGACTTTTAATATCATGTGCAATCTTTGTTCTTTACAATTAAAGCAAAAATATGTAGAGCTTGATGATATAAGCGTGAAGGGTCTCGACACAATCATACTTGAATGTTAAAATCAGGTGTAAAAAGTGTTTTTTTCTTAAATTAAATAATTTTTTTAATGCACATTTCAGACAATCTGCCATTTACTAAAGCCAATGTTTATTTTATTAACTCAACTGTCACTGAATCTCAGTATATTATGTTATATTACATAGAAATTGAAGGTATCTCACCAGATGTATTGGGTCAGTAGATTCAGATATGCCTTGTTGCCTTCCTGCCTTTATGTTCTGCATTTTCAGCTTTCAGATTCATCAAGTGTTTACAATATCATTGATGTCTATATACATTTAACATTATTAATGTCTCTCAAACAGCAACTCTTCGGAAGCATTGAACGGCAGTATCGGCTCTGGTGATGATGGCTACATCCACACTGATAGTTATTTGGAACAAAGCACTAACTCCTACAGCTACGATCCCGGCTCTCCTCTCCCACCTCCAGCGCAGGAGGATTTCCCACCTCCACCACCTCCAGACACGCAGTGAGTGTCTTAAAATAGCTCGCACTTTCTCTGTTGTTGAGTAGGACTCTGCAATATGACGATATAACTCGTATGGATAAAATAAGTCAATTGTTTCATATTATGCTCTATCACATATTTCCAGGTGTTATGAAATGCATTGTTTATGGTAATAATTTTTCATAATTTATAAGAGCGCAATATTACACTCCATTATGGGAATGCAGACAGAAACATGATTAACAGCATCATGCGAAAGTCGCTTTCTTGAAAGAACAATGTTTACATTTTGCATTTTATTTAGCAATTACTATTATTATTATTATTATTATTTTATGTAATCTTGGACCTGTAATCATTAGTTTTTGGAAAGTGTTTCATATTTTATTAATATTTATTTTATATTTCTACATTTTTAGTCAAACGTTGGCCCTGAAGTTCTTAATAAAGTGAGAAATATGAGCACATGAGTACATTGAGGATAAACTTTAAAATGTAAATAAGAAATGGTCTTTTACATGTTGTCAAAATATTTAAACTATTATTGACTGAATTTAAAGAAATGGTACTTTATTTTATTATATATACTGTTGAAGTCAGAATTATTAGGTCCCCTTAGAAATTGTTTTTCCTTTTTTAAATATTTCCCAAATTATGTTTAACAGAGCAAGGAAAGTTTTGTTTCGGCTAGAATAAAACCAGTTAAAAAAAAAAAAAAACATTTTAAGGTCAATATTATTAGCCCCTTTAAGCTATATATATATTTTCGATAGTCTACAGAACAAACCATCATTATACTATAACTTGCCTAATTACCCTAACCTGCCTAGTTAACCTAATTAACCTAGCCTTTAAATGTCACTTTGCGCTGTATAGAAGTGTCTTGAAGAATATCTAGTCAAATATTATTTACTGTCATCATGGCAAAGATAAAATAAATCAGTTATTAGAGATGAGTTATTAAAACTATCATGTTTAGAAATGTGTTGAAAATCTGCTCTCCGTTAAACAGAAATTGGAGGAAAAATAAACACGGGGCTAATAATTCTGACTTTAACTGTATATAGATATGAGATGACTTGTATCATGATTTAAAGCAGGAGTGACCAAACTTTTTATTGTGAAGGGTCAAAAACCAAGCTTGATTGAGACTAGTGGTCTGAAGGTAAATAAAGGTGGGGCAAATTACATGGGTAATTTCCTAATTTGTTTAATGATGTTTAAAAATGATAAGAAAACATTGCTTTATAATAACTAATACTGATGTTTTTTACATTGTACACTAAACTTATTACAGTAAAAACAAAACAATCTAATTTATAACAGAATTACACTAGTTTGCTTGCCCCTAGCTCGCTTAACCCTGATTTGCTTGCCGATGTCTTCTGCATAGTTCTCTATCCGTCAAGTGACAATATTTACATTTTTAGAAATCAGATTAATTTACATTTAATGGAAACATTAAATGTAAATTAATCTGATTTCTAAAAATGTAAATATTGTCACTTGACGGATAGAGAACTATGCAGAAGATCAGATGGGATGGTGGGCCAAATCAAAAGGTTTCAATGGGCCAACTTTAACCGGCAGGCCTAACTTTGGGCATCTTTCATTTAAAGTCACCATGAAGCAGAAGTTAAGATTGTCATTTTTTCCCGCTATCATGATGTAAATCCATATGAAACACATCTGAAATAAGAAAAAGAAATGTAGGGTGGTGCATGATTTCATTCTTTGGGAAACAATTAGGAATGTTGAAAGATGGGTGTTGCTAACAAAATGAAGGAAGGTTGACAAATGGACTAATTCCGAGCAAAAACGAGACCCCACTGATAGCCCTGCTCTAAAGGAATTCCATGTGACCAAGAAGTAAAGAAAGTCATTTTGAGGAAAGGGAGGAGGTTATGATATTTGTCACAATTCATGCTATTTACTACTGGCTTATTACCTGCCTATTATTAAGATATTAACTGCTCATTAGTAGTTGGATCTTATTCTGCATCCCTAATCCTCCCCCAAACCTAAACCCAACTTCTACTGTACTAACTATAAATAAACCGCTAATTATTAGTTCAGCTAGTAGTGTTAGTTAATGGTTTGTTAATGCTGTAAATTGTGACCTAAACTAAAGTGTTGCCAAGTTTATGAGGGTTACTGAATTTTAAGGAAATAATTAAGTGCACAAATTAGGGGTGGGCGGTACACAGGTGTCATAGTCATAATACCGTCAATACCGTAATAAATCAATTTTGCGCGGCTTGAACGGCTGCATTTACATCAATAATAGCTAATTCTAAATAATAAGGCATTCAATTTTCTTCAAACGTTCAGTTGTGGTCTGAATACCTGTCCTTATACTACAGGGCTCGAAATTGCAACCATTTTGGTCGCATGAGCGCCCGAAATTTAATCTATGCGCCCTCATAATATATTTGGGAGCATTTGTGTGTCTGAATATAATGGTTGTAGTGCAATCTGATTTGATTTTCTCTAAAAACTTGCTGAATCGCTCTACCCTGCTGCTGTATTGGTTCATATTAGCTGTCAGTCACTCAACGCTTCCCGCTGTCAGATAACAGGGAGCTTTTGTTACTGCAGGAAATGCAAACGGCTGAGGAGTGAAAAGAGCACAGGTTTGCAAACCTCACCTAAAGTTATAATAATAATAATGGCGCAGATGACAGCGATCATGACATGAGGTAAATGTTGATCCGCCAGCTGAGATCAATCGAGTGTTTTCGGAGAAGGTGCCCGAATCTCGATGCGTTGCATTCACCGCTTGTTTAGTGCAAATGTCCGCTAAATATAAAATCTAACACTGTACACATCATCGCCAAAGAAACTCACCTTTACTAAGTTTACACTGAAACTACAGCTCATAACAAAGAGTGGAATTGCGCTGGTGGTCATCATGAGAATCCTGCTCTGTCTGCTCATAAATTGCTGCGGCTGACTCGCCTGCTTTATTCCACCAACACAGAGAAATGAAGATCAGCTCATAACGAGACTGAGCATTTACAATTACCCAAACCAAAACTTTTAAAGCGTGATAGAAGTGAGACTTTCTTTTGTCCGTTCTTCCTTGAGATGTAGATTATTTTGCTATTGAAAGTAATACCATGATATTATACCGTCACCGTTCAAAAGATGAAAAATACCCTGATATTAATTTTAGGTCAAATCGCCCACCCCTAGCACAGATGCATTGTTTAAAACAAGAACTACTAGAAACATAGTAAAATAAGAGTAAATGCTGATTTCATGGTGACTGTTGTTGATCTGATGCATTCAGAGCTGACGAATGCTTGCTCTCTTCCAGGTTTAATGAATCTGGTGGTGTTCATACAAAGCGTGGCAGTGTTTTAAGCCCCAGCCATCCTCCTCCAGCTCCACCGTCCATGCCTTCTTCCCCAGGCCGTCCGACTGTGGCTCCTCCTCTGGCTCCTCCACCGCCTCCACCTCCCGGCGGGATGATCCCACCTCCACCTCCTTTAGGTTTTGATTCGCCTCCGTCTCCTCCTCCGTTCTCCGGCAATGCTGTTTCCATCCCGCCTCCACCACCCATGGATTCGAGTATCCCAGCTCCTCCACCCCCACCCATGGCTGGTGGACCTCCTCCTCCTCCACCTCCGCCTCCTCCTCCAGGGCCTCCACCTCCAGGACCTCCTCCACCCTCTGCTCCAGGTCCACATCCATCAGCAGGAGTCTCTGCTCCATCTGCACCCAAAGCTCAGCCGGCTCCAGCCGCCGGTGATGCTCGCAGTGACCTCCTCGCAGCCATCCGTCAAGGTGACAAAAGCACATACACTCGCATAGTCTTTACAGCTTGTTTCAGCCCAGATAAACACTTGAAATATCATTTAGATAATAGGTGTAGTCCAGGGATGGCCACACCTTTGACACACCTGGACCAACTAATCAAGCTTTTACCAGGTATTCTACAAAGCTTTTGGCAGGTGTATTGAAGCAAGTTGGAGCTAAACTCTGCAGGACATCGGCCCCCCAGGACCGAGTTTGTGCACCCCTGGTGTAGTCATTGCATAGGGAATCCAGACCTTATATATTTTAATACTCTATTAGTTGATTTTAGTCCAGCCTTTAAATAGAAATTACATGTAATTAAAATTTATTTTTTTTGATAATATACAGTCCAAGTCAGAATTATTAGCCCCCTGTATATTTTGTTTGCCAAATTTCTGTTTAACGAAAATATTTTTTCAACACATTTCTAATCATAATAGTTTTAATAACTCATTTCTAATAACTGATTTATTTTGTGTTTGCCATGATGACAGTAAATAATATTTGATTAGATATTTTTAAGACACTAGTATTCAGCTTATTCATTAGTATTAATTTAAAGGCTGAACTAGATTAATTAGGTAAGTTAGGGTAATTAGGCAAGTCATTGTATTGACCTTATTCTTCAATGGGGAAGTGCGCTCGTTTTTGCGATTGTTTTAGAACTTCCGATTCAGCTGCCAATGGGAGAAATGACTATGAATAATGAACTGCAGAAAACGGTCAAACTACTTACTCTGCAAACAAGTATTTGCATGACAATACATACAAAGTAGAATAATATAATAATAAAATATCAGTTTGCAACATCAAGCAGCAAAACGAGCTGTTTTTAACGTCTAAAAATGAATGGAAGTGAATCAGACTGGAAGTCTCGAGCCAAAATGATTCAAATGGCTGCGCCTTCTCGTACGCGGAGAATAAGGTGAATAACACTGGTTTGTTCTGTAGACTATCTGAAAAAAATATTGCTTAAGGGGCTAATAATAATAACCTTTAAATGTTTTTTAAAAAATGTGAAAAAACTGGGTTTTCCCGTTTGTTTGCAGAAAATTTGTAATTATGAAATATATTTAAAAACTTTATTTTTTTATATATATATATATATATATATATATATATATATATATATATATATATATATATATATATATATATATATATATATATATATACATACACACACACACACACACACACACACACACACACACAGTTGAAGTCAGAATTATTAGCCCCCATGTTTATTTTTCCCCCAATTTCTGTTTAATGGAGAGGTTTCTTTTCAGCACATTTCTAATCATAATAGTTTTAATAACTCATTTCTAATAACTGATTTATTTTATCTTTGCCATGATGACAGTAAATATTATTTGACTAGATATTTATTCAAGACACTTCTATACAGCTTAAAGTGACATTTAAAGGCTTGACTAGGTTAATTAGGTTAACTAGGCAGGTTAGGGTAAATTAGGCAAGGTATTGTATAACGATGGTTTGTTCTGTAGACAGTAGAGAGAAAAATTGCTTAAAGGGGCTTATAATATTGACCTTAAAATGGTGTTTAAATCATTAAAAACTGATTTTATTCTAGCTAAAATAAAACAAATAAAACTTTCTCCAGAAGAAAAAATATTATTAGACATACTGTGAAAATTTCCTTGCTTTGTTAAACATCAATTGGGAAATATTTAAGAAAAAAAATTCAAAGGGGGACTAATAATTCTGACTTCAACTGTGTGTGTGTACACGCACATATATATATTTTATTTATTTATATATATATATATATATATATATATATATATATATATATATATATATATATATATATATATATATATATATATATATATATATATATATATATATATATATATATATATAAGCATTTGTGACCCTGGACTGTAAAGCCTTACAGTGACCCCCTGCAGCCATCTGTCAAGGTGACAAATCCACATACACTTGCATGCTCTTTAAAACTCATTTTAGCCCAGATAAACAACTGAAATGTCATTTAGATGATAGGTGTAGTTGTAACATAATTTTTTTTTACATTTAATAAATGCCGCCTTGATAAAAAAAATCATTTTCTTTAAAAAAAAAAAAAACACACAAAAAAAACTGACCCCAAACTTTTGACCGGTAGTGTAAGTGTATGTGTATTTATAATTATATTGTAAACCACCGTGTTTTCCCATTTGTTTGACCCTGGACCACAAACAGATAAAAGCCTTTTTTTTTAAATTAAATGTTATTATTTTTATTTCTTTAAACAAAAGCTTTCCTTTGATTGGTTTGTTAGGATATGACAATACATGGCTGAGATATCAATTATGAGTCTGAGGGTTTGAAAAAAAATTAGGATCAAACTGATTGATATTAATATATTTACTGTAGGAAATGTACAAAATATACGAATAGAACCTGATCTTTAATATTCTAATGATTCTTGGGTGTTGTCAAAAACATTTCTCTGCAACATTAGATTTTGTACTCCCAATTATTAAAAAAAAGTGTAGTAACAATAAACCACACTCTTATCATAAACCAAAAAAATGTAAACATTAAAGTAGACACATTTTGTATTCTGCTTTATCTGTATATAAAATCACTTTGTTAATCCACTTTGATTCATTTGATACTACCTGTTACCTTTCGTATCCATATAAATGTCTTTACTGTCACTTTAAAATGAAAATAATGTCTTAATTAAAGTATTAATTGCAAAAAAAAAAAACATGCCACCAAAAAAACCTAAATTGTCATGCATGAGTAATAGTGTGTCATGAACAACTCTAAAGAAACCGTGTGTTTGAGTCCACTACTTCCAGGGGAAGCTGAAAGCGCTTTAGTTCAGATTACTTTTGTAGAGTAAATCCACATGTGGTCAAATGCAATCAAAAAGACCCCCCTACTGACTGAACGTGATTGCTGACTGGATGTGTAGCGAGAGAGTGCACCAATCCCAGCTATTTATTCTTCAGTGTGTTATTATATGAACACAGTAATTGATAGTTGCCATCTAAATCCCTTTCATTCGCTTGCTTTCCTGTTAGTTTAGAAGCTGCGTAACATGGGTGTTCATCTGTGTTTTGTTTCTCCATCCTCATGCGAGTTACCTCAGAGAATGGGCTTTATTCCATAGACCAGGGGTGACCATCCCTGTCCCTGGAGATCTACCTTCCTGCAGATTTCAGGAGCAACCCTCACCAAACACATTTTATAGATCTGTATTTATTCAGATGTTATATTAATTTCAGTAATGTTATTGAGTAACATGAAAATGTTTAATTACTTGTATGTAAACATTATAATATCTAATCATTATAGTATAATGTCTTTTAGAGGATTTATTATATGTAGAGTTGGGTATCATTTGGGGTTGTTTTGATTAGCGGTGCTAAATCAATTCTTTTGAAGAGCCCATATTATGGGTTTTTGAAAATGTCCTACCATGTAGTGTGTAACACAGCTCTAAGTGAAGTCAAATATCCAGCTAAGGCTTAAATCTGTAAGTGTACAGTGTTTAAAACTATTGATTCATCTATAAAAGAGTCGACTCATAGTGCTTCAAACGAGTCGTCTTGATAACGAGTCATTAGGTGGTTCGTGATGACGCGGCTACGAAACACAAGTAACAGAAAAAAAGTCACACACACACACACACACACACACACAGACACTGGTCGAATGAAGTCACGCTGTGCAGCTGGATATTATTGACAGTTCATAAAACTGAGGACGCGGGTGGTGAGGGAGGTGTCTCTATTCTTCCGCTCTACTCTTGCATTCACACACATACACTACAGCCAATTTAGCTTACCCAATTCACCTGTACCACATGTCTTTGGACTGTGGGGGAAACCGGAGCACCTGGAGGAAACCCACGCCAACATGGGGAGAACATGCAAACTCCACACAGAAACGCCAACTGACCAAGCTGGAACTCGAACCAGAGACTTTCTTACTGTGAGGCGATTGTGCTACCTGCTGCGCCACCGTGACGTCCCCCAATCAAACCTTTTTTGCCCTGATATCAAACATTTTTCCTTCGTTTATGGACCGATTATAAACTGCATGTTTTTACGTGCAAAACATAAAGGAGGAAAGTGTCTTTAAGAGTGTGTGTGTAGGATCATATGTGTGTGTGTGATCATATTGCATGATGTCATGATCATATATTGCACATCCTGACTGAAATATTACAGTAGAGGAACACCTTCAGGTATTATGAGGGCTGATTAAAAGTGACACACTAATATTTAACTTAATTTTGTACATAATGCTTCTTCAAATGTGTCTGAGCTGAAACTGTGTGTGTCTGTGTGTGTGTGTGTGTGTGTGTGTAGGGTTCAACCTGCGTAAAGTGGAGGAGCAGCGAGAGCAGGAGAAGCGGGATCACAATGGTAATGATGTGGCGGCCATTCTGTCTCGCCGTATCGCTGTGGAGTGCAGCGACTCTGAGGATGATTCGTCTGAGTTTGATGATGACGATTGGTCCGACTGAAGCATCTTCATCACCTGTGCAACCACATCAAGATCATTCCTGTTAGACTCGCACTTCTCATATCATATTACTGTTTACTTTCAGTGTGGCCAAAAGCAAATAAGGGGAAGCGGGCCAAAGTGTGTGTGTGTGTGTGTGTCCGGAAGGTCTAATCTAAATGAGAGAGTGAATTATTTAGTTCTTAATCCCTCTCCTCTTTCAGAGAGCATGTGGCTCTGTACAATGTGGCCAAAGGGATACTGAGATCATGTTCTAGTGTGTGTTTGTGCGTGTGCGCGAGTGTATGTTTGTGCATGAGAGTTTGTGCGGTGCATGCTTGCAAGCATTTGAGCGAGCATGCATGCAAGTGTTTGTAACGTGTGTGTGTGTGTGAGTGAGTGTTTGTGCGTGTGCGCGAGGACAAGTGTTTGCACATGCAAGTTTTTGTGAGCGTTTGTGCATGCGAGTGTTTGCATGCGAGTGTTTTCAGGCAAGCGTGCGTGCGAGCGTGCGTGAGCGTTTGTGCGTGCGAGCGTTTGTGCGTGCGAGCGTTTGTGCGTGAGCGTTTGTACGTGCGTGCGAGCGTTTGTGCGTAAGCGTGTGTACGTGCGTGCGAGCGTTTGTGCGTGACCGTTTGTACGTGCTTGCGAGCGTTTGTGCATAAGCGTTTGTACGTGCGTGCGAGCGTTTGTGCGTGAGCGTTTGTACGTGCGTGTGAGCGTTTGTACGTGCGTGCGAGCGTTTGTGCGTGAGCGTTTGTACGTGCGTGCGAGCGCTTGTGCGTAAGCGTTTGTACGTGCGTGCGAGCGCTTGTGCGTAAGCGTTTGTACGTGCGTGCGAGCGCTTGTGCGTAAGCGTTTGTACGTGCGTTTGTGCATAAGCGTTTGTACGTGCGTGCGAACGTTTGTACGTAAGCGTTTGTGCGTGACCGTTTGTACGTGCGTGCGAGCGTTTGTGCGTAAGCGTTTGTACGTGCGTGCGAGCGTTTGTGCGTGACCGTTTGTACGTGCGTGCGAGCGTTTGTACGTGGCTGCGAGCGTTTGTGCGTGAGCGTTTGTACGTGCGTGCGAGCGCTTGTGCGTAAGCGTTTGTACGTTCGTGCGAGCGCTTGTGCGTAAGCGTTTGTACGTGCGTGCGAGCGCTTGTGCGTAAGCGTTTGTACGTGCGTGCGAGCGTTTGTGCATAAGCGTTTGTACGTGCGTGCGAGCGTTTGTACATGAGCGTTTGTGCGTGAGCGTTTGTGCGTAAGCGTTTGTGCGTGAGCGTTTGTGCGTAAGCGTTTGTGTGTGCGTGCGAGCGTTTGTGCATGAGAGTTTGTACGTGTGCGAGCGTTTGTGCGTGCGAGCGTTTGTGCGTGCGAGCGTTTGTGCGTGAGCGTTTGTGCGTGCGTGCGAGCGTTTTTGCGTGAGCGTTTGTGCGTGCAAGCGTTTGTGCGTGCGTGCGAGCGTTTGTACGTGCGTGCGAGCGTTTGTGTGTGCGTGCGAGCGTTTGTGCGTGAGTGTTTGTACGTGCGTGCGAGCGTTTGTGCGTAAGCGTTTGTACGTGCGTGCGAGCGTTTGTACGTGCGTGCGAGCGTTTGTGTGTGCATGCGAGTGTTGTGCGTGAGCGTTTGTACATGCGATCGTTTATGTGGGTGAGCATTTGTGTGCATGCAAGTGTTTGTTTGTTTGTGTGTGTGAGTGTTTGTGCGAGTGTGCGAGCACGAGTGTTTGCAGATGCACTTTTTTTGCGAGCGTTCGTGCATGCAAGCATTTGTGTGTGAGTGTTTGTTTGTGCTTGCATGTGCGAGTGTTTGTGCATGCGTTCGAGTGGTAGCGTTGTGTGTGAGCGTTTGTCCATGCGAGCGTTTGTGCATACGAGCGTGCATGTGTGCGAGTGATTGAGTGTGTGCGAGTGTTTGTGCTTGTGTGCATTAGTTTTTGTACGTGTGCGCGAGCACGAGTGTTTGCACATCCACATTTGTTTGTGCATGTGAGGGAACGAGCGACTGTTTGTTTGTGCGTGAGTGTTTGTGTACATGAGCACAATTGTGTGTGTGCATTTGTGTTTTGTGTGTGTTTGGCCATTTATGCATGTTTGCGTTCTATGTGTTTGATTGTGCACACTTGTGTTTGTGTGTGTTTTCGTGTCTTCCTCTTTATACACCAGTATAGATTTAGTTCAATCTCACCATTACCATTATTCCGTATGAATTAATCAACTCAAGCCTTACTTAAAGCAAGACCAGACACCCTTTCTGATGCAGATTTTCCAATAGTTCGTCTCTCTCTCTCGCACCTCGAGGGATAAAATAATTCTCCATCACCAAAAGTGCTTCTATTTGTGTCCTGAACAGAATGATGTTTGTCAGCCGCACAGTTCTAGTCCTTTTCTTTCTGTCTCTTATGTTCAGCCCAAGTGCCTGCTTCATGATGCCTGTTGTTTTAATGCCAAAGTTTTAGAAATTATGCAAGATTTTGAAATCAAAGAAAGTGAGATTGTTTTATTTGATGTATGTGGGTAATAATTACGAGATTTTTTTCTATCAGCAACTGAAATAAAATCTTAAATGTATGATGTTGTCGTGCTGTAGTCTGTTGTTTTAGAAGTGTACTTGTGTGTGTCTTCTGTCTTTCTACATGTTAGAGATTTCTACATCAGACTTTCTTTTAGATAAACACAGGTGGTCTTCATAGCTTACTGAATAGTTTTTATAGGAAAATGAAGAATGCAGCATGCCAGTCTATCATTCGTCAACAATAATTTGATGTTGGCATATCATTTAATCAGCATTAGCTTAATTTATTTGTTAGTTTCGACCTCAGCTTGCTTATGTTTATAGTTTATGCTGAGTTTCATTCATTCCTTTCCTTCGGCTTAATCCCTTTATTCATCATCCCACTTTCAAGAGCTTGGGAATAAAAAATATCGGATGTATTCATTCAATTTCTTTTCAGCTTAGTCCCTTTATTAATCTGAGGTCGCCACAGCGGAATGAACCGCTAACTTATCCAGCATATGTTTTACGCAGCGGATGCTCTTCATCACTGGGAAACATCCATACACACTCATTCACACATATACACTACAGACAATTTATCCTACCCAGTTCTCCTATACCACATGTTTTTGGATTTTGTGGGGGAAACCGGAGCATCTGGAGGAAACCCACACGTACACGGGGAGAACATGCAAACTCCACACAGAAACGCCAACTGACTTAGCCGAAGCTCAAACCAGCGACCTTCTTGCAGTCAGGTGATCATGCTACCCACTGCGCAACCGTGCAGCCCAATATCAGATGTATATTGTTTATAATAATTATTATAAATAATTAAATTTTAAGAATAATTATAATAATACATTAATAAAATAAGTTAATCTCATCATTTTAGATATCAATTGACTTTTGTTGGTTAAAAAGTCATTTAATTATAGGTTTTAATTTATTGAGATGATATTACGTTTTTTTATGCATGTACACTACCTGACAAAAGTCTTGTCGTCGATCTCAGTTGTAAGAGCAATAAATAATAATAACTTTACTTCTAGTTGATCATTTGGAAAAGTGGCAGAAGGTAGATTTTTCTGATGAATCTGTTGATCTGCATCCCAATCATCACAAATACTGCAGAAGACCTACTGGAACTCACACGGACCCAAGATTCTCATAGAAATCAGTCAAGTTTGGTGAAGGGAAAATCATGGTTTGGGATTACATTCAGTATGGAGGCGTGCGAGAGATCTGCAGAGTGGATGGCAACATCAACAGCCTGAGGTATCAAGACATTTGTGCTGCCCATTACATTACAAACCACAGGAGAGGGCAAATTCTTCAGCAGGATAGCGCTCCTTCTCATACTTCAGCTTCCACATCAAAGCTCCTGAAAGCAAAGAAGCTCAAGGTGCTCCAGGATTGGCCAGCCCAGTTACCAGAAATAAACATTATTGAGCATGTCTGGGGTAAGATGGAGGAGGCGTTGAAGATGAATCCAAAGAATCTTGATGAACTCTGGGAGTCCTGCAAGAACGCTTTCTTTGCCATTCCAGATGACTTTATTAATCAGTGATTTGAGTCATTGCAGAGATGTATGGATGCAGTCCTCCAAGCTCATGATGGAGTCAGACACAATATTCATTCTGTTTCCACTGCAGCATGACTTTATATTCTATACTGGACATTATTTCTGTTAAGTGACAAGACTTTTGTCTAAGCAAAGTCAGACCTTACCGTCCTAATTAAATGATTAAAAATCAAGGCATGATCAGATTTTATTTTGGTAAAATAAGCGTAATCTAGAGGCCTTTGCCTTTCATATAAGCCACTTCTGATACCAAATGATCAACTAGAAGTCAAGTTATTATTTGTTGTTCCTAAAACATGGATAGGCGACAAGACTTTCGTCAGGCAGTGTACTAGTTTGACTTCCATTTGAGTTATTTTAGCACCCAGCAAGCATTTTTATTTTTAAAAGATGTCTAATAGACATCTAAACATAGTCATCTTGGCAGTGAAAATCTAATAGACGTCTAAGAATAGGCCAAAACTAGACCAGTCATCAAATAAACAGAAACGAATGACTACACATATGAAGTTTGTCAAATCTGTCTACTTGATGTCTAGTCTAGTTTTGGGCAAATCTTCAATGTCTATTAGATTTTCACTGACAGACCAAGTTTAGCCTTGTTTTAGCCAAATTGTCTACATTTAGATGTCTATTAGACGTCTATTAAACACAAAATTGTTTGGTGGGCAGATATTTAGTAATTTGTTAAAGGGCACCAATGGTAAAAAATCTACTTTTCAAGCTGTTTGGACAGACATATGTGCATGTATGGTGTATAGACTGTCATATTGGGGTGATATAAGCACACCCAGTGCTTTTTTTTTCAATTTAACAACATAAAATATGGTGGACCAATTGGAGCGGTTTTCAAAGCGACCGCAACTTTACGTAGGAGTGCGGTCCCCCCGCCCACCAATATTGATTGACAGGCGTGTCATCATATCCTCAGTTTGTTGATTCACGTCCGCCATTTTAGCGTGAGTCGAAGCGATATCACTAAAGGAACACGCTAGCTCTATTTTTAGATGAAAGGCTCATTGGGCTCAACACAAGAGCAATATTCTCCACATTATCGCTCTAATCAGAATTATTGGTTGTATCTTTAGGTAGGTTTGCAAACATGTGTACTTCTCATTGAGTCTACCTTATACTTCAGCCGTTTGCATTTCTCGCGATCCCAGAAGCTCCCTGTGATCTTAACTAGCATGCGTTTTAGAATTCTAAACATCGGTTTCTATCAGGGTACACTCAAGTTGAGCAAATTGCAGAAACCTATGTTTAGAATTCAAAAATGCGTGGCGTGACGATTCGGGACACTCCATGTTTCTGCCGCGCCACAGAGAGTGTCTGGTGTGCCGTGTCGCGGCTTCGAGCGGCGCATCCGGTGCCTCAGTCAAAGTTAATTCAGTGTGCGTGGTTATTAGTTTCTGTGTACAAGCTCGGCACTTGAAACTAGCACACAGTTGGCTGTAAAACTGTACAAAGACACAAATGATTTTGTACTCTCTGCTTGGTCTGTGTCCGAGTCGTACATGTACGACTGAATGGTGATCCTCTCTCTCCTTCTCCGTCTGCCTGACAGACTTTGTTGCAAATGCAGAGCAAGTGAGCTCATGGCCCCGCCCCCTTGTTACGTTGGGCGGGAAGCCGAAACTAATTTACATGTGAAGCAACACACCCCTAAATCAGCGAGCTGTGGACACGCCCCCAACATGACACTTTTTAACACATTATAATAAACAAATCTGAATTGTGTTTTAAACTGAACCTAAACTGGCACACTCAGAAGAACCATAATATTAATATTAAATCATAAAAAAGAGGTAAACTATGTGCCCTTTAAGTCCCTATTGTTATAAGTTCTACAGTCATAATAATCCTGATTTCTAGTCAATTTTATGAATAATAGTTTGGTTACATCTAAAACATTTTTACAAATGACACAATTTGAACTCATAATAAAAATCACAATAAAACAAAAATGTACAAAAGTTACATTTTATTCATTATAAACATTTTCCATAAAACATCTCATCATTTCAACAATAAAACATTCACTCATTTGGACAGACTTTTGTGCAACATTTATACATTGTAAGTGCAAACGAGACATTTATGACGTATAAAACCATCAGTCAGAATAACAAATGGCATACAATTTGATCATTAAAAACAAAGTTTCAGCCTAAAAGTCAAGTCATTGTCGTAAAGTGCAAATGATTTTGATTCCATCAGTAAACTCTGAAACAGGACTTCAGAGGACAAAAAAATGAGGCACAAATCTGAGACATGTAAGCGGAGAGGAGGGTTTCTGCTCGGACCCTTTAGTTGGCAACTACAGTAGTTAAAAGGATACAGTGGCAGTCTTCAGTAAAAAAGGACACACGTTTACATGAACATTTTAAGATTTAAATAAAATGATGGAGAGTAATCCGTTAACACCATTTAGACAGCAGATTTGACACAGTGATTCTCCCAAACAGGAAAAACCAGAAAATGTGTAAGACAGGGTGGGTGAAAAATAACTGGGCGTTAAAGCGGTAGTTCACCCAAATATGAATATTTACTCACCATTCACTTAGTGCAAACCTGTTTGAATTTTAATGGAAGTCAATGGCTACGAGTTTTCAACATTCTTCAAAATGTCTTCTTTTGTGAAATAAAGGAATTCAAGGAGGTTTGCAACAAGGGAGTAAATTTAAAATGTTGTGTGAACTGCCCCTTTAAAAATGAGTAACAATGTTCATATTTCTTATACTGCCTTTGGAGGCCAATGCCTGTGCAACTGAAATGGGAAATATGAAATCTTTACTACCTACTGACTGTTTTCTTCATGATGCTACGAGTTCTATAGCTATAAAATACTGCCGAGTTGTTTTTCACCACATTTTTACAAATGCTGGATTATTTCAACCCAATTTTGGGTAAAATAAGTACAACACCAAAACTGTAAAAGAAAACTATTAGTTACTTTACTTTAAAAAAACATTGTCAACCCAATGCTTTAAAAGCGAAAGGTTGTCTTTACTTTAGTAAAGTGAGTAAAAGTGAGTAAACCTGTTAATTTTATTTTTTGTAATTATACACATAATTTAATGATTTTAAGGCAATGTGTTTACTTTTTTTGCATAGTCAACTAATTGTTTTAAAAACAATGGGTTTACTTTAAGTAGAGGCAACTAATCGTTTTAAAAGCAATGGGTTTACTTTAAGTTGAGTCAACTAATCACTTTAAAAGCAATGGGTTTACTCAGTTTTTTAAGTTGAGTCAACTAATCGCTTTAAAAGCAATGGGTTTACTCAGTTTTTTAAGTTGAATCAACTATTCACTTTAAAAGCAATGGGTTTACTCAGTTTTTTAAGTTGAATCAACTAATCACTTTAAAAGCAATGGGTTTACTCAGTTTTTTAAGTTGAATCAACTAATCACTTTAAAAGCAATGGGTTTACTCAGTTTTTTAAGTTGAGTCAACTAATCACTTTCAAAGCAATGGGTTTACTCAGTTTTTTTAAGTTGAATCAACTAATCACTTTAAAAGCAATGGGCTTACTCAGTTTTTTAAGTTGAATCAACTATTCACTTTAAAAGCAATGGGTTAACTCAGTTTTTTAAGTCAAGTCAACTAATCACTTTAAAACCAATGGGTTTACTCAGTTTTTTAAAGTTGAGTCAACTAATCACTTTAAAAGCAATGGGTTTACCCACTTTTTAAAGTTGAGTCAACTAATCACTTCAAAAGCAATGGGTTTACTTTAAGTTGAGTCAACTAATCGCTTTTAAAAGCAACAGGTTTATTCACTTTTTTAAGTTGAGTCAACTAATCAATTCAAAAGCAATGGGTTTATTCAAATTGAGTCAACTAATCGCTTTAAAAGCAATGGGTTTATTTAAGTTGAGTCAACTAATCGCTTTAAAAGCAATGGGTTCACTCACTTTTTTAACTCGTCAACTAATCGCTTTCCTTAAAGTGAGTAAACCCAATGCTTTTAGAGGCAACTTATCTCTTTTAAAACAATGGTTGTACTTATTCGTTTTAAGTAGTCAACTAGTCACTTTCTAAAGTGAACCACTGAATGACTTTTTAAAAAATAACATTTATAAGACCAAATTTAACCCAACATTTTAAACTGTCCCAATATTTTACCCAGCATTTTTCAGAGCGCACCCTGTAGACTCTCGTATGGCACCATAATAATCGTTTCAAGAACTTCCAGAGTTCAGACGTCGCTGGGAGTGTGTGTGTTTTTGTTGGGTGTGTTTGGCAGACAGCAGCACACAGTCTGTCGTAGCACTCTCTGGATGTGTGTGTTCCTGTAGGCATAGATCAGCGGGTTCAACAGAGAGTTTCCTGTCACTGGAACCAACGTGGCGTAAGTGTACAAAGCAGGGGACGAACCGTCGCCCAGGAGGCCGTATAAAGCGAATGGTATCCAGCAACTGGCGAAAGTGGCAAGGATGAGTGCCAGAGTGTGAACCCGGCGGCGGGTGTGTGTGCGTGCGGACGGGAGTGTGTGCCTCTGGAGGGCGATTTGATGAGAATGGCGAAGCACGACTCGGCAGATGCGTGCATTCAGCTGCAGCATCAGTGCTAACGTTAGCAGGAATCCACCGCACAGGGTGGCTAAGTGCACTCGGGTCAAAGGTCGAAGCACACTACAGGAATCTCCGTCATGCAGACAGTTCCACCCTAAAGCCGGAAGTGCACCTTGAAGACCAGCAAGAGTCCATCCGACGGCCAGAGCGCAGCGCGTTTGAGTGTGTGTGCGCCGGGATCCGTAGGTCAGCGCACGATGTAGAGACAAAAACCTGTCCAGAGTGATCCCCAATAAGGAGAACACTGACGCACTAAGAGCGCTCACTAATAAACCCACACTGCCCAGTTCTAGCGCTTCTGAATACACACATCTGCGAGACAGGAAGTGCAGAAGTAGCCCCACCCCCGCCAGGAAGTCCGCCCATGCCAGGCTCCCAATCAACAAGAACATTGGCGCACGCAGAGATGACGAGGAAAAAATGGTGGCCACAACTATTGCATTTTCGCAGCAAATCAACACTCCGGATACACACAAGGTGATGTCCCACGGTGTCATAACAGAGGCCTCCAGGGCTTTAGGGGGCATTTGGGATGGCGGGAGGTCTAGGAGTTGGTTCATAGCCATGATGACTTCTAAGCCCACTTCAGAGCTGTTCTGGTCCATTACTGTAAGAGAAGCAAAGGAGATTCAGTCAGAATCTAGTGCACAAATGTCACATATTCAGCTCCTGCACTCCACCTCAAGGCCTGACCTCATAATGACACGCAGATTAAGATGAACAGCAGGAAACATCATCTGAGTAAAGCTGACATCTCTAGTCTGCACACTATAAACAGTGCTGGAGATTATGGCAATGCAAAAGCTAATGTGTTGTTATTTTATGATTCCATTAATCCATACACTTACTCAAAAATATATACTTTTGGTGCTTGTTTAAACTAGTTATTTAAATTTGATTAAATAAATTTGCTCTAATTTATTTAGTTTGAGCTGAAACAACACAACTCTTAAGTTTTCTTACTGGCAACTTTATTGTTGTATGTTCAATCAACTTAAAATTGTAAAAACCATTAAGTTAACTTGATTAATTTGAGTTGAGACAAAAAAAGCACTATAAAAAAATGAGCACTGTAAAAATCCTGGTTGCCTTAAATTTTTAAGCTGAATCAATTTAACCTTATGAGTCTATTGAACTTATATTATGTTAAACTGACTTAAAACAGCTTGCATAACTTATAAAATTAAGTTAGAACATGATTAACTCAGTTTATTATGTTATAATGACCTAAAAACATGTCAAAACTAATTGATCATATAATTTTTCACCGTGAGGGAATTGTGTGGAACCCAGCATTTCTTTACAGTGCTGAATATTTGATTTTAAAATAAAAATATGATATATGAAATATATGAAAATATGTATTTGTGTAAAAAATAACATTTTCTAAGATAAAAATTTACTCATCATTTATTAATATTTTATTAATACATATTTAATTTAATGTAATACAAAGTACTAAACACCTTTTCAGGGTTGGGATTTGTTAATGCTCTTTGATCAAAAATACAATATAAAGAGTGATATTATTACAGTTTAAAATAACTATTTTGTATTAAACAAATCTGAAAGTGTAATTTATGAATATAATTTCAGCATCATTAATCTAATCTTTAATGTCACACTATACTTCAGATATAATTCTGATTCCTGATTGGATGCTCAATACGAATGTCTAATTATGATCAATGCTGAAAACACTTGTGCTTGATCATGACACAAATTAATATTCAAAATAATAGGAATATCTTTGATGTTATACCCTCATGTCTTAGTATTTAGAATATTTAATCCTGGTTGCCTTAAATTTTTAAGCTGAATTAATTTAACCTTATTTGTCAATTAAACTTATATATAAGCTTCTATAAAGGTGTATTATATAAGTGCTATAATACACCTTTTCAGAGTTAGGAAATGTTAATGTTATTAGATCAAAAATTCAATATAAACAGTGATATTATTACAGTTTAAAATTACTGTATTGTATTTAAACAAATTTGAAAGTGTAATTTATTAATATATAAAAATAATAATCTATTATTATAGTATGTTTAATTCTGATTACTGATTGGATGCTCAATAAGCATTTCTAATTATGATCAATGCTGAAAACACTTTTGCTTGATCATGACACAAATTAATATTCAAAATAATAGAAATATCTTTGATGCTATACCTATATGTCTTAGTATTTTTAATATTTAACTTTGTCAAGTTTATCCTAATATAATACATTTAATATTATTTTCTTTAAAAAAAATCTGTATATGGTGCTTACTTTTTGATTTTATTTGATGATGTCTTGTCTAGTATAGCATAAAAATCTCTTCAAATCCTCCAAAACGCAAATGCATTCAAATCTGAAATATATTCTCGACTCACGTTATTACAGTGTATTATTATTAGTAGCAGTATCATCATCGTCATCATCACTAATTACTAAAAAGTCCTTTCATTAAATATTCATAGAGTGTCAGGATGGGAACCACCATTTTGAAGTTGACAGCAGATTTGAGCGCTGGTGTCACATACACGATTATGTAAACCACAGGAGCTTCAGCAATGCCTTCAAATACTCCCTTCACAGTCTATAGTCACAGTGCATTTCTAACAACACAACTATATTGAATTACACAAGACTCTTAGTGAAAAGATGCATAAATCAGACTTACGGAAGGATGTAGAAGATTGCAAAAACGATCAATTCCTCACTCCACCATCCAACTGAGGATCTTGTGAAATATCTTCAGCACTGTTGAACAACGGGAGTCCTCGAAGGTGCAAGTCCAGCTCTTAAACTCTTGCTCGATGTTTTTGCTCGTTTCTCCGCGGTGCTCTTCTGTATAAAACACTCGGCTCCGGTGGGCTGCAAGCTATACCCTCACTGAGTCCCCTCTGACGTCAGCTACGATGATGAGGGGCGATTCTGCACCGGCTGACCAATCAGGAGCCTCGCAGGAACACCATCCTCTGTCGTAATTTCATTCATAAAAATACCGCATTCTTTCACCCCGCCCACTGCGACGCAGGAGAGAGGACAAAGTGAATCAACTAACTGGTTTGTGAAAGCACTAAAAACGACACATTTGCTCCAATAAGTCATTAAGTCGTTTTTAAACTTCTAATAACACAGTTAGTGATATGCTTTTGCATGCGCGTGTCAGTGTGAGCGCGCGCGCTAGAACGAACGTGATTGCGAGTGAGTCACTGCTGTCCGTGGTGCTGAAAAACTTGATGGTGACGCAAATTGTGCCGCACTATCTGTGGGTACGTGGCACACTATATTATTACTACGGGCACCTCTAACCTGAAATCCCATGTGTTTGCTTAATCAATAACCTTGAATGAGTGACAAAGCCATCGTGTTTAAGACAAGAAACGCACGCACGCACGCGCATCTGTCCAATTTGCTACTAAAATAAATGTCACTGCTTCGATGATTGAAGGTTATAACGGTGACATAATTTCCCAGAAAATGAGGGAGATTCTGGCGCTTCCCGGTATATTCTGCGCGTGCCTGTGCATTACAATGAAGCAGGTGGGCGCGCGCTGCGATAATGGGGACTCTCCTGCTCTCTATATATGGGCAGGCGCTTCCGGTGGTCACCAGCCGGAGGATTCTTATAAGAAAGTCCTCTCTTAAGTGTGAGATTTTACGAGTTTGTTTCTCTTGTTCACTATTTTTTATTTTTTGGCAGTATTATTATTTATTTTCCATCACCCTGGCATTATATTGTTTGTTTTATTGTCATGTATCTGTTGTTTAAAGCATAATAAATAAATAAATCCTCCCTTAAAGGGCACCAATGATGAAAATCATCTTTTGTACGCTGTTTGGACAGGACGGTGTGTAGGTATAGTGTGTCCACAGTCATATTGGAGTGATATAAACACAATGAGTCTATTAAAAATTTCCTCACGTTAAAATAGGATCCAAATCCCTCCCATTTTGAGGCCGTGATGTAGGAGTGCGGTTTTCCCGCCCACCGAATTGATTGACAGCCGTGTATTATCACACATCAGAAGTAACGTGTATCATATTCACAAGACATGTTGTGCGCAAAGCAACCGGGATTAAAAGATCTGTACGCTCTCTGTGATCATCAATAATCATCATATGTGTCGGTGCCAGTGGTGTAGTGGTTAATGCGTCGATACATGCATTTCGGTGCTCATGGTGACCCAAGTTCGATTCCTCCCTCGCGGTCCTATGCCGATCCTTCCCCTCTCCATGCTTTCCTGTCAATAATCTCTACTGTCCTATACATTAAAGGTGAAAACCCAGAAAAAAATAATTATATAATAATCATATGTTATCAAGAATGAGTTTTACAAGTTTAAAACGTTTCTAAAACATTGCATGTTTATAATAAAGACAGTAAAATCGTTGTAGGTCATCACCACAGCCGCGTGTCAGTACAACTCTAAAGACTTTTATAAACACTCCCAGTTTGTGGATGTTAAATCAGGTTTATTTTGTACATTAACATTACAGATATCCATACAGCAGTGGATATTAATGTGTATCCTGTCACATTTGCCATGCAAAAACAGAGCAAATCTAAACACGCACACTGTGTGTTTGTGTCTGTGTGTGTGTGTGCGTGAACTTTGTAACAACATTGTGTGTCACTCATCATTGCAGAAAGGCTTAAATTAACTCCACAACAAATACATTAAATACTCATAGGTTCTTACTGTAGTATTTCTCACAAACGTTACGAGAGATCTGCTTCATGTCTGTCACTGTGCTGTTTATCTGATGCTGCCAAGGCAGAGATTGAGGCACACTCTGACAGACATGTGGGAACGGTGGCCCGGGAGAACCAGCATTAAAGGCACAGGCCACAAAAACAACTACAAGATGCTCAGAGCTAAAAATTACAAACTTCTGAAAGCTATAATAAATAATCTGATGGGTGTTTTGAGCTGAAACTTTACAGACACATTCTGGAGACACAAAAGACTTAAAAAAGGGGGTAAAATATGTGCCCTTTAAGCTTTTATTTTCAGGAGGAGTATCTGTGCGCAACATTGGTTTGAGAAGTGGACACAAAAAGAACATAAACTTAAATGACACAAAAATAACGAAAACCTGTAGCTCCTGTTGATATGAAACATAGATGCAAGAAAATAAACATTATTTATTGATGCAAACTCAAAAGTAAGCTGAAATCCCTGCATTAAGCTTTTGTGTTAAGGAGAAATGTCTGTAAATAAGTGTGTAACTTTGGTTTTGGAAGTGGACACAGTTAAACGGGAGAAAATGTTTTTGATTTAAATCCTATTTCCTGTATTTACAGATATTTATGGACTACGGTGATACAAAATAGAGGGAAAATAGGCTGATAAAACAAATGTGTTGTCAAACTAACCTAAAAATGTTAGTTTTTTTAATTTAATTATGAACTGTATGTTAAACAAAATGTATTTTGCTTAAAGAATTGTTTTGCGTCAATTGTACTTAGACGGCAGTAAAATTAATATACAGTTGAAGTCAGAATTATTAGCCCCCTTTGAATTCTTTTTCTTTTTAAATATTTCCCAAATGATGTTTAACAGAGCAAGGAAATTTTCACAGTATGTCTGATAATATTTTTTCTTCTGAAGAAAGTCTTATTTGTTTTATTTCGGCTAGAATAAAAGCAGTTTTTAATTTTTTAAACACCATTTTAAGGTCAAAATTATTAGCCCCATTAAGCTATATATTTTTTCGATAGTCTGTCATCGTTATACAATAACTTGAATTACCCTAACCTGCCTAGTTAACCTAATTAACCTAGTTAAGCCTTTAAATTACACTTTAAGCTGTATAAAAGTGTCTTGAATAATATCTAGTCAAATATTATTTACTGTCATCATGACAAAGATAAAATAAATCAGTTATTAGAAATGAGTTATTAAAACTATTATGTTTAGAAATGTGTTGAAAATCTTCTCTCCGCTAAACAGAAATTGGGGAAAAAATAAACAGGGAGCTTATAATTCTGACTTTAACTGTATAGGTAAACTATATGAAAAATTGTATCTTTATTTTAATAATGTTTTTCATGCATTAATAACCACCCTTAGTTAATAAAAAAATAAAGAATCTTTCTGGTGCTAATTTTCTGTGCAGTGTGCGTGACAACAACAACAGGTGTGCACAGAATCTGTGTGACGGAAAATATGATTATTCTGACCTGAGCTAATATCAGCACATCTGATCAGTTGAGCACAGCTTATTTTTTCCATCCATGTTGCTGTTAAAGTCTGCAGCTGCTGCATTGCGTTTCATCGATGTCATTGCTGACTGAATTGATAGTTTCAACTTTAACTGTGCACAATCACTGAACTTTTACAGAGTCGTTTTAGAGCATGCATGCAAAGTTCTTTTTAAGTAAACACTGACTAGATTTTTTTATGCAATTATGCAAACAGATTTGGAGTACTTGATTTGAGGACAGGTTATACTGTTGTGGGAAAACAGATGAAAAAATGATTCATTGGATTTACTTCATCCAAAATTCATTCATTTTCTTTTCGGCTTAGTCCTTTTATTAATCAGGGGTCGCCACAGTGGAATGAACCACCAACATATCCACTATATGTTTTACGCAGTGGATGCCCTTCCAGCTGCAACCCATCACTAGGAAACTCCCATACACACATATACACTACAGACAACTTTAGCTTACCCAATTCACCTATAGCACATGTGTTTGGACTGTGGGGGAAAACAAAGCACCTGGAGGAAACCCACGCCAACACGGGGAGAACATGCAAACTCCACACAGAAATGCCAAGTGACCCAGCTGAGGCTTGAACCAATGACCTTCTTGCTGTGAGGCATCAGTGCTACCAACTGCACCACTGTGAAGCCCTTAACAGTAAAAATATGTTACTTGGTAAACACTGTTTTATTACTATAAATAATGTAACTGTAAATTCACTTTCCAGAATTCCCTGCTCAACACATAAATGCAGGGTTCCACACAATTCCTTCCAATTTGTCCCAACACACATTCATTAAGTTAACTGTTTTTACAAATTTAAGTGGATTGAACATAAAACAATTAACAAGGTGTCTCCCATTGGCACCAATGGCGTAGTGGTTAGTGCGTCGACACATAGCACTCCAGTGTTCATGGTGACCTGAGTTCAATTCCTGCCTCAAGGTCCTATGCTGATCCTTGCCCTCTCTCTACTGTCCTTTCAATTAAAGGTGAAAATCTCCCAAAAAGTTGTTATTAAAAAAATAAAACAATTTGTCCCCCCAAAAAACTGAAGAATTGTCTTGTTTCAGCTCATTTTAAATTAGATTGAACAAGTTTTTTTATTTATTTTTTCCTCATCCGTTATATATACATTAGAGTTTTATGTTCCACGTAATGTTGATAAATAATGTTTATTGCACTACTTTAGTGTAATGTGTGATACCATGATGGTGTTTAGTAGTTATGTGAATGGCCTCTACATATTAGTATCTCCGCTTGTATAATAGTTTATATTGTTTCTCTGCTTGTATAAAACTGTTCGAGATTCATCATATCTGCTTTTGGTGTTTCTTTTCTTAGTATTTATACTATTAACATCTCTAAATATTTCAAAATATTGGTGTATTAACATTTAAAAAAATTATAAAATATGGTAGTTTACTGTAAATGCTTTTTACTGTAATTTTAACTGTACATTTCTGCCAACCACAGCAGCCATTTTATCCAACCCAGACTCATTCTGAAAACGTACCTCTCTATACATTTCTGGAGACCGTCAAATACGTCCCAGGAGCTACGTTTTTTTGCAGTTTTTGTTTTCGCGAATCCACCAGAGGCCGCTGTGTACGCTTTTTGTGATGTCAAATTTCTCTCGCAAGTGCCATTCGCACCTGCTGTTCTCTCGTAAATCCACCAGAGGCCGCTGTCGACAGACTGTTTGACTGAATGACTGACTGACTGACTGACTGATCGACGGACCCACCCTCCCCCTTCCCTATACCCAACCAATAGAATTTTAAAAAGCACCGATACCCCTACCCACCCACTTCCCCAAACCCAACCGACAAATTTAAAAAGCAATTCAGAAAAAGAAAAGCCCTCATCTGATTTTTACTACGTTTTACCACATTCTCATCCTGTTATTTAATTGTTTATTTTACTTTTTGGCTTCTGTTTTTTCTTACCCGCTTTCTAGAACCATTCTTCACCAGACTCAAACCCCATTATCGTGGTCATCCCCTCTATGCATCTCAAGTCCACCAACGTACATGGTGAGCTTACTGGACAAACAGCGGAAACGCCATCCATACAGAGGTAAGCGCGAAAAGGAATGGCATCATACCACCCCGTAGCGTTCGTTTCAAAAATGAAATGCAGCCATACATATTTCGGACTACATAATTCACGATCTCCAGAAACGTATATAGGGCTACGTTTAAATTTTACGTATTAGCCCTCCTCTAAAATGTCTATTCTTTTTTAAATATATTTCCTGAATGCAGTTTTTTTTATGTAAATACTCCTATGGTCAATATCATTATCCCCTTCAAGAAATTACTTTTCCAAGGACTTTCCTAATTACTCTAACTTGCCTAGTTAACCTAATTAACCTAGTTAAGCCTTTAAAGGGCACCTATGGTAAAAAATCTACTTTTCAAGCTGTTTGGACAGACATATGTGCATGTATGGTGTATAGACCATCATATTGGGGTGATATAAACACACCCAGTGCTTTTTTTTCAATTTAACAACATAAAAAACGGTGGACCAATTGGAGCGGTTTTCAAACCGACCGCAACTTTACGTAGGAGTGCGGTCCCCCCGCCCACCAATATTGATTGACAGGCGTCATCATATCCTCAGTTTGTTAATTCACGTCCGCCATTTTCAGCGTGAGTCGAAGCGATATCACTAAAGGAACACCCTAGCTCTATTTTTAGATGAAAGGCTCATTGGGCTCAACACAAGAGCAATATTCTCCACATTATCGCTCTAATCGGAATTATTGGTTATATTTTTAGGTAGGTTTGCAAACATGTGTACTTCTCATTGAGTCTACCTTATACTTCAGCCGTTTGCATTTCTCGCGATCCCAGAAGCTCCCTGTGATCTTAGCTAGCATGTGTTTTAGAATTCTAAACATCGGTTTCTATCAGGGTACACTCAAGTCGACGGCCGGGCGCCACGGACTGCTGCAGAAACCTATGTTTAGAATTCAAAAATGCGTGGCGCGACGATTCGGGACACTTCATGTTTCTGCCGCGCCACAGAGAGTGTCTGGTGTGCCGTGTCGCGGCTTCGAGCGGCGCATCCGGTGCCTCAGTCAAAGTTAATTCAGTGTGCGTGGTTATTAGTTTCTGTGTACAAGCTCGGCACTTGAAACTAGCACACAGTTGGCTGTAAAACTGTACAAAGACACATATGATTTTGTACTCTCTGCTTGGTCTGTGTCCGAGTCGTACATGTACGACTAGATGCTGATCCTCTCCTCCTCCTTTTAATCTGCCTGTCTGTGTTGCAAACACAGAGCGGGTCATGGCCCCGCCCCCTTGTTACGTTGGGCGGGAAGCAGAAACTAATCTACATGTGAAGCAACACACCCCTAAATCAGCGAGCTGTGGACACGCCCCCAACATGACACTTTTTAACACATTATAATAAACAAATCTGAATTGTGTTTTGAACTGAACCTAAACTGGCACACTCAGAAGAACCATAATATTAATATTAAATCATAAAAAAGAGGTAAACTATGGGCCCTTTAAAATTGCACCTTTAGCTGAATACTAGTATCTTGCAAAATAAATAGTAAAATATTTACTCTCATCATGGCAAAGATAAAACAATTACTTATTAGAAATGAGTTATTAAAGCTTTAAGTTATAAAAGCTAAACACCAATGCTAGTGAATGAACGTTTGAACACATAAAAATATAGGAATGGTGAAGAATGATGAAACATTATTCAAAAATCACTGAATCAACCTAAACCTATTAGTTTACACCAAGAAGGCTAAATTGAAAGATCATATCTGTTTATAAATAACGATAGCATAGGAATTATAGCTAAGTGCCCTTGACCTGTCACTGTAAACATGTTATATAATAAAACATTACAGTCCTGATGCACATCATGTGTCTCATCCGCCAAACAAATCTACAGCAGCAGCTCATTTCTAATGTTTAACTCTCCTCATTTTCTGAGCATGTCAACATAAGAATCATTTAAATCATTTAAAAATCAAAAATTTTTAAGAAATAAGAGCACAGAAGATAATACAGTCAGATACATTATGTACCGTATGTCCTGCAAGTATTTCCTCTCTGAAAATAATAAAATAAGAGCACAGACACTGTTTAACATTCCACCGTTGTATCTCCTTGTGCTCGTTTTTGGCGGGAAGTCTGTCTGCGTGAGTGTGTGTGACTGTGTGTGTGTCTACTGCGGAATTTCTCCCCGTTACCTAATGTCTTCAGAGCGCATGCGTGGCTTTATCTCTCTGCACCTAGTCCTCCCTGGAGAAAAAAAACGCCCACTCTCTGTCTATTCACGCGCTTTGGCACAACCTATTGATCCGTCTGTGCGTCGTGAGACATTACAAAACCGTTGGAGGGGTGATGGTGTGGGTTAGGGAGATTCTCAGTGGGTTTTAAGTGATCTGTGGGAAGGCAGTGTGAAAACAAATGCAGAGATTTCCCAGATGTGTCAAAAAAAATGATGTGATAGCAGTGACCACGTCCTCCTACAGTACGCAAGCATATGCACTCCTACACTCCTATACGTACACCTTCACTATATAATCATCATCATCACCTCCGCTGTTCAGCTCATGTTGTGATTTTTGATTACTGTTAAAAGGGTTTTGGAGGACGGTGAAGATGCGGAGGACATGAGGGACGTTGAAGGTGAAGATGTTATATAAGTATATCAGCCTCTCCCTCTCGCTCTGACCCTGTTCTTCCATATGGCAGATTTTTTTTTCTTGAGTGTTAGTTGAAGCCTTCAAATGCCAACATACAGCGATCCCAGTATGAATGAGTACACCTTATTTTGAAAATGAATATTTTATCCATTTCTCAGTGGATACTGGTCATATTTTGGTGCATTTGAACAAAGCTGATTTATTAAAGGGATAAAATTATTAACGTCAAGGACACTTAGCTGTAAATCCTGTGTTATCGTTATTTATGAACAGATCTGGACCTTTAATTGCAACTTAGGCTCATTCTGAAAATGTAGCCTTATATACATTTCTGGAGATCCCGAATTATGTAGCCAGAGGAACGTCTTTAAAACGCATTTCGTCTTTAAAACGAACGCTACAGGACGGTATGATGCCGTTCCTTTTCTTGCTTACCAGCTGACCACTTCGCCGCATACGTTGGCGGAGTGAAGGCACAGAGAGAGGCAGTTGACTGCGATGAAGGGGTTCAAGTCCGTTGAAGAACGATTCCAGAAAGCAGGTAAGACATAAAACAAAATCCAAAAAATAAAATAAACAAGTAAATAACAGGGTCAGAATGTGGTAAAAGCTAAAAATGTGGTAAAAATCAGGCTGCTTCTTTTTCGGAATTGCTTTTGGGTTTAGGGAAGTGGGTGGGCGCTGGTCAATCGGTGCTTTTGAAAACACTATTGTTTAGGGAAAGAGGAGGGTGGGTCAGTCAATCGGTCAGTCAGTCAGTCAGTCAGTCAGTCAGTCGACAGCAGCCTATTATATAACATTTTTGCAGTGACACGTGAAGTACACTTAGCTGTAAATCCTGTGTTATCATTATTTAGGAACAGATCTGGACCTTTAACTGTATATGCATTTCAGGAGATCGCTGATTATGCAGCCAGAGAAACGTATGGCTGCAGTTCATCTTTAAAATGAAAACTACAGGTTCCTTTTCTCACTTACCATTTGACCGCTTACCTCCGTATGGATGGCTTTTCTGCTGTTACCAGTTTGTCTATTGGCTCACCACATATGTCGGCGGATTTCAGAAACAGAGAGGAGTTGACTGTGATAACAGGGTTCGAGTTCGATGAAGAACGGTTCCAGAAAGAAGGTAAGACAAAAAAAAAACACCAAAAAACAATAATAAACAAGTAAATAACAGGTTGAGAATGTGGTAAAATATGAAAACGTGGTAAAAATCAGGCTGCTTATTTTTCTGGATTAAAAACACTGTCGGTTGGGTTTAGGGAAGTGGGTGGTCCAGTCGATCGGTCAATCAGTCAGTTGACAGCGGCCTCTGGTGGATTTATGCGAGAAAAGCAGGCACAAATGGCACTCGTGAGAGAAATTTGAGATCTGAAAAAGCATTCACAGCGACCTCTGGTGGATTCGCGAAAACAAAAACTGCAAAAAAAAATGTAGCTACTGGGACGTATTTTGCTTTCTCCAGAAATGTATATAGGGGTACATAATCAGAATGAGACTGGGTTGTTTAACTTAGCCTTCTTGGTGTAAACTAAAAGATTTAGGTTGATTCAGTGATTTTATGATCATGTTTACTTTATTTATAACTTTAATATGTTTATGTATTTAAACTTTCATTCAAATGCTGGGTTCCATACAATTCCTTCATGTCATCCCAACACAAATCATTCATTCATTTTCTTTACGGCTTAGTACCTATATTAATCAGGGGTCGCCACAGCAGAATGAACCGCCAACTCATACAGCATATGTTTTACGCAGCGAATGCCCTTCCAGCTACAACCCATCACTGGGAAATACTCATACACTCTCATTCACACACATACACTATGGACAATTTAGCTCACCCAATTCACCTGTACCACATGTTTTTGGACTTGTGGGGGAAATCGGAGCACCCGGAGGAAACCCACGCCAACACAGGTAGAACATGCAAACTCCACACAGCATACTTCTTGCTGTGAGGCAACAGTGATACCCACTGCGCCAACACTGCACAAAACATATGATGGATAAGTAGGTGGTTCATTCCGCTGTGGTGAAATCTGATTAATAAAGGGACTAAGCCAAAAATAAAATGAAATGATAAAAAAATTTTTTAATAAAAAATATAAAATAAAATATAACATAAAATTCTAAAAATTATTTAAAGATAATTTAATTATATAAAAATATATAAAAATTTAATTAAATCTAAAATTAAATCTAAAATAACGTTAAAAAATATAATAAAATAAAATATATTATAAAATAAAATAAAACAAATAAAAAATAATATAAAATAAACACGAAAAACATAATAAACACAAAAAATGTAACGTCTGAAAAAGCAAAAGCTGTATTAAATTTCATTGTTTTGATGCGTAATAATCCATTTGTATCTTTGACCTATTATATATTGTATGGAATCAGCACCGTATCCATATGTTTGTTTGCTTGTTTTATTATCTCAAAGACTTTTCTAAGCCACCAGGGAGATAAAAAATCAGAAAAAAAGGTCAAAAGATCTTGTACGCACATGCTGGTGACTATTTTAACAAATTTCAGCAGTCAGTCTGTGAAATGGCAGAATATGTTCAGTGGTGTGGATATCAAGACATGGTCATTAGCCATTTGGTTGCCAAGTTACCTGTCTCGCATTACACACCTTCCAGTCTCCCTGAATCAGAGAGCATGACGTCAACACACACACACACACAGTTGACAGTTCACAACGACCTTTCGTCTGGAGGAAAAAGACATTTAGGACTGGATGTCAGCTTGACAGGCACGTGTGCGTTCATGACTTTTACTCTTTCATTTTTAGTTTAACACTTTCTAAAGTTATTTGTGTTTCTTTTAGTTTTTTCTCAACTTGTTGACATCTAATGCTCAATGTTTAGCCAGGCAGATTCAAAGATGAACTCATTTATAAGTCCAGGCTCTTTCGTTTTATATTATTTAACTCAGGATACAAATGCAGTGCTGAATAAGGAGCTTCAAGCATTGTGCTCACAGTTTGTGTCCATTATAGGTGGGATTTACTGTCGATTGTTTGAGGATGAGGTGTGTGTGGGCCGCACTTTGTGGGATTGCTCTGCTAATGCAGGTTATTATGACCAATTCACAGACCACGGGTAAGTATCAATGCAACAGTTAGCTTATTCTGAGTTGTGTTAAAAGATCATAGTATATTTTAAGGGATCAATTTTTTGACAATTGTGTAAAAACTGTGTGGTTTACAGAAAAGTGGCAATGCCTAAAATATTTAAAATGAATTACTTAATATTTTAGGACTGCACAGTGTCGCTTTAAAGGTCTTCTAATAGGTTATTAAATTATTTTTGTTATAAATATGCCTGATATTTGTTGGTATATACTGCTAATGCAGGTTATTATGACCAATTTACAGACCACAGATAAGTATCAGTGCAACAGTTAGCTTATTTTGAGCTGTATTAAAAGATCATATTAAATGTTTAAATGTAAATAATTATATGAGGGATCAATGGGTAAAACCGAGTGGTTTAAAGAGAGGTGGCAATGCATAAAATATTTAAAATGACATTACTTAATATTTTAGGACTGCACAGTGATGCTTCAAATGTCGTTTAATATGTTGTCAAATGGGTTTTTCTATAAATATGCCTGACAATATTTGTTGGTATATACAGGTAACTCAGGTTATTATGACCAATTCACAGACCACAGATAAGTATCATTGCAACAGTTAGCTTATTTTGAGCTGTATTAAAAGATTATATTAAATGTTTATAATTATATGAGGGATCAATGGGTAAAACCGAGTGGTTTAAAGAGAGGTGGCAATGCATAAAATATTTAAAGTGACATTACTTAATATTTTAGGACTGCACAGTAACGCTTCAAAGGTCGTTTAATATGTTGTCAAATGGGTTTTGTTATAAATATGGTATATACAGGTAACGCAGGTTATTATGACCAATTCACAAACCACAGATAAGTATCAGTGCAACAGTTAGCTTATTCTGAGCTGTATTAAAAGCTCGTATTAATGTCATTATATTTTAAGGGATCAAAAAAATATCTTGTTGACAAGTGGGTAAAACCGAGTGGTTTAAAGAGATGTGGCAATGTATAAAATATTTAAAATGACATTACCTAATATTTTATTAAAGTTTATTCATTCAAGTTTATTTGTATAGCCTTTTTACAATAATTCGTTTCAAAGCAGCTTTACAAAAGGTGCACATTATTGCATTACCATCAAATTCAGAAATGTGAAGGTTATTATTAACCATAACTTCATTAGTTATTAATAACTTCAACTAATTAACTAGTAACTAATGGCTTTTAACTGTTAAAGTTATTATATAGTTATTTTAGCACTGAACAGTAATCCTTTAAATGTCTTTTAATATGTTGTCAAATGGGTTTTGCTATAAATATGCCTGACAATATTTGTTGGTATATACAGGTAACTCAGGTTATTATGACCAATTCACAGACCACAGACAAGTATCAGTGCAACAATTAGCTTATTATGAGCTGTATTAAAAGATCATGTTAAACGTTTTAATGTAAATAATTATATGAGGGATCAATGGGTAAAACCGAGTTGTTTAAAGAGAGGTGGCAATGCATAAAATATTTAAAATGACATTACTTAATATTTTAGGACTGCACAGTGATGCTTCAAATGTCGTTTAATATGTTGTCAAATGGGTTTTTCTATAAATATGCCTGACAATATTTGTTGGTATATACAGGTAACTCAGGTTATTATGACCAATTCACAGACCACGGATAAATATCAGTGCAACAGTTTATTATGAGCTGTATTAAAAGATCATATTATATGTCATTATATTTTAAACAATCAAAAAATATCATGGTGACAAGTAGGTAAAACCGAGTGGTTTAAAGAGATGTGGCAATGTATAAAATATTTAAAATGACATTACCTAATATTTTATTCAATTTTATTCATTTGAGTTTATTTGTATAGTGCTTTTCACAATAATTAGTGTTTCAGAAGTTTTACAAAAGGTGCATGTTATTGCATTACAAAGTGAAGGTTATAAGTTACCAAAACTTTATTAGTTACTAATAATTTTAACTAATTTCCTAGTAACTAATAGCTTTTAACAGTTAAAGTTATTTTAGAACTGCACAGTGATCCTTTAAAAGTTCTTTTAATATGTTATCAAATGGGTTTTGTTATAAATAAGCCTGTCAATATTTTTTGGTAAACACTGCTACACTGAACGACACTTTAGTACATGTATTCTGTAAATTATGGTTATGCTTTGCTTTTCTTAGTATTAATAATATTAATATCTCATAATACTTCAAATAATTGGTGCATTAACCTTATATAAAATAATGAAATATTTCCCAGTACTGGATGGAAGCTGGAAGGAAAGGCATCCGCTGTGTAAAACATATGGTGGAATAGTTGGCGGTTCATTCCACTGTGGCAACCTCTAATAAATAAGAGACTAAGCCAAAGGAAAATGAATGAATGAGTAATGAAATACAATAGCTTACTGTATATTTAGAAATGTTATTATTGTATTTTTAACTCTAAATTTCTGGCAACTATTAAATAGTTTCTTGGTAATTTTGGGATTAGTTTGTAGAATTGCACAATTTTAGAGTCACTGAGCTTGAGAAAAGCTTTGGTTGATCTGAAATGTGTTTGTTCTGAAAGACAATATACTTTATACTGTGTCAATTCATTATAATCTCATTTCTCTCTCCTACATTATCTTTCATCTTTACTCTAATTAATAGCCCTTAAAAAGTTTCTCTCTCAAACTTAAATGTATGAAGTGTAATGTGAGCTGCTGAGAATATAAGCTTACGTCTTTTATCTGCTGATGGATTGACAGATTCCCCCATTGTGGACTGTTCTCAGTTTAACTCATGTGATTCCTGCATCAGCGGAGACCCGGCCCTCAACCTGACACGATGTGTTTGGCAAAGCTGTAATGACGGTAAAAAAACACATGTATTATATTTAGTTTAGATGTATTCTCCTGTGCAATGTCTATGTTGTTCACGCACACACACATACAGAGGATCCCACTGATGGACATGTGATCCTAGCCATGGAGAGCGATCTCAGGAACAACCTGGTGAATTATTCAAACACGGGCACACGCACAGTTACAGCTGCCGTCCACACAGACATCAGTGTTAGTAAATAATTCAACACCATTATCTAGCCTCCTGGAAATAAGTGTGTGTGTGAGAGAGAAGAGAGAAGAGAGAGATGTTCAACAAGAAGCAGCATCTTTTAGTCTGTTCATGCTCTGTTGCCAAGGTAACCAAATCTGAAACATGGTCTCTCTTGCTCTTTCTCTCTCTCTCATAGACCCATCTCTAAAATATAACTAGACTTGCATGCTGACAGTGCCCATCGATTTTTACACAAACACAACCAGAGATGTGGATATTAGATGGGGATATTCCACAGACTTGTTTTGATATACAGCTAGACATGACTAACTTAGGTTATTGACTCTTTAAGGGGACCTATTATGCCCCTTTTTACAAAATGTATAATAAATCTCTGATGTGCCTAGAGTGTGTATGTGAAGTTTCAGCTCAAAATACCACACTAATAATTTTTTATAACTCTTTGAAACTGACCCTTTTGTGCTTCGATCCTAATTGTGCCGTTTTGGTGACTGTCGCTTTAAATTCAAATGAGATTGTGCTCTTTTCAGAAGTGGGCGGAGCTATAAATGCCTATGTGGCAGCATAGTGGCAAATTTAAAACTCTAATGGCAGACGGCTGCTTCTCACTTAAGGCTGGTTATGCTAATGAGGGAGATATTGTCACTAGTGGGCGGGGCTTATACCTGCCAACATTTGTCTCTAAAGCTGAAGAGCGGGGGGTGGGGGATGGGTGTGATGTACATGTTCGCGAACTAAAGAGCCGGGGGGGGGGGAGTTTCCGGGAGAGAGAACAAAACAGGAGATGGGTCTGAAATACGGGAGACTCCCGGGAATAACGGGAGCGCTGGCAGATATGCGCTTTCCCCCTCTGATGACAGGTACAAAGGGAGAATGTCAATGTCAAAGTGTTTCTGCAGACTGTTTTTGTCAAGTGTGATAGAAATAGAAATAAAAACAGAAGTAATTAATGTTTACCATTAGAGGCTGGATATATGTATTAACTGTTGACACACAACTGTGTTTAAACCCCTTGTAAAAGTGATTTTTGCATAATAGGTCCCCTTTAAGGGTGTTTGGTCGTTTGACTTGTTCTAAAACATGGTTCACGATGTTATTATGAATAGACAGCAGATATTTCACATCATCTTTGCTCCAGGTTAATCTACAGTTCATTCGTATTATAAACAGCTCAATTCTGAGTTTGTGGACAATGCATTTCTGAGCAGTATTACCACAAATTAACCACGCGCTTAAGATGTTATCATCACTCAATTGAATGGGCGTTATCAGTGGTTATCAGCTGATAGATATAGGCCAGTAGGGGCCTTCTGAGCCTACTAGTTGTTATCATCCATCCACATGGTTAATCAGCTGTACTAAGACAGTGGTTCTTAAAGTGGGACTCGGGACCCCCTAGGGGGTCGAGAGACAATGAGGGGAGGGGGGAGGTGTCGCTTGGTGATTTCCAAAAATCTTATATATTTCATTAAACTATTAGAATTATCATATTTTATCCATAACCTGCAGAATATAAAAATAGTTTTTAGCTTATAATATATTTAATATATACTTAATAATTAATAGTTACATAAAAAAACATGCAAATAAAAAGTCATCAGCGTTTCAATTTTTTTTCCATTGGATTGCAACCCCTGGGGGTAATTATGCTGGATTAACATCACAGCAATAGCGTTAGTTTCAGCAGATTGATTTTACGATACAATGTCAAACTTTGACACCTTTATGGCACTCACATACATTAAAAATAAAGGCCACGATTGAACAAGGAGGACAATCTCCAAGTGGCTCCAAGTGGCTCCAAGTTTCCAAAATTAAACCAAGAATAGTCTTGTGCTTTAAGTATTGTGCTCACCAGTCCCATTAAGTGAGATTAATATTAAATTAAACAAATGAATAATTATTATTACAAAAAATAGACTGTTGCACTTTTTTTGTGTCATCAATAAGCTTGTTTATATAGTTCCTATTGGTGTGTGTGCACCATTGTGTGCAATATTTGTAAGCTTATAACCACCTCCGATCATAGAGGGGATCTCGAGTCACAGGTGTTGTTATTTTAGGGGTCGTGGGCTAAAAGGTTTCAGAACCCCTGTACTAATAGAGAAGACTCCAGATCTGTTTTTACATTACTGTGACGGTTGGGTTTAGGATTAGGGTAGGGGTAGACGTTAATAAAATACAATTAATGGGAAATTTAATAAATAATATAAATAATTCTCGTTAATTTCCAGCCACAGCCGTATGTGATCTATAGCTGATGGATGGATGATAACAGCCTTCTGAGCCAATGAATGAATGAATGAATAGGTAAATTTATTGCTGTGAAGGGCTATATACTACACTGAATTTCAACATTTAGTAGTGAGTTTAACGTACCATCATTTACTCACATTTACTGACATTCACTATCATTTATAATAATTTATTATCAAGATCTTGCCTTTGTGTGGTCAAAGTATGTCAAAAATGTCTTATTTTACTATTTTTATGGGGACATTTGAGCCTCACAAAATAGTATAAACATTATTATTGTTCTAAAAATGCACTTACCGTACTATTATACACTATTGTACTATACTCACTGTACTATTATTAGAATATATTATATTATAAAGCATCATACAATAGGATAAGTTAACATAGGCTAAGTCAGAATTATAAGATTAAATGTCACAATTAACATTATAACAGCGAGTTCTGTGGTGGGAAAGTATTTGCTCAACAAACTGGTGTTTGTTTTATAACAAGATAATAAAATAAAAAGTAGAACATTAAATGTAGCACACCGGACAGACTATTTTTACAGCCGGAAGCCGTCGACGCCATGTTAGCGTCATGTTTCTTTTTCATGACAGGGATAAGTCTGTGAGGAACAGAATGATAGAAAATTGTACAGTTGGATAAATAATATTGTTACTTAACAACATACCGTATTTTTAGATCGGTTAAACACGTGTAAATTCACATGGTCCAGGGTTTTGTCCTCCGCGAGTCCACAGCCTCGTTTCCATCCGTGTTAAATTCAATGTAAGTTAAGGTCAATTGACCAATCAGAATCAAATGTTACAAATGTTGGCGCACTACGTGACTGTGGCTGAATGTAAACACAGATATTTTATATTTAATTCTGCTATGTGTTATGTGTATATTTTTCTATGGAATGTAAATATGTTATATTTCTTTTTTTTACAGGAAATGACACAAGATGTATGTCTGACACTGACGACTATGGAGGCTGCTCTGTCTACAATGAGACGGGCATGTGCCAAAGTGAGCAAAAAATAAATAAATAAATAAAAAAAAATTATAATCATACGCAAATGAGTGACTCTGCTTGCTAACAGTAGTCTATATGTGTTTATATTGTGGCAGATGGTGGATCTGCTGATAGTGGTGGCACAGGTGAGGCATGAGTCATTTATTAGTTTTTTATTGTATATACAATAATATATATATTAAATGAATATATATATGAAATCAGAATTATTAAACCCCCTTTGATTTTTTTTTCAAATGATGTTTAACAGAGCAAGGAACTTTTCACAGTATGTCTGATAATATTTTTTCTTCAGGAGAAAATCTTATTTGTTTTATTTCAGCTAGAATAAAAGCAGTTTTTAAATTTTTAAAAACCATTTTGAAGTCAAAATTATTAGCCCCTCTAAGCTATATATTTTTTCAACTGTCTACTGAACAAACCATCGTTATACAACAACTAGCTAATTACCCTAACCTTCCTAGTTAACCTAATTAACCTAGTTAAGCCTTTAAATGTCACTTTAAGCTGAATACTAGTATGTTGAAAAATATATAGTCAAATATTGTGTACTGTCATCATGGCAAAGATAAAATAAATCAGTTATTAGAAATGAGTTATTAAACTATTATGTTTAGAAATGTGCTGAAAAAATCTCCTCTCCGTTAAACAGAAATTGGAGGAAAAAATAAACAGGGGGGCTAATAATTCCGGGAGAATAGCAACTGTACAGTAATTCAAATGTTTCCCAAGTGATGTTTGACAGAGCAGGGTATTTTTTACAGTATTTCCCATTTTATTTATTGTAGATAAAGTCTTATTTCATTTAGTTTATCAGGATATAAAAATTTTTTAAACAATTTTTAAGGTCAATATTATTAGCTATTTAAGAAATTGTTTATTTTCAAATTGCTACAGAACAAAGCACTGTAGTACTCGCCAAAGTTTAACCCAATTAAGCCTTTAAAAAACGCACTTAAAGCTGAATACTAGTATCTTACAAAATGGCTAGAAAAATATTATTTACCGCCATCTTGGCAAATAGAAAAAAATTGTTATTAGAAATTAGTTGTTATGTTGAAAAAATGTTACCTTCATTTAACATCGCTTGGAAAATATTTTTAAAACAATTAAAACTTTACTAGAGGGAGGATAATTTTGATTTCTACTGTATAAAATTTTTATTATATCCAATTTTATTTTCAAATATATGTAAAGCAAATCATATTGTACAAACATGAACAGACATTTTACTTAATCAAAAGCAAACAAAGACAAAAAAAAACCCTCAATATCAGCAGAGAAATAAATGCTTAAAGCATTTAAATAAATAAATAGTTAAAGCTTGCAACTAAGAAATGGAAGGTATTTACACCAGAAAAGGTCCCCAGTCTTTTTTTCAAGGCCTTTGTTGATCCTCTGGCACTGAACAGTATTTTCTCAATTTCAAGTGTATATTAATTATTATTTTTTGCCTTTTTTATGCTCATGTTTGACACAAAGGTAATACGACTCCAGGCCCTCAGTTCTCTCAGGCATCGTTCGACCTGTCCAGCTTCATTGGAGGAATCATCCTGGTGCTGGTGTTGCAAGCTGGAGGATTTTTTGCAATGCGCTTCCTCAAAACAAAGGACAGCACCTATGAAACTATGTGAGTGATCTGTATTTATTAATTATAACAGCACGGTGGCTCAGTGGTTAGCACTGTCACTTCACAGCAAGAAGGTCGCTGGTTCAAGTCCCGGCTGGGCCAGTTGGCGTTTCTGTATGAAGTTTGCATGTTTCCCCGTGTTGCTCCGCTTTCCCCCACAGTCCATAGACATGCGCTATAAATAATTGAATTGAATAAATTGTGTCAATGAGAGAGTGTATGGGTGTTTCCCAGTACCGGGTTGCAGCTGGAAAGACATCCGCTGTGTGAAAACATATGCCAGAATTGTTAGCAGTTCATTCCGCTGTGGCGACCTCTGAAATAGAGACTAAGCCGAAGGAAAATGAATGAATGGATGAATAATCAGATCTAAACATATGCTTGTTGAGTTTTGTCTTTTGATAATGCAGAGTATAACAGCAGCTTCATCCTGCGTGTGTATGTTTTATAATGTTTTCTCATCTTCTTTTACAGTGATCAACCTCAATGAGATGAACAGGAGAAGAAATTGTAGCACAAAATATAAAATGAAGCATATTTTTGAAGAAATCAATATGTTTTTTTTCTTTTTGCTGGTCTTGAAGGGATAGTTCACCCAAAAATTAACAGTTTATAACCATTTGCTCACCTTCAAGTGGTTTATGTTGATCTGATCGAAAAAGAAGATATTTTGAAGAATGTTGGAAACTTGTAACCATTGACTTCCACAGTTGAAAAACAAATGGTTACCAGTTTCCAACTTTTTTCAAAGTATCTTCTTTTGTGCTTAACATAAGAAAGAAACTCAAAATAGGTTTGTGACAAGTAAAGGGTGAGTAAAAAATAACAAAAAAAATCAGTTTTGCGTGAACAATCCCTTTCAAAGCGTATTATTTTTATTGTTTGGTTCAGTTATCAGAAACTATTGTGTGAGTAAGAGAAATATGAAAAGAAAAGACTAATATATCAGTGGATTGTTCATGTTTGAGTGCTATCTGTTTGGGTTATTTATTTTCTCTCTTGTTAATTGATTTAAAATAGCATTGAGCTATGTCATATTTGGAGTAATTGCATGCTCTTTTATTGCTTTTTATTAAATGCTATATGTTTTATAGGTCATTACTTGGAGTCATGTCGCAATAAGTTTGTTATTTCTTTATGAAAAATAAAGCAATAAAGTGGGATGTTATACAGTATTGACCCTGCAGGTGTCAGTAGGATGCAATCTATAAAACTAAGATAGTCTAGCCCAGGCATGTCAAACTCAATTCCTGGAGGGCCGCAACCGTGCACAGTTTAGTTCCAACTCTTAGTAAGCACACCTGATCAAACTAATTGAGTCCTTCAAGCTTGTTTGAAACCTACAGGTAAAGCTGCGGTCACACTGGGCTTTTTCTCCCATAGACTTCCATTCATATGCACACCAATGCGTCAGACCGGAAACGCAGGGTCATGCGTCAAATTTCGCAGGTTGCTGCGGTGCAAAGTTCAAGCTTAGTGAAATCTGACCTGCGAAATCGCATCGCTTGACTGCGTGAGACCATCGAGGATCAAAACAGGACCTCTCTGGACAGAAATTTAAAATATGGACCAATCGCTTGCTTTTTTAAATGTCTAATCATCTTGTTTAATCCCGCCCCTTTTCGCAGCACCGCACGACAGAATTTCGCACACAGAAAGCCCGGTGTGACCGTAGCTTAAGTGTGTTGGAGCAGGGTTGGAACTAAACTGTGCAGGGCTGTGGCCCTCCAGGAATTGAGTTTGACATCCCTGTTCCAGTCCAAGCTTTTTCTCATGAAGGGCCAAAAACTAAACATGATTGAGGGTGGTGGGCCGGAGGTAAATATACCAACCTGTAAAGCTGTCAATGTAATTTCCTAATTCATTTATATAATTAATTTTTTTAATTATATGGGTAGCGCTCTCGCTTCACAGCAAGAAGGTTTGAGTCTCGGCTGGGTCAGTTGGCATTTCTGTGTGGAGTTTGCATGTTCTCCCTGTGTTGGCGTGGGTTTCCTCCAGGTGCTCCGGTTTCACCCACAGTCTGAAGATGTGCACTTTTAGGTGAATTGGGTAAACTAAATTGTCTATATGTGTATGTGTGTGAATGGAAGTGTATGGGTGTTTCCCAATTATGGGTTGCAGCTGGAAGGGCATCCGCTGCGTAAAACATATGCTGGATAAGTTGGCGGTTCATTCCGCTGTGGCAAACCCAGATTAAAAAAGACTAAGTCGAAAAGAAAATGAATGGATTCATATGGGTAGCGCTCTCGCCTCACAGCAAGAAGGTCGCTGGTTCGAGTCTCGGCTGGGTCAGTTGCCATTTCTGTGCGGAGTTTGCATGTTCTCCCCGTTTTGGTGTGGGTTTCCTCCGGGTGCTCCGGTTTCCCTCAAAGTCCAAAGCCGTTTACTATAGGTGAATTGGGTAGGCTAAATTGTGTATGGGTGTTTCCCAGTTATGGGTTGCAGCTGGAAGGGCATCCGCTGCCTAAAACATATGCTAGATAAGCTGGCAGTTGATTCCGCTGTGGTGACCCCTGATTAATAAACAGACTAAGCCGAAAAGAAAATGAATGAATGAATATAAATAAATTAATTACTATAATTTATTACATTTAAAATACTTTAATTGTATTAATAATTATACATTGTGGTATATTTTATAATGAACATCTTACAATAAAAAAACATGAACAATCTCATATATAACAATAAATATAGCCTTTGCCTTGATTCGCTTGCTGATGTCTTATGCAATGTCCGCTATCCATCAAGTAACTGTATTTATTTATTGATATTTTTATCTGATTCATTCACTACATTTAATTTCAGTTTTCTTTTTTTGTAGCTTAACAGTTAAAAAAACTAAAGTTATGTTAAATTAAAAATGACAATCTCTGTTAAAGGAATTCCCCCCCCAAAATTGCCCACCTTTCTCCCTCTCTTCTCAGATGGAATGGAGGGCCAAATCAAAGGTTATTATGGGCCAACTTTGACCCGCGGGCCCTAGTTTGGGCATCTCTGCTCTAGTCTATATCTCTTTTCTTTTATGTATGTGGAAAAAATTAAATGAATGTAAAATTATTATTATTATGGTCTTTTTTAAACCAGGTGTTTTACACTTAAATCAATTAAAGAAGACCTCAAAGTAAAGTCAAAGTATTTCTCTCTCTCTCAAACAAAAACAGACAATACTTCTAATATTGATTATAATAATTACAATTATTAATAGTGTATTTTATTTATTTACGCTGGCAGATTAATTAACTTGTTTAAAAGCACACCTAATTTTGACTGAAATGTCTGAAAACAAAGCAATATTGTTTTACTTATCTAGAAAATGCTTCTTCATATAAAATTGTTTAGATAGACTAGAAATAAGACAAAACTCTATTATTATTCTATTATACTTTAGTATTTTTTCATGCTAGGTTAGCACAGAATGTTTTGATGCTCAGTTCACTTGAAGTGAAAAATGAATAGTCTCAGCTTGTATAGCAATGAAGGAATTTCAAGGTTATATGAGGTAAACTCCCTCTTTCTCTTCTGTTTTGGTGTGTGGCTCGAAAACAGGATGGGATGCGGAGCTTGAAAAAAACATTGGCATCTGTTAGAGTCCTGTTCTTTAGATTTTCAATGCTGTCAGATATCTCCAAGTTCCTTCATACGGCTGTGGGAAAAATAAAGAAGCACAGTCTCATCCAAACTATTGCTTTTTATAATACAACTTACATGTACAAATTATATCAACACTGTAAAACATTTATGTATTATTTACAGTATTACTGGCAATTTTGGCTGCCTAATACTGTAAAATGTACAAGTATACTGTAAATTAACAATTACAATTGTGCTGTAAATCTATTACATTATACATTTACATACATACCGGACGATCCCCCATATGTTACCCCTGGCTCCAAGATATAACATTAAGAGAAACGACACAGCAAAATAAAGTCAAATAATATTTATTTTATTTTAATAATATTTATTTTAACACAATTGAAAATAACAATCAAAACATCAGTTTGTTCAATCCGTGTGAAAAGCAAGTGAATGGATGCGGTAAGTGTTGTCAGTGCTAGTGTATCGATGCAAAACAAAACCTAAAGCCCAAATTGGAGCGCAGCTCTGGCCAACTGCTCAAACAAAGAATGAACAGCGGCCCCAACAAACGTTCTCACTGTGTTTTAATAAGGGCGCTGATGAGCATCAGGTGCACTGAAGGCCCGCCTCAACCTACCCCTGCTGAAAAATCCAGCTTAAACCAGCCTAGGCTGGTTGGCTTGTTTTAGCTGGTTGACCAGCCTGGTTTTAGAGGGGTTTTGGCCATCCTGGAAATGACCAGCCTGGAAATGGCCAAAACCCCTCTAAAACCAGGCTGGTCATCCAGCTAAAACAAGCCAACCAGCCTAGGCTGGTTTAAGCTGGATTTTTCAGTAGGGACAACAGACAAAACATACAAAAACAAACCAAAACAACACAGTCCTAACACATTGCGCTTGTTAATTTTGCAAGTAATACTGTAAAAATTGTCAGCAATACTGTGAAATTGCTGGTAATATTGTGAAATTTTCAAGCGATATTTAAATTAATAATTACAGTTCTGCTGTAAAACTATTTATTAATTAAATAATTGTTCATTTACAGCACACTTTTAAATTTTACAATATTGTTGTCAATTACTGTAAAGTTGCCAGTAATACTGGACGTTTTACATCAATATTTTACAGTGAACGCAGACATCCAGCAAATAATACAGAAGACAAAACTTACAGTATATGAAAAATAAATGGTATTTGCATTTTACTTTTGTGTTTTAAAGGAGAGTTCAACCAACACTGAAAATTCTGCAATTATTTACTCACCCTTCACTGTCACAAAGCTGTTTGAGTTTCTTTGTTCTGTTGAACAAAAAAGAAGATATTTAGAAAAATGTTGGAAATTGGTAACCATTGACCTCCATAGAACAAAATACAAAATAAAAGTTGAATTTAAGAGAATGCAAAAAAATAAAGAAAGAAAACACTTGCAAAGCAAAGTGAAATGATAAACTGTAATACATACTGTTATATGGATTTTTTACTATAGTAAACTGTGCTGTAGTAGTATAATATATCATATAGTTGTATATAAAACTTACAGTCTTGGGTAATTTATGTTATAATAGAATAAACTGATGTATTTTCTGGGCTGGTGTTATATATTACGTTACAAAAACCTTGTAGTAAACTCACAGTATTATTTCTTATACTAAAATATCAATAAAAGTCCCTTTCTTAAACTGTAGATCTGACTTTTCAACGTCAAAAGTCAACAGAGCAGAGATCGACATCCCATAATGCAATTTACAACCTTAAATAAATGAAAAATACTTGTGAATCACAAAATACAAACTGTTAATAACAGATGTTTTTTTACATTAGATTTACTATAAGTTAAACCCATTCAGCTGAACAAAATTTTGCTGTAAAAAAAAAACAGTAACATTCTACAGTACAATTCAGTTTTTTTACCAAAACAGTTATATTCTGTAAAAACAAACAGTGCATTCTGCGTAATCTTGTTGTTTCTGAGAAAGTAGTAACCTGTAAATTTACAGAGCTCAGAGTCGACACGCAGAGTCTGTGTTTGAAATCACACTTTATGCCCTTGTTCACTATTATAGCTCACTAATATGGTTCAAGGGCGACGCAGTGGAGCAGTAGGTATTGCTGTCACCTCACAGCAAGAAGGTCGCTGGTTCGAGCCTGGGCTGAGTCAGTTGTTTCTGTGTGGAGTTTGCATGTTCTCCCTGCATTCGCGTGGGTTTCCTCTGGGTGCTCCGGTTTCCCTCACAGTCCAAAGACATGTGGTACAGGTGAATTACTGTAGGTATGCTAAATTGTCCGTAGTGAATGAGTGTGTATTAATGTTTCCCAGAGATTGGTTGCAGCTGGAAGGGCATCAGCTGCGTGAAATATGTGCTGGATAAGTTGGCGGTTCATTCCACTGTGGCGTCCCCGGATTAATAAAGGGACTAAGCTGAAAAGAAAATGAATGAAATGAATAATATAGTTCACTTGACAGAGTTAATGAACACAAATGAGTGAATTCAGACACTGACAAACACCTGCTGTTAATAAATCACAATCACTGACGGAAAGAGAAACAGTAAACACAAACAGTGACTTCAGTTACAGCATTAAATAAAATCAACTAAAATAAAACACCTTCAGTCTCAGCACAGGATCATTAAACAACTCCACCAAATATAATGTACTGTAGTGAGACCCAAGTACAGTATTGGAGCAACACTATACACTCTCACAAATAAAGGTACGCTAAACTGTCACTGGGGTGGTACCTTTTCAAAAGGTACACATTTGTACTTAAGAGGTCCATATTGGTACCTCAAAAGTATATATTAGTACCTACAAATTTTTAAAGGGACACTTTTGTACTTTTTAGGTATTAATATGTACCTTTGAGGTATTAATATGGACCTTTAAGATACAAATTTGTACCTTTTGAAAAGGTACCACCCCAGTGACAGTTCGCCTTTATTTCTGAGAGTGTAGGATGAGTAAATAATGGCTTATTGTCATCTATGGATGAATACTTACATGATTGATCCTCTATTTGCCAGTGCCACCCATATATCTCTCAATCCCTTCAGCAATAAAATCTGATAAATCTCATCCACAATCCATCAACTGATTAATTCAACAACAAGAGTTTACATACTGTAGACAAAACCACAACTTAAAGTAGACTGCATAAAACTGTCCCCATTTTAAAGCAATGGCGTAGAAAATCCTTTAAGAATACACATTACATCATATGAGAAACTGTATTTCAATCTAATCTTTTATTTGCTTATTGACCAAGAGAATATAAGCATACAATAGGTTAGTATAGACCCCAATTCTCCATGTTTCTCCTGTTTTTCAGGGTTAGTTGAGGTTATTTATATAAGGAAAATGAGAACATGTCCCTATTTTCTGTGACTTCCCCTTTAAGAAAACTTTTAACTATATTAAACCCGATATTCCTCACAGACAGATTAAAGAAATGCTACTTTAGGAGATACTTGTATCCAAGCAGACATATTTAATTCTTTTACTCCTCTCTGTCAAGGCTAATTTCATGTTAGTCTGAAGAAAAACACTGAATTTCTAGACAGTTTCTTCTTCAGCCTTGAAGGGAAAGGAGATAACACTGCAAAACATTGCATACAAAGTGCATGTTAGATGCCAAATTAAGAAAATGAGATGTGAAAAAAGAGAAATAACATAAATAAAAGTCTTCCTTAGACTATACAAAATTGACTCCAAAGCATAAAAATTAAATGAAGATGAGATCAGTTGTGAAACAAGAAACAATAAATAAGAGAATAATGAAAGTGGTAAAAGTAATTGGGTCTTTGATCATAAATAATTTTACTGATACACTGTAAAACCAAATAAGATCAGTTTACTCAAACCGAGGAAACTGACTGCGGCGAAGCGTTTAAGTTTTGAAACTGTTTGAGTAATGGTTTGAGTACTGTAAACTTATATATATTGAATCGTATACACTTATACTATTTGAGTTTGAGTACTAATAATTCATATAGATTTGCTAACTAAACTTAAAATGTTTGAGTTCAGCTAACTTAAACTATTTAAGTCAGGCATGTCCAAGCTCGGTCCTGGAGGGCCGGTGTCCTGCAAAGTTTAGTTCCAACCCCAATCAGACACACCTGGGCTAGCTAATCAAGCACTTACTAGGCTTTCTAGAAACATCCGTGCAGGTGTGTTGAGGCAAGTTGGAGCTAAAATCTGCAGGACACCGGCCCTCCAGGACCGAGTTTGGACACCCCTGATTTAAGTCAAACAACTGTATAGCTACTCAAACGGTTTGAGGAAACGATTGCGGCAAATGGTTTAAGTTGACTGAACTCAAATGAATAAAGTTAGTCATATTAAATGGTTTGCCGCAATCGGTTTCCTCAAACCATCTGAGTAGCTATACAGTTGTTATGAATCATCAGAAATTAGTCGGCGCCAATAGCCTAGTGGTAAGTGTGTTGACACATAGCACTGATGTGCTTGCGGCGACCTGAGTTCGATTCCCGGCTCGAGGTCCTTTGCCGATCCCTCCCTTATCTCTACTCCTCACACTTTCCTGTCTTTTCCAATCTCCACTGTCCTATCCCAATAAAGGTGAAAACCCCTAAATAACATAAAAATCTAAAAATTTAAAACCGCAAATCAAACAATAACAGTAATATTATTATACTCAAAAGTAAATTAAAAGGAAGCCAACGTCTTAAATATAAAATATAAAAACTCAAAAGAAGTAATAAGCTCTTGTGGAGAAGGATGGCAAACACATATACACTGTAAAACCCAAAAAGTTAAGCTTAGTTCAAAAACTGAGTACTGCGAACTTAATCCATTTGAGTAAATGAAACAATTTGAGCACAGTAAAACCTAATAAATGAAGAAAACTCAAACCGTTTGAGGAAACTGATTGCAACAAACTATTTGAGCTAAAAAAAACTAATCTATATGAGTACTGTGAACTTACTTCATTTAAGTTGAAGTAATGAGGTATTTAATTAGCTCATTACCTACAACACTGAGTTCAAAACTCTTTTTAAATGAGTAGAATTAACTTTCAGTCAATTTTGAGTTAACTACACTCATTTCATTTGATAAAGTTGACTGTTGGGTTTTACAGTGTACTTATATACGGCATAGACAGGAGTTAAAGGGATAGTTCACCCAAAAATGAAAATTTACTCCTCCTCAAGTGGTTCTATACTTTTATAAGTTCCCGTTTTCTGTTGAACACAAAAGAAGATATTTTGAAGAATGTTCGAAACCTGTAACTATTGACTTCTATAATAGGAAAAACAAACACTAAGTCAATGGATACAGGTTTCCAACATTTTTCAAAATAGCTTCTTTTGTGGTCAACAGAAAAAAGAAACTCAAGCAATTGTGAAGTGAAGGACGAGTAAATGATGACAGAATTTTCAGTTTTGGGTGAACTATACCTTTAAGGAGCAAGCATACCTTCATATTTTTCACATAATTGAGAGATTTAGCTTTTTCTTCAGTTCATGTTGCCCATCTGAACAATCTCAACTAACCCTGAAAAACAAGACAAACTGTGCAGAGCCGCGGCCCTCCAGAAATCGAATTTGAGACCTATGGCTTGGTCCCTTATTTATCAGGGGTTGTCACAGCGGAAAGAGCTGCCAAATATTCCAGCATATGTTTTTCACAGCGGATGCCCTTCCAGCGCAATCCAGTACTGGAAAACACCCACACTCATATACACACACAAACACACTCACATACTAAGGCCACGTTTGTTTACCCAATTCACTTGTACTGCATGTCTTTGGACTGTGGGGGAAACCAGAGCACCCAGAGTAAACCCACGCCAACACGCCGAATCAGCGACCTTCTTGCTGTGAGGCCACAGGGCTAACCACTGAGCCACCAAGGCATTTGTTACTGCTATAGTTATTTAGCAGCAAATGAACAGAAGTCCGAGGCAGAGTTTACTTCCAATCCTGCTTCAATACACTTACCTGCAGGATTCAAACCAGCCTAAAGGACTCAATTAGTTTGATTAGGTGTGTTTAATTGGGGTTAAAGTACACATGAAATCAAAACTAACCATGTTGATTTTGTTAGCTCACATTGCTAGTTTCACGGTGAACAATTCATCTGTGCAATTCATCTATGCTCTTGTAATCTGAAATTAAAATCTGGAAATGTGCTTCCTGTTTGTTATTCATTCATTCATACTTTTTTTTTCGGCTTAGTCCCTTTATTAATCAGGGGTCGCCACAGCGGAATGAACCACCAACTTATCCAGCACATGTTTTATGCAGCAGATGACCTTCCAGCTGCAACCCATCACTGGGAAACGGCTACACACTCATTCACACACATACATCACGGACAATTTAGCCTACCCAATTCACCTATACCACATGTCTTTGGAATTGTGGGGGAAACCAGAGCACCCAGAAGAAACCCACGCGAACACGAGGAGAACATGCAAACTCCACACAGAAACGCCAACTGACCCAGCAGAGGCTCGAACCAGCAACCTTCTTGCTGTGAGGCGAACGTGCTACCGACAGCGCCACCGCGTCACCTGCTTCCTGTTTGTTATTAGTTAAATTCTCAGATTAGGTCTGTCTGAGATATTGGGCGGGGCTAACATACTTAACCACGCCCCCCAGCGGTGAGTTTTTAACAGAAATGGTGAGGAGGAAGTGTCTCTTAAGTTGTAATAAGTTTCCCCAAACTCTTTTCCCGATCTTTTCCAAATGAAACACCTACTTTACTACATCCAATCATCTCGCAATAGAAAAAATAAGCCACGCCCACTGTTTTCTCATTTAATATTCTGTTTCTGAGTCACAATATGGAGAAAAATGGTTGCAGCTTAATTCATGTGGACTTTAAAGCTAAACTGTGCAGAGCTGTGGCCCTCCAGCAACTGAGTTTGTCACCCCTGTCCTAGATGGTCACAGGAAAGATCTTATTTCCGGATTGCAAAATAAGGGAAATATGCTGTAGCACTTGCAACTTCCTGTAAATTAAATGCAATGAGAACAAGGACTTTGATTCGGGATTATGCACTCCATTTGGACTAAATGACTGAAAAACCCAGGACTGTTGTTTGATTGTTTTTCAAGCATTAAACTGTTCTTGTGTCTGCAACAGATGTTGTGTCTGACAAGTTAAGGATAAACAGAGCTGATTATTAATCTACATACCATGGTGGAACAGGGTAAACTGAGGTCATGTCACCGTGACCCTCAAGATACTGTAGATACCATCACATATAACAGGCAAGAAATACATGTAGTTTTGACACCCTTCTGAAATAGCAGTACCTTGTGCAGATGTCAACTTTTGGAAAGAACACAAGCTGACTATTTCTGTAAATTCTACATTTTAGGCCTAATTTAAAAACAAAAGCATTTGCCAGTATTGAGTTGCGAGTGGAAGGGCATTCGCTGCATGAAGCATATGCTGGAATAGTTGGCGATTCATTCCAGTGACTAAGCCGAAAGAAAATGAATGAATGAATTAAAGGGCCCATAGTTTACCTCTTTTTTATGATTTAATATTAATATTATGGTTGTTCTGAGTGTGCCAGTTTAGGTTCAGTTTAAAACACAATTCAGATTTATTATTATAATGTGTTAAAAAGCGTCATGTTGGGGGCGTGTCCACAGCTCGCTGATTTATGGGTGTGTTGCTTCACATGTAGATTAGTTTCGGCTTCTTGTCAACGTAACTTTGTCAACGTAATTTTTGAATTCTAAACATAGGTTTCTGCAGCGGTCCGCGGCGCCCAGCCGTCGACTTGAGTGTACCCTGATAGAAACCTATGTTTAGAATTCTAAAACGCATGCTAGTTAAGATCACAGGGAGCTTCTGGGATCGCGAGAAATGCAAACGGCTGAAGTATAAGGTAGACTCAATGAGAAGTACACATGTTTGCAAACCTACCTAAAGATACAACCAATAATTCCGATTAGAGCGATAATGTGGAGAATATTGCTCTTGTGTTGAGCCCAATGAGCCTTGCATCTAAAAATAGACTTAGGGTGTTCCTTTAGTGATATCGCTTCGACTCACGGTGAAAATGGCGGACGTGAATCAACAAACTGAGGATATGATGACGCGCCTGTCAATCAATATTGGTGGGCGGGGGGACCGCTCTCCTACGTAAAGTTGCGGTCGGTTTGAAAACCGCTCCAATTGGTCCACCGTTTTTATGTTGTTAAATTGAAAAAAAAGCACCGGGTGTGCTTATATCACCCCAATATGACGGTCTATACACCATACATGCACATATGGCTGTCCAAACAGCTTGAAAAGTAGATTTTTTTTACCATAGGTGCCCTTTAAACCAAAACAGAAAAGTGATAATAAGACTATACATAAGATACTGTAAATAGGCCTGAGATACTTTAAAGAGGTAGTTCAACCAAAAATAGAAACGCTGCCATCATTTCCTCATCCTCCATTTGATCCAAGCATGTTTGAGTTTCCTTCTACACCAATGGTCTCAAACTCAATTCCTGGAGGGCTCTCCACAGTTTAGCTCCAACCCATACCTGCTTATTAGGTTCTAGTCTTAAACACTTTGCTTAATTGGATCAGGTGCGTTTAATTGGGGTTAGAGCAAAACTTTGCAGAGCCAAGTTTGAGACCTATGTTCTACACAAAGGAAGATATTCTGAAGAATGTTGCTTAAAAAAGAATGTCGACTACTCCCCCCCCCCCCCCCCCAACACTCAAAAACAGAAAGAAATTCATAATAGTTTACACTAAGTTTTTGTGTACACTAAGTTTACACACAAATATTTTACACTAAGAGCGTAAAAATGCACACCACAATAAACATTTTTAACACCCGCAGGGCAAAATGTCAGGTGTACATAAAACTACAGAGGTGTTAAATTACACTCTCTTCTGGTGTATATACGAGTCGCCAGCCCAGTGTATAAGTTAAAAAGTGTTGAATATATACACTTACGCAGAATAAATAATTTTACACTACTAGTGCAAAAACGGTATGATCATGCCAGATCATATTTAGCATAAATTAATAAATTAACAAAACTGACATGAAGAAAAGTTAACATTTTCCACACATGAAATTCACAAAGTGTTTATTTGTATGTTTTAACACCCTGGAATAATAATAATATAATATAAAATGTCAGTGAATTCTTTTCTGTTGCCTTAAAATGAGCGTTTAATTTAACTCACATCAGCGTACACTTGGATTTTAACACTATAACACTACAGGGGCTTACACCACAAATTCAACACCTCACAATTTGCTGTGTAGAATCATCTGAGTGTGAGTAACAGTAAGGAACGTTTCATTTTTAGTGAACTGTCTGTTTAACAAGGTTAAAGAACAACAACAACAACAACAATAATAATAATAATAATAATAATAATAATAATAATAATAATAAGTATGATAATATGTATCCTTCTGTAAGAGTATGTGATTATACTTCGAAGTTCACATGTAAATGATGTTATTTTTAGCTTTTAAAAGTCGAGAAATTAAGTTTCGTTTCTCCCTTTTCAGCTGAAGGACAGGAAATAAGTCTCGTTTTTAAATATACGCGAAGCTGTCGTGACGTTTTAATAAATATTCAAATGAACACGCCTCCAAAAAAAGCACACTCAAGAGTCACATTTCGTTTCACACAGAAGCTAGAAAAGCGTGCAGGTAGGCAAGCAGATTATCTTATTAACTCTTTGATAACTTTAAACGACCTCTTAACTTTTAATTATTGTTCAGTTTAAGCTTATTGTACTCGACAAGCTAATCGCACGTGCTTCACAAACAATCTGATGACTTTAATGTTACTTGCAAACCGTTTTTTATTATCAAACTCCTTTTCATAACCCAGTTGCCTCGTGTGTTGTTATAGCTAATTTAATAATGTTAGTTAACTATAACTTTAACATTTAAGATTAGATTAAAAACCATTAAAAATAATTACTACAATTTCCGCCTACAAATGAATACCTACATAACGTAGGTCTAGATTATTGAGAAGTCAATAAACTATTCCTTTCATGTAATAAGGCGATTATTTTGATCGTATATGCCAATGTATCTTCATGTAAGGTAATAGAAAGAAAGATTGCGGTCTGTCAGTCAACTGTTGCGTCACAAACATTAGCTATTTACAGTATTCCGCGTCCACAAATATATTTTCAGAACCAATAGTAGCAGTGTAACACCCTATGTTTATTCATTAATGATGAAAATACACTTCATATAATAATTAAAAAATACAACTTGGATTAAACTTGGATTAAACAGTATGTAAATGCCGTGGACAACTGCAAAAAAATTAGCCTATGTGGTGTGAATGCTAGCAGACCCCCCATTTACACATTTTATGACAGGACATGATCTCAATCAGCTGTTTTTTTGCCTTTATGGATTCCCTTTTGTGAGAAAGATGAGGTTTACAATAAAAACAAGTACATTTGATCGTTTTTTAGCATTAAATTAGCTGTATTAAAGAGATTGTTTTCATTTTTGGGTGAACTGCCTCATCGTTTACTCTCCCTCGATTTTTCTTTTGTTAAACACAAAAGAAGATAGTTTGAAGAATGATAGTTGACGGTAATCATTGACTTCTGAAGTAGGATGAAATGACTAGAAGTACATGGGTCCCAGCAACCAGCATTTTTCTAAATATCTTCCCTTGTGTTCAACAGGAAAGAAACTCAAATCGGTTTTGAAGGTATGAAAACACCCTTTATATAATAATTAAAAAAATACAACTTAGATTAAACTGTAGTGCACAGTATGTAAATGCTGTCGACAACTGCAAATAATTAGCCTATGTTGTGTGAAAGCTAGCAGACCCCCCCATTTACACATTTTATGACAGGCCATGATCTCTATCAGCTCTTTTTTGCCTTTAGGGATTTCCTTTTGTGAGAAAGATAAGGTTTACAATAAATAAACAATACCTTTGATCGTTTTTAGGATTAGATGAGTTTTATCAAAGATATAGTTCACCCAAAAATGAAAACAACTTCATCGTTTACTCTCCCTCGATTTTTCTTCTTCTTCTGTTAAACACAAAAGAAGATTGTTTGAAGAATGCTAGTTGATGGTAATCATTGACTTCTGAAGTAGGGAGATAGTATGGAAGTCAATGAGTTTCTGTAACCAGCATTTTCTTAGACATCATCTTTTGTGTTCAACAAGAAAGAAACTCAAATCGGTTTTGAACATATAAAAAAATACCCTTCATATAATAATTAAAAAATACATTTTAGATTAAACAGTGGGACAAAGGATGTAAATGCTGTGGACAACTGCAAAAGATTAGCCTATGTGGTGTGAAAGCTAGCAGACCCCCAATTTACACGTTTTATTACAGGCCATGATCTTGATCAGCTCTTTTTTACCTTTAGGGATTCCCTTTTGTGAGAAAAATAAGGTTTGCAATAAAAACAAACACCTTTAATCTTATTTAGCATTAGATTAGCTTTATTAAAGATAAAGTTCACCCAAAAATTAAACACAAAAGAAGATATTTTGAAGAATGTTGGTTGGTTGTACTCATTGACTTCCAAAGTAGGAAAAAATATGGAAGTCATTGGGTTTCAGTAACCAGCATTTTTCTAAATATCTTTTTTGTGTTGAACATGAAAGAAACTTAAATAGGTTTTGAACAAGTGAAGGAAGAGTAAATGATGACAGAATTTTTATGTTTGGTTGAAATATCTCTTTAAAACTAAATGTGAAGCTCATATCCAGATATGCTTTTCACACACAAAGCAAGAAACCCTTAAATATAATGTATATTTTGGCTTAAAGTAAATTTGTGAGTCTTTTTCTCCTAACAATAAGTATGCTAGTTTGAATGGAAAAAAACTGCAAAAACAATAAATAAACTAATAAATACGCAAATAAGTATTACGCATAAGTAAAACAATAAATAAATACACAAATAAATAAGTGTATAGTTCAATCTACAAATTCCTGCATAAATAGATGTATAAATAATTAATAGTGCGGTTTGAAAGGGGGTAAAAAAGATTTACTTTCACTTTAGCATTTTCTTATTCCTCCAACATCTGTGTAATTTAATTATTAATCTGCCCACACTATTTATATATTTATTTATGAAGGAATTTGTGGGTTTTTAATATATATTTATTTATTTGCATATTTATTCATTGTTTTATTTCTGCAAGAGTTTATGGATTTATTTACTTATGTATTTGCATATTTATTTATTGTTTTATTATGCAGGAATTTGTGGATTTATTGATTTATTTTATTTATTTATTGTTTTATTATGCAGGAATTTGTGGATTTATTAATTTACTTTATTTATTAATTTATTGTTTTATTATGCAGGAATTTGTGGATTTATTAATTTACTTTATTTATTTATTTATTTATTTATTTATTGTTTTATTATGGAGGAATTTGTGGATTTATTAATTTACTTTATTTATTTATTTATTTATTGTTTTATTATGGAGGAATTTGTGGATTTATTCATTTATTTTATTTATTTATTGTTTTATTATGCAGGAATTTGTGGATTTATTCATTTATTTTATTTATTTATTGTTTTATTATGCAGGAATTTGTGGATTTATTAATTTACTTTATTTATTTATTGTTTTATTATGCAGGAATTTGTGGATTTATTCATTTATTTTATTTATTTATTGTTTTATTATGCAGGAATTTGTGGATTTATTAATTTACTTTATTTATTTATTTATTTATTGTTTTATTATGCAGGAATTTGTGGATTTATTCATTTATTTTATTTATTTATTGTTTTATTATGCAGGAATTTGTGGATTTATTCATTTATTTTATTTATTTATTGTTTTATTATGCAGGAATTTGTGGATTTATTAATTTACTTTATTTATTTATTTATTTATTTATTTATTGTTTTATTATGCAGGAATTTGTGGATTTATTCATTTACTTTATTTATTTATTTATTTATTGTTTTATTATGCAGGAATTTGTGGATTTATTGATTTATTTTATTTATTTATTGTTTTATTATGCAGGAATTTGTGGATTTATTAATTTACTTTATTTACTTATTAATTTATTGTTTTATTATGCAGGAATTTGTGGATTTATTAATTTACTTTATTTATTTATTTATTTATTTATTGTTTTATTATGGAGGAATTTGTGGATTTATTAATTTACTTTATTTATTTATTTATTTATTGTTTTATTATGGAGGAATTTGTGGATTTATTAATTTATTTTATTTATTTATTGTTTTATTATGCAGGAATTTGTGGATTTATTCATTTATTTTATTAATTTATTGTTTTATTATGCAGGAATTTGTGGATTTATTAATTTACTTTATTTACTTATTAATTTATTGTTTTATTATGCAGGAATTTGTGGATTTATTAATTTACTTTATTTATTTATTTATTTATTTATTGTTTTATTATGGAGGAATTTGTGGATTTATTAATTTACTTTATTTATTTATTTATTTATTGTTTTATTATGGAGGAATTTGTGGATTTATTAATTTATTTTATTTATTTATTGTTTTATTATGCAGGAATTTGTGGATTTATTCATTTATTTTATTTATTTATTGTTTTATTATGCAGGAATTTGTGGATTTATTCATTTACTTTATTTTTTTTCTTTATTGTTTTATTATGGAGGAATTTGTGGATTTTTTAATTTACTTTATTTATTTATTTATTTATTTATTTATTGTTTTATTATGCAGGAATTTGTGGATTTATTAATTTATTTTATTTATTTATTGTTTTATTATGCAGGAATTTGTGGATTTATTAATTTATTTTATTTATTTATTGTTTTATTATGCAGGAATTTGTGGATTTATTAATTTACTTTATTAATTTATTGTTTTATTATGCAGGAATTTGTGGATTTATTAATTTACTTTATTTATTTATTAATTTATTGTTTTATTATGCAGGAATTTGTGGATTTATTAATTTTCTTTATTGTTTTATTATGCAGGAATTTGTGGATTTATTAATTTATTTTATTTATTTATTGTTTTATTATGCAGGAATTTGTGGATTTATTAATTTATTTTATTTATTTATTGTTTTATTATGCAGGAATTTGTGGATTTATTAATTTACTTTATTAATTTATTGTTTTATTATGCAGGAATTTGTGGATTTATTAATTTACTTTATTTATTTATTAATTTATTGTTTTATTATGCAGGAATTTGTGGATTTATTAATTTTCTTTATTGTTTTATTATGCAGGAATTTGTGGATTTATTAATTTACTTAATTTTTTTATTTTTTGCAGGTTTTGTCCTCCATAAGTTTGATTTTCAGACTCTTTTTTTTTATGCTTGAAAGAACATACAAAATACCAATTAACAATAGTAATAAAAATCTTAATACAATTCCAAAAGTTGCAGCAGCATGAAAAAAAATAAAATACAATTATTATAACATCAAACCTTAATAATCAAATTTTAAATGCCGATAAGAAATAAATAGAAATAATTAATTTAATACAGTACAAAAACAAAAGGGGGCTCAGGTCTTCAAAAATAACCTTCAAAAGATTACTGAAAATGTAATTTATTTCTTAGAATCTAAATAATTATTTAGAAATATTTATAATGAATAAACTTCAGGGATTTAAGGAAGGCCATTAATTTTTTTTTTTAAAGTGTTGGGTTAAAAAAAATCAGCTTTTATTTAAATAATTGGTTAACATCAAAATATTATCAACCACGAATTCTTTATCAAAATTCCTACAAAAGGCATACTTTATATGCAATAAAAGGGATTTTGCATACTGTAAACTTAACCTGCCATTATGAACATACCTGTGGATAGCTTGAAAGTTTAGCCCATCTAAAGATTTGTTTTTTCCTTCTCTCTTTCGCCCTCTAGTTGTTTCTGGTGGTCTTTTCTGCACTCCGGTTATGTTTTCTTCCAGCTGCCCAGCAGGTTTGCTCTGTCTAACACACTCACACTCTTCTAATTATATAATGTTTGACCAAGGGCTGCACAATATATCGTTTCAGCATCGATATCGCAATGTGTTTGTCTGCAATAGTCACATCGCAGGATCTGCAGTGTTGAGGGATTACAGTTGATTATCACAACAGTTGAGAATACATGAGATTTGTGGTGTTGATGCAAAGTATAACAATAATAGAGTGATACTTTATCATTTGTATGTGTTTTAAATGCATTTCAAAAGAATTTAAAGCATGCAGCAACAAAAATGTACAACATTTGCAATTTAAATTAAGAATAGCTTTACTGAATTATTGAAACAATGAAGACTACACAGTGTTATTTTACATCTCATTATTCAATGGCTGTACCTGAATACTGCTTGACTCTCCGGAAATCCATAAAGCACTGCTATTTGACTTTTTCCTTTGCTCTATTGTAATTATCTTTGCTTGCATTGTGTTTATTATTTTTATACATGAATCACACCATTACAAAATCACCCCAATCAATCTAAATTCTAGATTTTCTTTTTCCCAAATAGAGCTATTTAAGCCATCTGGTGAAGTTGTGTTCATATACAGTAGCAATATACACTCACTGGCCACTTTATTAGGTACTTGTTAACACAAATTTTCAATTAGCCAATCACATGGCTTCAACTCAATGCATTTAGGCGTGTAGACATGGTCAAGATGATCTGCAGTAGTTCAAAGCGAGCATCAGAATGGGGAAGAAAAGTGATTTAAGTGACTTTGAACGTGGCATGATTGTAGGTTTCAGAAACTGCTGATCTACTGGGATTTTCACGCACAACCATCTCTAGGGTTTACAGAGAATGGTCAGAAAAAAAGGAAATATCCAGTGAGGCAGTTCTGTGGGCGCAAATGTCTTGTTGACGCCATAGCCTACCACACCACAGCCTACCTGAGTACTGTTGCTGACCATGTCCATCCCTTTATGACCACAGTGTACTCATCTTCTGATGGCTACTCCCAGCAGGATAACGCACCACGTCATAAAGCGTGAATCATCTCAGACTGGTTTCTTGAACATGACAATGAGTTCACTGTACTCAAATGGCCTCCACAGTCCCCAGACTCAATCCAATAGAGCACCTTTGGGATGTGGTGTTACGGGAGATTCGCATTATGGATGTGTAGCCGACAAATCTGCAGTAACTGTGTGATGCTATCATGTCAATATGAACCAATATCTCTGGGGAATATTTCCAGTACCTTGTTGAATCTATGCCATGAAGGATTAGGCCATTTCTGAAGGCAAAAGTGGTCCAACCAAGTACTAGTAAGGTGTACCTAATAAAGTGGCCAGTAAGTGTATATTGCTGAAAAACTAAATATTGCAATGTCAGATTTTTCCGATATCATGCAGCCCTAATATGAATTCCTAATAAAAAATATGCCATGTTGTGTTCCAGGTGGGCACAGTCACCTGTATAACTCGCTGCGGCCATATCTGGACAATCGGAGCCGAGCACAGCCCATCATTGGTAAGAGAGATTCCTCCATTTAAAACACATAACATCTGATTTATATCTGTGTGTATTTGAACTGGTGTAAATGTTTCAGGTCTGAACTCCATCACTGAGGTTCTGACACACAGACATCCTGCAGTTTACTTCTGTGACGTTTGCTTTCTGAGAATGACCAAGGCTGATGTTAGAAACCACATCATGGGCAGCATTCACAAATACAATTACACTGTAAGATGTTGCTTTTTTGAGATTTTGAGGTGACTGTTTTTATATACTGTTGAGGGCAAATTTATTATTAGGCCTCCTGTGCAATATATTTTATTTCAAATATTTTTGAAGTAATATTTAATAGATTAAGGATTTTTTTCACAGCATTTGCTGTATTTTTTCTTCTGGAGAAAGTCTTATTTGTTTTATTTTGGTTAGAATAAAAGCAGGAATTTTTAAAGAAACATTCTAAGGTCAACATTATTAGCCCCTCAAGCAGTTTTTTTTATATGACTTGCCTAATTACAATAACCTGCCTAATTAACCTAGCCAAGCCTTTAAATGTCACTTTAAGCTAAATACTAGTAACTTAAAAAATATCTATTATTTATATTATTTACTGTCATCATGGCAAAGATAAAAGAAATCAGTTAATAGAAATGAGTTATTAAAATTATTATGTTTAGAAATGTGATGAAAAAACTCCTCTGATAAAAATATAAAAGAATTACAATTAGATGGAAGGATTAATAATTCTGACTTCAACTGTATTGATGTATTTATATAAAGAAATATAAAAGAATATGATTCATTTTTGGTTTACTTAACCAAAGTATTTTATTGTGTATGACATAATTTACTACAATAAATTTGTTTTCACCCTCACCCAAAAGCAATACTTAAAAAAACACAAATTAGACCTACAAAATTCACAATTAATATTCATTGATTCATTCGTTTATCATCTATTATTTATCATCAATATTTTTACTAGCATTTTTAAGATAAAAAGATATGGCTAATAACTATTCTATTCACCTTGGTGAGGTTTATTAATAATAGTCTAATATCTGATTAATAAATAAAGAGCAAATGCAGTAATATTATAGTAAAACATTAACATTATGAGGATTCAGCAGATTTGATATTTACATTTTTTTCTCAGGTAATCTAGATACTCATTTTGTCATTAGTCTTATCGATATTACATCTTGTAACTTTGAAATTGTGAATTATTTTCTGTAGGTGTTTGGCTCAGATTTCTTTTATATTTATCTTGTTCGCTTTTTATGTTTACTTGATTTTTCTATTGGCTTCTGGTAATCAATGATTAAACTCATTAAAACATATTCAACCAAATTTTAATGTCTAACTTCTACTTGTATCAGTTTTCTTTTGCATTTATTTATTTTGAACAGAAATCGCTTCATGAACACGGATGGAGGTCTGACACCGACCTGACTCTTCTTGCTCGCCATTTAATGGAAATCGCAAAAATGGTTGAAAAGAAAGAGGGAACAGGAGATATACAGGTAAAAGACTTTATAGTATTAAATAGAGTTAAAATATGATCTTTCTAACTAGGGCTGCACAATATATTGTTTCGGCATCGATATCGCAATGTGTGGATCTGCAATAGTCACATCACAAGAATCTGCAAAGCTGAGTTGGGATTATAGATGATTATACAGTTGATTTTAACAAATGCAGAGTTTAATCACAGTAGAGTAAAATGTATTCTCTGCATGCATTTTTAAAGAGGTAGTTCCCCCAAAAATGTAACGTTACCATTTTCATTTCACTCTTCACTTGTTTTAAACATTTATGAGTGGTTTTTTTCATGTTGAACTCAAAAAGAAGATATTTTGATAACTTATAAATGTTTGAAACCAGTGAACGGTGAGTAAATCATCATTTTTGGATGAACTATTCCTTTAAGGCAGGGGTCACCAATCTCGGTCCAGGAGGGCTGGTGTCCCTGCAGGGTTTAGCTCTAACTTGCCTCGACACACCTGCCTGGGTGTTTCAAGTATACCTAGTAAGACCTTGACTAGCTTGTTCAGGTGTGTTTGATTAGGGTTGGAGCTAAAATCTGCAGGACACCGGCCCTTCAGGAACAAGTTTGGTGACCCCTGCTTTAAGGCATGTGATTGTATGAACATTTCAATAGTTCAGAGTTTAAATCATGTGGCTACAAGAAATTCGGAACTTTCATAAAGACAACATTATGAGACTATACAGTGTTGATTATTCAATACATGTTCCTCAATACTGTTAGATTCTCCAGAAAACTATAACTCACTTTTATCTTTGCCATATTGTATTTATCCATGCTTGAAATGTATTTGAGATAATTGAGATTCAGAATATTATATATACCCTACAAAATCCCCTTAATTCTTCTGAAATTAAGAGTTCTTTCCTATTAAATCTGTTTGAGTCACCTGGATATCGCAGTATATATAGCTGAAATACAAAATATTGCAATGTCAAATTTTGGAATATCCTGCAGCCCTAGATTGAATTATAGTTAAAAAGGAGCTACAGATCACGTGATTCACTGCTAAGTTTAATCATAATAGAGTGAAGGTTTATCATTTGCATGTGTTTTTAAGGTATTTCAAGAGAGATGAAAACATTTGAGCACAAAAATTATGATGTTTGGGGTGTAAAAATATTAAGTGCATTGAATTATCTATACAGAATTTATAGAATTAATTTTTTGTCTTGTTTTTTTGTCCAATTACCTACATTTGAAAGCAAAAATAAGATTGTTTTACTCGCCCTACTGGCAGATCATTTAGCTTGTTTTAAGGAAAAACTCTTAATTTTGATTTATTTCTTCTGAAGGTGAAAATAATATAATATTGTTACTTGATCTAAGAATTTTTCGATGTTCAGACTTGAAACAAGACAAAGCGTTTTTTTTTTTCTTTGTTTTTATTGTACCTGAATAATGTTAGACTTCCCAGAAAACTGCCAAATAGAGCTATTTATCTTGCCAAACTGTTTTCATATCACAATATTTAACGCATAAAAATAAAACATTGCAATATGAGATTTTACCAATATCATGTAGCCCTATTCCTAACTAACCTTACAATTTCTGCACGTGGAAAGGTTCTGTGTGTGGATGAAGTTGTCTACAAGGAGATCACCTCAGCGCCTCTCCCTGATGGTCTGTCTTTTATATTTGATCTTTTTCCTTCAGCGCTCATTTATTCAACACTTGTGGAAAAGTTTCAGCTAAAAACACATTGAGTTTTATTTATATACAGTAAGTAGACGCTTCAATCCTGAGTGACAACAGAAGGGAAGTGATTGATCTAAAAGTTTGTTACATCTGATGTGGTCACATTTTTCTGTCACAATGTTTATTTTTATGAAATTAAGAGTTTAAGGAAATTTGTCATGTCAGCCTATTTTAACCCTCAACACACCCTTTTCCCCAATGTTTGTAGCTTTTGCTCAGATGAAGGAGATAAAGAAGCAACCAAACCCTAATGCACGGGATTTACATGTTCAACGCAGCCAGTCAAAAGGTATTGATACTACAGTGCATTTAATGACTACTTATGCTCCATTAGGGCTGTGCAATACTAATTAACAATATGTTTATATTATATCTAATACTATAATACTATATATATATATATATATATATATATATATATATATATATATATATATATATTTATATATATTTATATATATATATATATATATATATATATATATATATATATATATATATATATATATATATATATATATATCAGTCAAGCCCAAAGTTATTGATAGCCCCGGCAAATTCTGACTTTTATTCAACCGGCAATTAAAAAAAAAAATTACTTAATTTTTTGACTGGAAATGACACAGGGTTGGTTGGGGTGACATTGTGGCTCAGTGTTTAGCACTGTCGCCTCACAGCAAGGAGGTCGCTGGTTCGAGTCCGGGCTAAGTCAGTTGGCATTTCAATGTGGAGTTTGCATGTTCTCCCCATGTTGGTGTGGGTTTCTTCCAGGAGCTCCAGTTTCCCCCACAGTCCAAAGACATAGGATATAGGTGACTTGAATAAGCTAAATTTGCTGTAGTGTATGTAATGGCAATTCATTTATATTCATCTTTTAAATGTGAATGCATTTTCTACATTGCTTAATTTTACTGTGCGTGACTACTCCGTATTTTGTTTTTGATGTTATACTTCTATTGTGAAATGTTGTTTGTCCCCTTGTTTTGTAAGGGTCATGGGTCAGAAAGGTTGAGACACCTAACGCAAACATGATATGGCCTGATTAGAAGCCAAACCTGAAGCAGAAAACAAGAATCCAATACAGGGGAAAGATAACTATAATCCATGATGCATGTGTCTAGCGCATGGCTTTAGTGACCTCGTAAGCAGTACAGGGGAGAAACCAGATAAAAAGAGAGAGCACAGGCTGTTTCAGTGTCTCACTCTGCAGAAACTGTCGTTGCTGTATGATTGTGAACTTCTTTGCAAAGAATAAAACTTTAAAAGACACCCTGGGGAAGACTTTGTCTTCTTTACCACAGAGAACGCCTCATTAAAGAAAAATTGCCACTACATGTATGAGTATTAATGAGTGTGTTCTGGTATTTCCCAGTACTGGGTTGCAGCTAGAAGGACATCTGCTGTGTAAAAAGCCTACATACTGTATGATGGATAAGTTGGTGGTTCATTCCACTGTGGCGACCCCTGATTAATAAAGGGACTGAGCCGAAGGACAAAACACCCATAAACTTTCGCATTCACACACACTCATTCACACTCATACACTATGGCCAGTTAAGTTTATTCAACTCACCTATAGCGCATGTTTTTGGACTGTGGGGGAAACCGGAGCACCTAGAGGAAACCCACACCAACACGGGGAGAACATGCAAACTCCACACAGAAATGCCAACTGACCCTGCTGGGACTTGAACCAGCGACCTTCTTGCTGTGAGGCGACAGTGGTAACCACTGAGCCACCATGCCGCCCTGAATCATGAATTCAAACATTAGCAGGTGACAGTCTTTGTAAATGAATCATTGACTCATCATTAAAAGGATTCATTCATAAAACCCAGTTCATTCTGTTGTGAAGTGAAGAAGAGATAGACGAGGAGACTTTTGGATATCTTCAAAGCAGAACCCTTTAAGTGAAGTTTATTTATAAACTAATTTCGAGAGGATCACATGCTTATGATTGCTAGCGGCTGGATCCACATTATCCAATTCTCAATGCACCAATCAGACGACTCCTAAGCTACTACAAATACCCTGGGTTACGTACCACCGCTATCTTTGTTTTGAAGAATCCCCCCATCCACACCTCCTCCTCCTTCCTAGATGGGAGACACAGTGGCCCAGTGCTTAGCACTGTTGCCTCACAGCAAGAATGTCTCTGGTTCCAGGCTTTACCAAAAAAGCAGACGTTTCTGTGCGGAGTTTGCATTTCTCCCCGTGCTCACGTGGGTTTCCCCCGGGTTCCCCGGTTTCCTCCCACAGTCCAAAAACATGACTAATCCAAACCGGCATTATAGACATGCTCCTAGTAAATGGTTATCTCTCAAGAGCAATCACTGGCTGTTCATTGGTTATTACAGCAGGGGAGTTCTCGAGATCTACCTGAGCTCAAACTCCCCTTTTGCCTTGCAACGGGAGGGAGCCTCGTGCTCAAGGATCTTATGAGCTCAGGGCTCTCTCCCGGGACAGCATGCCAAACAAGCTTATAATTAATCATCAGCTAAGTGTGAACTCCTTAATGAGAACTTTCCGTTGATGTGTTCACTATTGATATTCTGAAGTAGTGCAGCAAACAGGCCCGGATTGGCTAATCAGGAGGACTGGGAGTATTCCTGGTGGGCCAATCCTTTTATTTTTTTTGCACTCTCAGCAGTCACACTTTTTTCATTTATTTATTTATTTTATCACAGCCTCACTCTTTTTATTTATTGTTTTACCGCAGCTCCGCTCTTTTTATTTATTTTCTCGCAGCCCCGTGAGCAAATATAACGTTATTGGTTGTCGCGGACGAAAGTGGAGGGTTGGGGAGTCGCGGAAGTGAAAGTCAACAGCTGACGAGGGAAGAGGGCGGTTGAGGAGGGGGATCGGTAAATTGAGGTGCCGGATCAGATTTCAGGGGTACTGGATCCGGCGTGTTCCAGCACAAATTAAGCCCTGAATTAATGGATATTACACCTGCTCAATGAAAATCAGATGATTCACTACATTAATAAATCTGACAAAACTTGATCAGAAACCTAAAAAGGGGAGAAAAAGATTAAGCCATCAATAGAAAGTGTGGTCAAAAAAATGTAAGAATGTAAAACAGTGCAATACTTGATTTACTCTTTATTCCACACACAGTAATAGTGCCATTGTGGTCCAGTGGTCAGCATGTTGCATTATGATGCCGCCGACCAGGGTTCGAATCTTACCTGAGTAGTTTTTTTTCTTCATTTTTAATGTTAAGACATATAATGCTGTTTGGGTTACTTATGTAGGTGTACATATTTAATTTTTTTGTGTGACCACCTTTACAAAGGACTGAATATCTATAAAAAAGTTTGCACAGAATATATATTCAGATATTTCAGAAAAAAGGACATTGTGATGTTTTAAAGAATAATGTTAGAGATTTAGCTACCCTTTGATGTTCTCATATTTATGAAAAACATTTCTAAAGCAGCTGTTTCCTTGAAAAGGGCATGATAGTATCATTAGAAACTGAATTAGAAATGTCGTTGTTTTAATATAGTTAGTCGTGAACTGAGTTGGGCTGGTCTAAGGCTTGAAACTCCAGGGCTGAAAAGGAGTCCCACTCCGGCCCTGGCAGCAAGGCACTCAGTTAAATACACAATTTAGGGGCAGTGCTTGCTTATTAGCAGAAACAAAACAACTGGCATGACAAGTTTAGTTGAAAATCTTGTTTCCAGGTTCTGAGGTTTTACCTGCCTTAAACGGCCTGAAAGTCTCAGAGACACAGCCATGCCTCGACCTTGCAGTTTGCATTACTTTGGAGAAATAATACTGTCTCAAGAAAAAAAAAAGAATTTCAGCGTGTGTGAAGTGTTTGCAATGCAGCGTCTACGGGGACTGGACAGTAAATTTGACTTTGTTCTCTCTTCAGGCTGCAGTTATCAGTCTCACACAAATGTTTTCCTTTTTCTGAAGATCTTGATTACACCGTCGTTCAGTTTTTCTTTTATTTTCTGAACAAGCAGTATTGCAAAACAATATTTGTCGTACTATCCATTCACTGCGCTGTAAATTTACCCAACTGTGACGACTTCTACTGATGAGAAATTGGCAAAATTGTAAAACAAAAAAGGGTCCATATTTTAACTGTAAAATGTAACTCACTCATATGTTAAATGTTTGTATAAAATCTAAATCAAATTTGTATCAATGCTCACTTGAGGATATTCAGGAAATTGGCACTCATGCATGCAAAGACAAACACACCTATACAGGGATGTTTTGGATTTTTCAGTCTAATAACTATGATAAAATGCCTTATAGTGCTTTTTAGACTCTCAAGATCATTTTAGTTATTTTATATATAGTGAATGACATACTCAATATACACTCACCGGCCACTTTATTAGGTACACCTTACTAGTACCAAGTTGGACCCCCTTTTGCCCTCAGAACTGCCTTAATCCTTCGTGGCATAGATTCAACAAGGTACTGGAAATATTCCTCAGATTTTGGTCCATATTGACATGATAGCATCACACAGTTACTGCAAAGTTGTCGGCTGCACATCCATGATGTGAACCTCCTGTGCCAAGGAAATATCCCCCACACCATTACACCACCACCACCAGCTTGATCCATTGATACAAGGCAGGATGGATCCATGCTTTCATGTTGTTGTCGCCAAATTCTGACCCGACCATCTGAATGTCGCAGCAGAAATCGAGACTCAGACCAGGCAACCTTTTTCCAATCTTCTATTGTCCAATTTTGGTGAGCCTGTGTGAATTGTAGCCTCAGTTTCCTGTTCTTAGCTGACAGGAGTGGCACCCGGTGTGGTCTTCTGCTGCTGTAGCAGAAGTTGGACGTGTTGTGTGTTCAGAGATGCTCTTCTGCAGACCTCGTTTGTAACGAGTGGTTATCTGAGTTACTGTTGCCTGTCTATCAGCTGGAACCAGTCTGGCCATTCTCCTCTGACCTCTGGCATCAACAAGATATTTGTGCCCACAGAACTGCCGCTCACTGGATATTTACTCTTTTTCTGACCATTCTCTGTAAACCATAGAGATGGATGTGCATGAAAATCTCAGTAGATCAGCAGTTTCTGAAATATTCAGACCAGCCCGTCTGGCACCAACAACCATGCCATGTTCAAAGTCACTTAAATCACTTTTCTTCCTCCTGATGCTCGGTTTGAGCAGATCGTCTTGACCATGTCTACATGCCTAAATGAATTGAGTTGCTGCCATGTGATTGGCTGATTAGAAGTTTGCGTTAATGAGCAGTTGGACAGGTAGGTAATAAAGTACCTAGTAAAGCCGGTGAGTGTATTTAGCTCTAACATTCTTAAAGCAACATTTATAACATTATTAAAGACAATAACTATTGCACACGTATAATAAAAATGTTTAATGTATTTTAATGCATCTTTGTGTTATGAAAGGCAATGCAACAAAACTTGAATGGCAGCAGATGTCTGGGAATGTGGATGGGAATGGACATCTTCCCACTTTATATCCAACCCGCTATGTGTCCACTATACCATCGAAGTGTCCAGCTGATGTTGAACCTCAGACAGTCTCAACCAGCTCAACACCAAATGCATTGCTCCAAAGTGTCAAACCATTACTCATATGCCAGAATAAATCTACACCTCACAGTCTATTGGATCCACATGTTCCATCAAGAATTCCTGTTCTGGGAAGTTTTATAAGCCAACACATAAGTCAGGATCAACCACACAGAAACCAGAGTTTTCAAACATACACAATGTCATCCGAAAACCAGTGTTTAACACAAGTGTGGAGAGTTTCATCAGTAAGACCGCCAACACAGTGGAGCCCTGTCGGACCTCCTTGCCAGAACTACATGGTGTGTTCTGGTGAAGAAAACAGGAATGCAGTCTTGCAGTCATTTGGAGTTGGTTATGAAACCCATGCGCTGCGTTCAGCCCAAAGCACTCCATATCAAACACCATCTTATCCTGTGAGCAACACTGTACCAAAGATAACCCAGGATTTAACTAATGAATATTTGGGAAAGGAAAGATCACGTGATGGTCTGGAGCCACGATGTGATGTGGAGACCACCAGTTTGATGAAGCCCCACAGCATTGGTGTATTGGAATCTGCTGTAATGCATCCAAATCAGTCACATGATCAGGCGTATTCACAGGAACCAATCCATAACAACTGGAAAGCACATGGTAATGAATTTTATTATTTTGAGAATTAATATTTTTGATACTCTTATTTTGTATTTATTATTTTTCCACACATAATGCGTGGGTCTAAGAATTTTTTTTTTATTAAATTTACAAAAGTGAATTTATCTACATAGAATTTATGCAAAAAAAGTGACTCCAAAATCTGAAGTTAATGGGTCAGATAAGGGAGACATCCAAAATATATACTGTTGGTGTGCCTCAAGGAACAGGGTTGGGAAACACTGATGCATAGGATGTTAAATGCAAGTAAAATGTCTACTTTAATGTTTAAAAGAAATCTTCCTGACAATGAAATATGAAAGTTACTGTATGTGTGAAATAGTGTTTTATTAGTAGTGCATTATTGTTTGGTATAGACAATAAATTAATATAATTAAAAAAAACAATTATTTTAGAACCAGAATTGTTCTGAGCTGTAATCCTTAAATTAATGTTAAATTAAGTATAAACAGTTAAAAGAACAATTAATTAGTAATATGTTGTATAATATAAATGTTTTACTGAATATGCCTGATTTATTTCTTTATTTTTTGCTTTAGAAGCTATTGTTTCTCTGAATGGCTTTTCATGTAAATAATGACAGATTAAAGATTTGTGTTATTACTTCTGCCATCTGAATGTCGCAGCAGAAATCGAGACTCATCAGACCAGGCAACCTTTTTCCAATCTTCTATTGTCCAATTTTGGTGATCCTGTGTGAATTGTAGCCTCAGTTTCCTGTTCTTAGCTGACAGGAGTGGCACCCGGTGTGGTCTTCTGCTGCTGTAGCCCATCCGCCTCAAGGTTGGACGTGTTGTTTATTCAGAGATGCTCTTCTGCAGACCTCGGTTGTAACGAGTGGTTATTTGAGTTACTGTTGTCTTTCTATCAGCTGGAACCAGTCTGGCCATTCTCCTTTGACCTCTGGCATCAACAAGACATTTGTGCCCACAGAACTGCCGCTCACTGGATATTTCTTCTTTGTCAGACCATTCTCTGTAAACCCTAGAGATGGTTGTGTGTGAAAATCCCAGTAGATCAGCAGTTTCTGAAATACTCAGATTAGAACATCTGGCACCAACAACCATGCCACATTCAAAGTCACTTAAATCACCTTTCTTCCCCATTCTTTTGGGGAAGGTTTGGGGTTTGAACTGCAGCAGATCGTCTTGACCACAGCTGTGTTTCAAATGGCACACTATACACTGTGCACTCATGCACTAAGTACTTATGCACCTACACACTCAACAGCATAGTATATGTATGTAGTGTCGTCCCAATTGGAGCACTAATATTTTTTTACTAAGCGGAAATTCAAACCGTTTCCCTGATGACGTTTGGCGTTTGCCAAATCAGTGAAATAAATTACCAAATACTTGCCATGAGTATAACCGCATTCACAATCCAAAATAAATATAGTTATCCATGTGAGCAAACCTGCGGTCGTTGAGTGCGTGAAGTGTCCATCATTACTTCATTTTACCGGCTGAATGAGTGCATCATCCGGGTAATTAAAGTGGATTTATTATTTTTAGTGTTTTCAGTGTGAACGTACTTACACTATTTATACTACAAAATGGCGTTGAATAGTGCATAAGTATGCGATTTGGGACGCAGCTCATGTCTACATGTTGAAATGCACTGTGTTTCTGCCATGTGATTGGCTGATTAGAAATTTGTATTAACAAGCAGTTGGACAGGTGAACCTAATAAAATACCCGGCGCGTGTATAATAGCTACAATAATTGTATTACCTAATTATCAAAAATATATTATTTTTCTTTAAAAAAAATACCTGTTTAAGACATTTTTGTTTGTGCTTATAACCTGTTTAAACTATAAATTAAAAACGTTTTCATGTGTCCAGGATAATGATCAGTGTCTAAATCCATTGAAAAGTCTTAAAATATAATTTAGATTGAAATGTTTAGAGTTCTCTAGTTAAATATTGCAGTCGTTTTTAATTAGCAGATCAAATGCATTATCCTGGGGTTTGTCTAATTTTCATTTATATTTACAGCGGAACAAGAAAACAAATATCTGTTGTCACAAAACCCAATTACCCAGTTCTCTCAAACTCCCCAACGCCCCTCAGATGTGGATATTGTAAACCACAGTGGTCAAAAGCCTCTTATAGGTGAGTGGGTCTACAGACTTTTTAATCCAGCACAATAAATCACACACAAAAGATGATTCAGATTCACTGCACCAAACTGTCTGTGAGCGTGTTTGACACAGGTCTGCAAGCTGTAATCAAGTGCCAGTGCATGCCCGGGAATCCACCTTCGTGCTTTTACCTGTGCCAGGTGTGTTCTGCAAAGATGAGGAAGAGGAAAAAAATAATCAAGCACCTCATTAACCCTGACCACCAGAGAAACTACTTGGTAAGTGTTCCTGTAACCTTGACTTTGCCAGCTATCTGAATTTTTGTGAAACCACTTTAGCTTAGGGGCACATGTTCATGTAGTAAAAAGGAATGAGGAATAAGGAAGAGGATGGAGGAAGGGAAAAAAATACATGATCACTGACAGAAGCTAGGATAGATTTTTATAGTTAGGGTTAGGTTTTTTGACTGTTTGGCTGTTTCGCCTGTTTCACACCACAAGCAAAAGCAGAGTGTGAGCAGCGCATGCGCAGTGCGTATGGAGAGCAGAAGGAGCTCTTCGGCACCTGCTGCACAAATCAATCTATCTCTGTCTATTCTATCTAGTTACCTATCTCTCTCTATATACAAAAACACTTTTTTACTTTTTATCTGCACCAAGGCCTGCGGCAACTTCCTCTTAAGCTGTTTCTTTAACCTGCAAGTATTTATTTTACTCATTATGTAGATCAGGCATGGGCAAACTCGATCCTCGAGGGCCGGTGTCCCTGCAGAGTTTTGCTCCAACACTAATCAAACACACCTGAACACCCTAATTAGTGTCTTTAGGATCACTAGAAGGCTACAAGCAGGTGTGTTTGATTAGGGTTGGAGCAAAACTATGCAGGGACACCGGCCCTCCAGGATCGAGTTTGCCCATCCCTGATATAGATCATACAGTACTGTATGCTTCTCACGCTCTATGAGTGTCATTCATGTCTGGTTCACTCTGAAGACTATCGCCTGTGATATTATGTCATTTTGTTTTTGATTGTCAGGATGTTGTAGGCCTATATTATAATAATATTTATACTATATAGTTTTAATGATATTTATACATGATTAATCTAGTGTTACTTTCTCTGCTTCAGTGATGTCCAGCGGCAGAGTAACAGCTCGTTAATTCATGCTCGTGCAAAGAATGAGTCGACAAAAGTAATCAATGCATGCCCTTCTTTTACTTATTTTCATGTTGTCAGGTTCACAGTGCAAAACAGCTCCCGGGTGGAATAACTTGAGTGAACATAAAACATAGCCGAATAAAACTTTCTGTCTCTGCTTCAACTGCACAGCACACAGCAAGCTCACATCATCCAACATGCATGTCGAACTACACTACCCACAATACACTTCACTATGGACTACAACTCCCGTAAATAGCAGTCTTAAAGGGCACCTATGGTAAAAAATCTACTTTTCAAGCTGTTTGGACAGACATATGTGCATGTATCGTGTATAGACCTTCATATTGGGGTGATATAGGCACACCCAGTGCTTTTTCTTTTCAATTTAACAACATAAAAACGGTGGACCAATTGGAGCGGTTTTCAAACCGACCGCAACTTTACGTAGGAGAGCGGTCCCCCCGCCCACCAATATTGATTGACAGGCGCGTCATCATATCCTCAGTTTGTTGATTCACGTCCGCCATTTCAGCGTGAGTCGAAGCAATATCACTAAAGGAACACCCTAGCTCTATTTTTAGATGAAAGGCTCATTGGGCTCAACACAAGAGCAATATTCTCCACATTATCGCTCTAATCGGAATTATTGGTTGTATCTTTAGGTAGGTTTGCGAACATGTGTACTTCTCATTGAGTCTACCTTATACTTCAGCCGTTTGCATTTCTCGCGATCCCAGAAGCTCCCTGTGATCTTAACTAGCATGCGTTTTAGAATTCTAAACATCGGTTTCTATCAGGGTACACTCAAGTCGACGGCTGGGCGCCGCGGACCGCTGCAGAAACTGTTTAGAATTCAAAAATGCGTGACGCGACAATTCGGGACACTTCATGTTTCTGGCGCGCCACAGAGAGTGTCTGGTGTGCCGTGTCGCGGCTTCGAGCGGCGCATCCGGTGCCTCAGTCAAAGTTAATTCAGTGTGCGTGGTTATTAGTTTCTGTGTACAAGCTCGGCACTTGAAACTAGCACACAGTTGGCTGTAAAACTGTACAAAGACACAAATGATTTTGTACTCTGCTTGGTCTATGTCAGAGTCGTACATGTACGACTGAATGGTGATCCTCTCACTCCTTCTCCTTCTCTGAGTCTGCCTGTCAGACTCTGTTGCAAACGCAGGTGAGCGGTTGAGCTCATGGCCCTGCCCCCTTGTTACGTTGGCGGGAAGCCGAAACTAATTTACATGTGAAGCAACACACCCATAAATCAGCGACCTGTGGACACACCCCCAACATGACACTTTTTAACACATTATAATAAACAAATCTGAATTGTGTTTTAAACTGAACCTAAACTGGCACACTCAGAAGAACCATAATATTAATATTAAATCATAAAAAAGAGGTAAACTATGGGCCCTTTAAAGCGGCCTTTCTATTTTCTCTCTTCTGCAACAATAGTGTGCGACCAGTAAAACTCATACTAAAATTGTTTTACATTTGGTTTTGTAGTTCGGGCCTAAATATACATTTGTTGCTGTTTTTAATCGTTTAAGTTCATTTGATTTGACCATATATAAATCAGTGGATATTATCGATGCATTTATTGGGTAAAATTGCTACTTTTGACTGTCACTAAGTGTGTTATTGGTCATTATCAGTGCACTGTCACTTTAATTGAGCGTGAGCAGCGCTGCAAAAATAGACCCAGCGCGAAACTATTGTGGCACTGCTACTTCAGGGATGCTCACGACTCTTGCTGATGTGCTGCTTCTGCGTGCAGTATAAAAGCTCTAATCTGTTAACATGGACGCCGAAAAAACACACACGCTGCTTGTGCTTGCGGTGTGAAACAGGATTTTGTCTACACACAAAATATTTGACCAATCAGGGGAGGCCTTTACTTATCTGAGGCTTTACTGAGACCTTTAATATCTTTATTGCCGTTTTTCCAGTAGGTGCTCTTTGGTGAATCTAGTGCTGAAAATCAATACAAATGCTGGTAGACAAGAAAAAATGACAACAAAAAATAAAAATCTGAGGTTTTCAATCATTAGCGGTGTTTAAAGTCTGTTTGCACCTTCTATAGTATTAGTAGATTTAATTAGCTCTGAAAAATAGCTGTTACCTATTTATTTTAGTATGATCATTACATAATTGCTTTTCAATTGCTGATAAAATAGCATTTTGCAAGGTATATAGTAAGAAATATCGTTATCACAACACTCCACAACAATATCCCTTATTACCCAGCTGTCTTGAATACTCGCTTCTGATTGGTCAGTCGTGACATTCCAAGGCATGTCATTCCAAAATAACAACCGCTAACTAACACAGGCTCATCCGGGAACTGAAAATCTCCTTGAAGGCCAGTGAATATGTTGAAATTCATATGCTTGCATCCACATTCATATGTATTTGCTAACCTCTTATGTCGTACCGCGGTTTGGCCTAATCTTGTACATAGGTTAGTATATGCTTCATTGAAATGGTTTAGTTTCTGTCAGCTTTGCATTTTTGGTGCCATTTTGTGACTGACTAGGCAAATGCGCAGGTTATTGTGTGCTCCATCAGCTTCACATTCGTTTCTGTCAGCTTTGCATGTAATTAAAGATTTAATAAACTATTACAGCTCAGAACAATGTTTTGTGTGAAGTAGCTGTGTAATAAGTGGTATATGACACAATACGAAACAATTACTATTTGACACAATCCAGGTTTGGTTCTTCAAAACTCTTCCGAAAGTTGTTGTCAGGTAGCTGGTCTGGTAGCTCAAACCTGTTCAGAAGCAGGCTAATTTCATATAAACCGGATTAGATTGGGTCATTTCAGGCAAAGGTAATACTAAACGTATGTACCAAATGCTGATATCTTCTTAAAGTAGTAGTTAAATACACTTGGAAATATAGTAAATAGTTAAAAACAAAATTTAATTTATATTAAATTTAATATATATATTATATATATTATATAATTAAAAATATATATTATATAATTAGAAATATATATTATATAATTAGAAATATATATAAATAAAACGTATGCAATCTGCAATCCAAAATAAAAGTACAAAAACTTTCACAGGGGGTTCTATCCCCAAGAGGTTCAAAGAGAATGTTTATTATTATGGACTTTTTAGATACAAATGCGTCCTATATTAAGTTACCAGCTTTTAAGTACAATTTGTGTATGATAATAGACATTATATTCGGCTGTTTTTTGTTTGTTTGGTTTATTTTTTTTAAGGAACGATCCTTCATGCAGTCATGAACATGTTTTGACAGCTAATATGCCGGTGACTTGATGTTTTGCAGACACCTTCACCAATATCAAAATGCTTTTTTGATGCAAAATTAATTTAAACAGCCAGTTATTCCTTACGCCGATTAAGAAACTTGAATAGGCCTATAGTAAAATGACTAAATACTGAAAGTGTAAAGCCTGCAGCACACAACGGAAAGTTATTGCATATCATATTTAACAAACCATTTACTACAAGTTTTATGTCATTTTGCTCACATTGATAATTGAGTATTAATCAGATGATGTCATTACGCTGCTGTGCCGTCAGCCAATCGTTGCATTGCTGATCATGATTTCGAGGATCGATAGATCTGTCCTTCAACACACAGGCAGCGATCTCAGATCAGTTCATCCAGACATTTTAATCTGATTTGCGAACTTGTTTAAAGAACCAAATTAGCCAGAGATCATTTATCAAGATTAAAAGATTCAGGATCTGCCAAATTAGATCATTTAAGCGAGGTATGAAGAGCGGACCCCTGGATGTACTTTATCCCTAATATGAATGAAACCGAAATGTTTTGGAAACTCCTGCCAGGTTGTAGAATCACTGGTAAATCTAGTAACAGTGTGGCTGGTGTTTTAACCTCAAGTCATCAGCATACATGGCATTTTCTCCTTTGTTTGACTTCAAATTGTGCCCTGCTGTCTCCTGTTTTTAGGCTTCTGATTAGTCAACATGGCTTTATTCTAATATCAATATATTATTCAACATGTTCAGATATTCAGCATGGCTATTTTATAACATATTTTATAACACAATATTCTTAACTACACCCTTCACCCTTTCAACGGTTAGTTTAAGGGAATGATGCAAAGAAAGAAAGCCCTCTAATTAATATTACCTCAGACTGAAATAAATAAATAAACATACTGAAATAAAAGTCTCAGAAACCTCCGGTTCACAGACTTTCAAGAATATGAAAATGTTTTTTGTGTGAACATTAAAGTCTGCATGAACTGGAACCGACTTTTTTCTTCTTCTTTTTTTTTCACATTGTGACTCAGTTCCTAGAGAAATGGAATATTAAAAGAGAAAACAGTGGGCATGGCTTATTTTTTCTACTGCAAACTGATTGCATGCAGTTAAGTAGGCATTTCATTCTGGAAAGATCTGGAAAAGGGTTTGGGGAGAGTTATTACAACAGTTATTACTCCTCACCATTTCTGTTTGTTGTCAAAACTGACAGCTGAAGGGGGCGTGGTCAAGTATGTTAGCCACACCCAATACCTCAGACTGACCTAATCTGAGGGCAAACTTTTTTTCTTCCTAATGACACGCACAGATGAATTGTTCACTACAAAGCTCGCAATGTGAGCTAACAAAATCATATGGTTAGTTTTGATTTCATGTGTACTTTAAGTTTTATGAATGTCTTCATGTCGACAGAAAGCTCACCATCCAGAGCTCTTGCCTAAAAAGTCCAAACCAGGCCTTACAATAAAGCAGCTTGAAGAGGTCGCTCTCCACTTGGAGAAAAAGGACGGAAGGGCACATATAAAGGTCATTTTCTTTGTTAAAAATATCAACTATGTTAATCAAATATGAATTAAACATGATGTGATTGAGATAATTTCGTATTGTTGCAGGTGGTGAACTTGCCTGTTCAAATCTTTAATGATATATTGCAGAAGGATTATCAGAGCTGTAAGTTCTGCAGAAGCACAATATGTAATTGTTATATTTCAAAAACAAACCTATAATATTTTGTTCATCATCAAACAGTTGAAGGCAAAATAATGAGCTCTCCTGTGTAGTGTTGAACTCTTTTTCTAATATAACATTCATTCATTAATTTTTCTTCGGCTTAGTCCCTTATTTATCAGGGGTCGCCACAGCAGATTGAACCGCCAACTATTCCAGCATGTTTTACGCAGCGAATGCCCCTCCTGCCGCAACCCAGTACTGGGAAACACCCATACACTCTCATTCACATACACACTCATCCACTAAAGCCAATAGCGCATGTCTTTGGACTGTGGGGGAAACCGGAGGAAACCTACGCCAACACGGGGAGAACGTAAACTCCACACAGAAATGCCAGCTGACCCAGTCTGGACTCGAACCAGAGACCTTCTTGCTGTGAGGCGACAGTGCTAACCACTGAGCCACTATGCCACCCTCAAATATAACAGAATTGGCATATTTTAAAGTATTTACTATTATATATTTCTTGAGAAGAAAGTATTTTTTTATTTTATTTTAGCTGGAATAACTATATTTATATTGTGTTTTTTTTTAAATGCTATTTGATTGGCTACAGAACAAATCACTGTTCCCTGATAACTTGCCTTATAAAACTTATAAACTTGCCCAGTTACCCAATTAACTTTGTCATTAAATTGGCTAAATGCTAGTATCTGGCAAATATAACTAGTAAAATATGTACTTTCATTATGGCAAAGACAAAAGAAATTAGTTATGAGAAATTACTTTGATTAAAAATAATTTCTCTGCTAAACAGCAATATTTGAAAGTAATAACATTTGGCTGGGGGGCTAATAATTTCGTCTTCAGCTTTGTTTCATTTTTCTCCAAAGGCATACCTGTGGTGAACAGTGGAGTTGGTGTAGTGTGGACATCAGATCTGTTGTCTTTCAATGAACGAAACAACAGAATAACAGGTGAAAGACAGTTTCTCTTGTTTTTATACATTAGAATGGGTCCTGTTTGTTTGTTTATTTATTTATTTATTTTTTTAGACCAAAAAATTGCTTATTTTTTCCATGGTTTATAGAATTCACCAGCTAAAATGACGTTTGTAGATATTATATAGATGTTTTGTAGATAATAAAAGACTCTATTTAAGGATCATTCATTCAGAAAGTCCTGATTGACACTCATTAAATAATTACTTTATGTAGCTTTGTTTTACATTCTTGGGAGATACAAAACACAGACACTTCGGCATAATGCCTTCCTCAGTATGTGACAATCTTCTCACTCCACCCTTTTATCCCACAGTCAATCGCATAACATTATTAGTTAGGCGACTACTCGATAGTTAAACACATCTCATTATCATTTCAATATACTGTAGTTAACCACACAAGAAATATTTTCTTCACCTTTAAAAGCATTATCTGACTGGCAAACTGCATTTAATATGGACTGGATGGTAACTGTCCATAGATAATATTGTGTTTTATCCATTGGTTTTCGATATATTGGTGTTTCCTTTACTTTTAACCTCTTAAGGCCCAAGGTGTTTTTTTACATAGGTTTTTATTCTAATTAGGTTCCAATAAGCCCAAATATCAAAGAGAAATAAAAATTTAAGTATTATGTTTTAATACAATGTACTTTAGAGAAAAATAATGTCCATATATGTGGACTCGTGGTCCAAATTCACATAAAACACTTTTTCCTGAATTTTTTTAATGCACATTTAGCATATACATTTTTTTGAACTTGCTTTGACTATCAAAGAGTAAAAACTATTTTTTTTTCCCCATTTTGGACAGTTAAAAATAAAGTTTGGGACATTTCATATGCTGCAAAACAGTTGCAGGATGACACTATATGTCTGTAACAAAATATAAAACATATAAAGTCTTTTAAATAGCCACTTAAGAGTTAAAATGTGCTGTCCATGTATGTGGACACTCAAGCCCTAGGAGGTTATGTCCAAAAAATGTACTGAATCTGTGCTCTTTTCTGTCGTGAATTTACTTGAAGGAATTTTTGAATTTCTAAAAGATGTAAATGAGTCTAATTTTTGTTCTGTGCATCATAAAACAATCATCTATATATCTCATCCATACTTTAATGTTCGACTGGAATGGGTTATTATTAGAAATATAATCATGTTTAAATTTTTCCTATAAATAAATTTGCATAAATAAATGCTAATGGAGTGCCTATGACAGTACCTTGTATTTGCAAATAAAAGTCTTACACGAACAAAAAAATAATAATCTCAGTTCAGCAACAAAATGCTAATTAACATCATGACTTTGTTATTGACTACATTTACATGGACATCAGTAATAAGGTTAAGATTAAGGTGTTTACATGAGTTTTTTTTTTTTTTTAATGTTCCTTTCGTGATTCTGTTTTACAGGTTATAAAACAATTCGATTAATGTCTTTGCGTCACCACGATATCCACATTTCATGTAATTTCTGGTGTTTCATTTTTAATTTGTCAGCTTTAACTGCAGTTTGGCACTTTCACTTTCATGCATGCCCCCCATGACAAACGAGATATTGAAATGCGAGTATGAACTGTTTGAAGTATGTTGTTTTAATAGAATTTTATACCGCATGCTGTATGGGAAAAAACTGCATTTCGAAATGTAGGTGTCTCTGGTCCTTTAATTACTCGGAAGATGCAGAGAATAGTGCCAAACAGCCGTGTGTATAGACTTTCCTGTGGCAAAAATCCTACATGAGGGTAACAGTTTATTTGCGGTGTTTACATGTCTGTATTGCACTACAATGATGCCACTAAAATCAGCATACTCCACATGTCTTCCGATTTCTGTTTAGTACCATTATGGCCTTAATCAGATTAAATTAATCAAATATCGCTGTTTACATTGTAGACTCCTAATCAGAGTATTGTCTTAATCCTATTAAAATTGAATGATTGGTGTCCATGTAAACGTACTCATTGTAAATCTTTAAACTGTATCCTAGGTTGTGCAGATTTTGTCACTAGGAAGTTGTTACATTAGATGCAACATTATCTCACCTACTGTGTATGTTTATATTTTATTTACTGAAATGTTTTTGGAAAAATTAAAGTATGCCACTTTGTTTTATGCTGCACTTGTATGTAAAATCACTTTTGCAAATGTAATTAATTGTGGTTTTGTTTGAGTCAAGCATGAAAAAAAATCCACTATTGATAAGAACTCAATTTTGTTATGTCTATATCATAATATATTTTAGTTGTGACTTTATACTAAAGGTTTTTGCTTCAAACTAAATTTAAATTAAAATAAATACAAAATTATTTAAGAAATATTATCTGAGAACAAATAAATAAATGATTTACTTGATTAATAAAGAAAGAAATGAATTAATATAATAATAATAAAAATCTAAAGTTATATTTATAATAATATAAAAAAAATGAAGAGATGCTCATTTATGGGTTAGTGTTGTAAAAAGTGTTGCCTGGGTGGTGGTTTTCCTGGATATTTGGGCTCTTTATAAAATGCAATTGTAGAAAAACAGTATTGTTCCATTAATTAGACTAGTTTTGTGCTTATGTAGCCACAAAAATGTGTCTTTCTCAATACATACCTGGCGACCCAAAGACCGCTGCAAATGAGCTAGTAAAATACTGTCAATATAATCTGTAAAATCTTGTTTTCCCTTTTGACATAAGATTATTTTGTGTACCCTATTGGCAGATTATTTAGCTTGTTTTAAGGAATAACTCACTTAATTTTGACATAGTATCTCTTAAAACAAGACTATCTTTTCCTTGTCTAAAGAATGCTTCTTGCTTCTTGTTTAAAGAATTTTTAGATATCTGGACTAGACACGAGACAAAGTAAGAAAAGCATTTTATGCAAAAATAATTAATGCAGATTCTTTTCTTTCCAAAGGTCCCATTCCAACTCGCAAACGTCCAGAAATCCCTCCACCTTCAAAGAAACGTCCTGTTGAAGATCAACATGAAGCTCCAACCCGAGGGATGAGCAAAAAAATAAAGACAGAAAATGCTGACAGTCCTTACACCAATGCTAATGAAGTAAAGGAAACTGTGTTTAAGGTAAGCCTGTCTCTGCAGGCCGGACCCCCCATCGTCATTGAGAGAGCACCTCTAAAAGACAAGACTACTATAGCGCCAGAGATCGAAGGGCAAAACACACATTCTCAACTTTGCATGTACGGCTGTCCACACACAGTCGACACCACCACACAGCAGGAACTCACTCAGACGGACCACCACACACTGACCGCTTCAGACTCCGAGCAGCTCAGGATTTCAGCTCAGTTTGACCACACAGAGCAGTTCAGTAGTCAAACCGAGCGGTCTCAGATGCTGGAGGACTGTGGTCCAGTGGTCACTGTGGAGCGTGCTGATTGGCCGGAGCAGAATTACCGGGACTTCAGAGACAGCCAATGGCAGAGCAGAGATGCAGGTGCTCATGCTGAGTGTGCAGGGTACATGCAGTACTGGTGGTGATTCTGAGTCTTCGAGAGAGCATATAATACGAGGACATCTGGGAGTAGATGCAGCAAACCATTTTGCAAAAGAATTGGGTCCAAATAGTACACCTTCAGATTTTATTCCGATCCATTTGTGCAAATTTTTCATTAGTATTCTTAATTTGGCCTTCTCCGTCAAAAGGATGGGGATTATTTTTTGGTTATGTATTATTAGTTTGCATGTATATGGTACTACATGTATACATGCATATGTGATGGTGTCATATATGTATGCCTTTATATATGTATCTACATGCGTACATAAATATATACATGCATACATGTGACACCAACACATAAGCATATAAACTGCATGTATATGTGTAATACATAAACATATATACATATAATACATAAACTATATATATTTATATATATATATATATATATATATATATATATATATATATATATATATATATATATATATATGCATGCACACCTAGAAATGTACACAAACGAGTTCAGATGCAAAAACCTCTAAATGCTCTCTGAAATGTTCTTCTAAAATGAGCATTTTTTTTCTCAGTCTCCTGTTTATATGCTGTTATTTGATATTAAAGGCAATGAAAATAACCCATTCATCACCATAAAAGTGAAATATCTAAAATAATAATGGAAAAATGTTAATTTTGGAAGGTTTATGATGGCATTTAGAGGCTTTTGCATATGAACTCTTCATATATTCTCTGTGTTACTAGTTTGTTAAGAGATGAAGATCCAAATTGTAAATGTATGTTTACAGTAAATCTGGAAAAATGATGAAGTTAATGCTGTGTTCAGTAGCATTAACTTTGTAATTTTTCCAGATATAATCTTAATCTCTTTTAGTTGCAGGACTAAGCAAACAAAATAATAATCTCTTCTCTGATAAACACATTTATTGAAGCAAAATTTAAAAAGCTGCCTTTTCCTATAAAAGAATCATTTTAAAAGTGAAGGATTGGTAATCAGCACCAGCAACAGTAGATAAAGAAACATAATAAAATAAGGAAAATATTCCTCAAACATTAATTGATAGGTTTTTTTTTTTTTTTTTACATAATTTTTTTTTGCCTTTTAATCTTTGTTCCCTCAAAAGGCTTCATTTTTTTAGCGCAATATTTTTTCACAAGTATTATTTAGCATAATCGTTTAGTTGCTATGGCATTTAGTTAAGGTATATGCATATTTTTTTGGAGAACAATATATTATATATAAAACAAGTTAGCATTTATTTATGTGGAGTGAGAGCGTTGCCGTTTACTAGTTAAAGAGCCCATATTATACATGAAATAGGGTCATATTTAGGTTGTAAGGGTCTCCAACAACAGTCTAATATGCATGCAAGGTCATAAAACACTTTGATGGTCTTATAACCTGCATTTATTTTTACCTAATTATCCCAACGACTCCCATATGAATCGTTCAGCGATTCATTTGTTCCCAACCCCCTCCTCAGCGCGAAGCTAATCTGCGCTGATTGGACCGATGACAGCCTGCTGCGATTGGTCGACAGTGACAGGCTTCAGCACGAGACAGAGTGAAATGCCCAGCTGGTAATCAACTATATAAAAGTAGTCACAGTGCACACGCGCTTCATAGTGTAAGGCTTTTTTCACACACACACACAACCCTCCTCAGAAGAACTGGGGAGATCGACGCGAGTCTCTCTCTCTCTCCCTCTCCCTCTCTCTCTCTCACACACACACACACACACAACGCTCCTCAGAAAAACTAGGGAAAGCGACGCGAGTCTCTCTCTCTCTCTCTCACACACACACACACACACAACGCTCCTCAGAAAAACTAGGGAAAGCGACGCGAGTCTCTCTCTCTCTCTCTCTCTCTCTCTCTCTCACACACACACACAACGCTCCTCAGAAGAACTAGGGAAAGCGACGCGAGTCTCTCTCTCTCTCTCTCTCTCTCTCACACACACACACACACACACACACACACACAACGCTCCTCAGAAGAACTAGGGAAAGCGACGCGAGTCTCTCTCTCTCTCTCTCTCTCTCTCTCACACACACACACACAACGCTCCTCAGAAGAACTAGGGAAAGTGACACGAGTCTCCTGTCTCCTAGCTTACGATCGATCGCCATAGCAACGACAAACGGCAGTTGTGAGCTCACAAAAGCCTTTAACGTTAAATCCGTAAACAAAGCGGCACGCGTCGCGTTTTTAACGTGGCTTACATGTGATAAGAGAATATAAAGAGTAACCGCGTGTACTGTACCAGGTTAACAACTCATCTTTGGGTAGAGACTGTCAATATTATCCATCTGAGCACAGCGTGACTTCATTCGACCGGCGGCGTCTGTGTGTGTGTGTCTAGTGTTTTTTCTGTGTTAGTGGGCGGGGCCGCAGGTTTCAAATCTCCCTGGTTTGCGCGCCTAACTACTGGCGAGGCTTGTGTTTCGTGGCTGCGTCATCGCGAAACACCTAATGACTCGTTATCAAGGCGACTCGTTTGAAGCACTATGAGTCGACTCTTTTATAGATGAATCAATAGTTTTAAACACTGTACACTTACAGATTTAAGCCTTAGCTGGATATTTCACTTCACTTAGAGCTGTGTTACACACTACATGGAAGGGCATTTTCAAAAACCCATAATATGGGCTCTTTAATGAATACAAGTTTGTGTTACCAATGACTATTTACAAATATATCTGTTCCTTTTTGCATTTTGTAGCATTCATTCTTTTTTTTTTCTGGTACAGTATTGTGCAAATGAGACATGCACTTTAGTTTTACAAGAGTTAAAGAAAGTTTTGCTTCTATGCATTCATAAGCTAAGCTAAATTTATGTTGTTGTTATTAGTTTAAATGTTAAATACCTCTCATTCATCCTGTTGGAAGTGAACAGCAGCACTTGAAAGTGCATTTTCTTTCTTTAAAAACTTAATTATTGAATGTTTTTCAAACAGACAGGCAACACAGATTAGCTTTTGTTGTTTTGTTAATTTCACTGCTTTTAATACTGAAAATGTTCATATTGTTGTTATACCAAGAGAATCAGCCAATTTCTTTAGTTTTATTTTTTTTTTGTCATGGCTGTCAGAACTGAGTTTAAAGTTCATGTGTTAATGTGAAATCATTTGTTTATAACTGATTATTTTAACAGCAAATACATAATTCTTTAATAAAATGTGTATTTTCACAAACATGGTTTGGGTAAAACTGCTCTTTAAAAAACATTATTGCACATTTTAACCTATTTGATGAGTATTTTTAAAATTGTCTCTTTTAATTTTAAACACAGACAGATAGTCTGATTCAAAACTAGTCAAATTAAAAAAAAACTTGTCAATTTAGTTTCATTAATGACTTAATTTGACAATTTTATGTTTAGTCATAATCCAAGTCCTCATACAGTATCTTGATCAACCAGTTGATGGCGCCAAATTACCAATTTAAAACTAAACGGCAGTTGAAGCTATGTGAAGAGTTTTAGTATTTAGAGCAAAAGCTGCTTTTACGTCAGTATTGATACATGTTAAAGTTGTTGAAAAAATAATTCTGCACTTAGATTTTTTTAATATATAGCCATGGTTTAAAAATATATAACATTTAGCAAACTCTCCGTGTAAAGTGAACGTCATTCGAAAGCGCGTGAGGACGAGCAACTGCCATCTGAACGTCCACATCCTCATCACTATATTTATTTATTTACGTTTCCTAATTATACTGTACTAAGGTGTTTTTAAAACTAAGCAGTAACTGGAGTCGTAATGAGTGAGTTACTTGGTAGGTTGTTTTGCGTCATTTGTTTCTGTGTATAGATGTTGACTAGTGAGTTAAGCAGGTTAAGTTTGATTTTCGAGTGTTATTGTTTTGTACAGAGTCGTCATTCAGCATCGAAGATATTATTAAGACATCAAAAAGCCCAGGTATGACATGACTCAGACTAATATAATCAATTACATTCATTACATACATTAAAATTACATTAGTAAGTTAACAATGTCCCACTGTACTAAACCAAAGAGTTTCGGAACTGTTTGTCCTTTTTTTTTGCATGGACAGCCCTGCTAAAAAAAACAGCTTAGACCAGCCTAAGTTGGTTGGCTGGTTTTAGCTGGTTAACCTGCCTGGTTTTAGAGGGGTTTTGGCCACTTCCAGGCTGGTTTCCAGACATTTCCAGCCTGGTCAAGCTGGTTTTAGCTGGTCATCTCCCAGCCTGACCAGCTAAGACCAGGCTGGAAATGGCTGGAAACCAGCCTGGAAGTGGCCAAAACCCCTCTAAAACCAGGCTGGTCGACCGGCTAAAACCAGCCTAGGTTGTTTTTTTTTTTCAGTAGGGAGGGCCAAGGACCTAACCCATCTGTTCAACGAAAAAAAAAGGAAATTTTACTCACTATTTACTCACCCTCAAGTGGGTATAAACCTTTTATGTGTTTAATTTCTTCTGTTGAACACAAAAAGATATTTTAAAGAAAGCTGAAAACCACTGAGTACCATATATACAGCAAAAACAAATACTATGGAAGTCAATGGTTTTATGTTTTAGCTACTCTACAAAAATAACTTCTCTTGTGTTATATAGTACAAAAAAAGGATGTCAAACAGGTTTGGAATAAGTAAAGGGTGCGTAAATAACGTAACGTTTCATTTTTGGGTGGACTAACCCTTGAATGAATTTCCACTCAATGTGAATGGAAGACGTTGTATTGCATTGTATTGTGTTTGCTTTATAACATTTGATTTTTCTATAGTCAGGCAAGCAGAACTAAAACCAGAGGAGCTTATAACCCAACTCAGAAAGCTACAGCAAGGTCAGTTGTCCTCCTTAAACTGTAAATCAGTCTGTCAATCTGAGTATAAATCAAATAAAGCTAAAATTAACCCCAATTTATTAATTTCAGTCAAGAAAAACCTTGAAGAAGAAGTGACTGAGGTAATGCTCCTCAAATGTGCTAGGAAGCAGGAGGAGGATGCCTGTATGTATATAATGAATGAGTATGAATTATACTGTACTATTCATTCAATGAAGATTAAGACAATTGTATTTTATCTTACAGTAGCTGCAGAAGCCTTAAAGTTGGAGGGAACATTAAATGAGAAGGAAGGTACCGTAGTATAAAATCAAAATCGAGACATTTGAGTTTATCAATCTAGAACATAAACACAAATGCCATAGGTTAAATTTTCCATTAATTACATTTAAGCTTTGTTATCATACACATTTTCATGTCCTACAGAGTTAAATAGATCTCTGCAGCTCAAATGTGAGGACCTCCAGCTTGAGGCACAAAGGTAGGCATATGTCAGTATCATAATAACACTCACTGTTATTTAATCTGAATCACATGTGAACCACAATGAGACACATTGAGCTTTGGTCTCAGGTCAAATAGTTTACTACAGGGTGTGTGTATTGACTCGATAACTTACACAAATCATATTAAAAGTAGGACAATGAAGAGGGAGCAGCCTTTTGTTGTCATTTTGCTAAGAATGTTTTGCGAAACGCACAGAGAGTCTTGATTGTGTTTGATTTCAAATCTAATTTGTAACTTTGTAGGCAGCTGGAGCAGAATCATCAGAAAGAGGAACTGGTCAAGCAGTACAGCTTTCAGATCCAGGAGACCAAATTAAAGCACAGAAAAATTCGGTATGATGACTCACTGTCTTAAATAGCAAAGGAAACTGTAGGTGTAGGTGTATTAGCTTTAAAAAAAAACCTGCTAAGGATATTACACTACCTGTCAAAAGTCTTGTCGCCTATTTAAGTTTTAGGAACAACAAATAATAACTTGATTTCTAGTTGATCATTTGGTATCAGAAGTGGCTTATATGAACGGCAAAGGACTCTAGATTACGCTTATTTTACCAAAATAAAATCATGCCTTGATTTTTAATGATTTAATTAGGACAGTAAGGTCTGACTTAGACAAAAGTCATATATATGTATATATAGATGCACTAGTAGCAGAAGTTTAAAGCAGTTTAACGATTTAAATGCTTTTTATTGGATATTACTGGTCATTCAATGTGAATGTTTTTATGCAGAGCTTACAACCTATTAACTAGTTTGCCTTAAGAACATGTGCTTCAACCGAAGCAAGAAATTTAGTTACAAACTAGCTAGTAGCAAAGACGATAGAATACACAAGACATGTCACTTGTATAGTTTTGAATTGGGAAAAGTGGAACAGGCAAAATGGCGAACGAAGCCCCGCCTTCTAGTTCAACAGCCAATCATCAATCGCTATAGACGGATGATTCTCCGAGGGAGGGGCTTGGACCATACATGAGTTTCTATAGATTTTGTGTGATTCAAATGTTTAGAAATGAATCTAAACAGACAGTTGTTGTTTAGTTGTATTGGTGATTCCTAATATGACATTTAATCATAAGCTTGGCAAGCAATTTTGGAGAATTTGATGTTTCTCCATTCAAACAAACTGCCTGAGCAGCGTTTCAAAGATGGTCGCTGAGTGAAGTGACTTGCCCTAAAGGGACTTTGCTAGTAGTTACTAAGCCTCTAGTGTGGAGTTTACGTTCCAGTAAACTTACGATCAGCTGGTGCAACCCTACCCAGAATATTTATTATAATATCCACATTCAAACAATAGTTCCTATTAGTTTACCTACTCCCCCGTGGGGACCCGGGGTAGAATAGGTCCCTAGCACCCCCTTGCTGATCGTAAAAGGCGACAAATGGGGCGACTTGTTTGCCGTGAGTTGCAACCCGTGTCTGTGGAGAAAGAGATCCTGGTATTTGAGGAATGTGGGTAACTGCGGTTCCCTCAACACCAACACAGTGCTTTGGCTCCAACTTCACATAGACGGGAGGTTGGATGGGCTCAATCCAATCAATCGGCTGGTCAAGACTTACTTTGTAAGACAATGGCTAAAGGGTCAATCGAGGAACGTGAACTTTGTTCTGCTTACTCGAGTATATTACCTCTGTATCCTTGATGCATAACTGGAGGATATCCGCAGCTCTATGCATCCCCTTGTTGGGCTCCGAGGTGGGTGAGGAGCAGAAGTAATGAAACAAATTCTATACAAATATGGCAAACTCAAAAAACCCCAAACGACTTAAATCAGATGACGACTCAGAGAATGGATATACGACTCCTCAAAAAGGTGATACATGGCAAAGATTCATAATTCTAGAATCAACCCAAACGGAAATGCCGCTGACAAAACTATCACCTTTTGCTATACAAAAAGGTATCGCTGGAATTGCAGGAACAGTTAAAGATGTGAAAAAACTCAGATCTGGACAAATACTAGTTGAATGTTTGAAAAAAACTCAAGCGGAAAACTTGATGCGTGCAAATATACTGGCCAATGTACCTATGAAGACTTTCTATCATCCCTCTCTTAACAGTAGTAAAGGAGTAATACGTACGAGAGAGCTGCAAGACATGGATGAGGCAGAGATCCAAATGGAATTGATGCAACAGGGTGTAATTCATGTAAAAAGAATTACAATCAGGAGAGAACAGCAGATTATCAAAACTGGAACCTATATCATGACTTTCAATAAACCACATCTACCAGAAAAGATCCATTTAGGATACCAGAGTGTACCAGTCAACACATTTATTCCAAATCCGTTAAGATGTTTCAACTGTCAAAAATTCGGACATGGTTCTGCAGGATGTAAAAATAAACCATTATGTACAAACTGTGGAGAAGAAGGACATGGACCAAGCTGTAATAAAACAGCAAAATGCAGCAACTGTAAAGCAGACCATCCATCTTCATCAAAAGAGTGCCCTGTATGGATAAAAGAAAAAGAAATTCAGAGAGTTAAATGTACGGAGAAAGTAAGCTATACAGAAGCAAGAAGAAAGATTGAAGAATCCCCAATGTTTAAACTCAAACGATCATATGCATCTGTGGTAAAACCAATCTTGAACTCTATAGAATGCCAAACAGATTTGACTTGGTTAAACAATGATAAACCTCAATGCCTAAACAAAAACCAAAACTTAAATAAAAAGAAAACCCAAAATGCTTCAAACCAGACTCAAATGGATGAAGATCAATGCCAGATAATAGAACCCAATGTTTCATCAAAAGGAAGGAAAACACAAACAACCACTACTGCTCAATCATCAAAGAATAGTTCAAGTAAAAAAAGTCACAAACCAGAAACTCCAAAAGATGTGGAAATGAAAGAGATCCTAACTTCCAGAAGCAGAAGTTTATCCCCAAAATGTAACCACAAAAGTACTGTTCTTGTTTTACCTACCTAAATATGAAGGACTGCATAATCCAGTGGAATTGTAGAGGGTTGAAAGCAAATTTTGCTGAAATGCAACGACTATCAACAATTTTTAACCCTATTGCGTTCTGCCTACAAGAGACTCACTTAGAACCAAATAACAAAATAACCTTTAAAAATTACAAAATATTCAATGCATTTGGTAGAAATGTACATAGACCTTCAGGAGGATCAGCTATAGTAGTTAGAAGGGATATAATTCACAGTTATGTAACATTGAATACCAATTTGCAAGCTGTTGCTGTACGCGTAACCCTCCACAAAGTTATTACCTTATGTTCCATTTATATCCCCCCTGATGTTACTATAACCTTACAAGATATGGATAATCTACAACAGCAGATACCATCCCCAGCCATATTCATGGGAGACTTAAACAGCCATAATGCGTTATGGGGAGGAAGCTACAGGAACTCAAAGGGAAAAGTAATTGAGGACTTCATTTTAAAAAATGACCTGTGTATATTAAATGATGGATCATATACATACCTGCACCCAGGACATGGAACTTACACTGCCATTGATATAACACTCTGTCATCCTTTAATAGCTCCAGATTTTTCATGGAAAGTCTGGAATGACTTAAGTGGAAGTGATCATTTTCCATTGATTATTACCTCATTAGGTACTCAAAGACAAAGAACCCCAAGATGGAACCTTAAAAAAGCAAACTGGTGCAGTTTTGAAATACAATGCAGTGAGAAATACAGAGAAATGGATCAAGTAAACCATAATTCAATAGAAGTTTTTACAAATAAACTGATTGAAATTGCAGAAGAAACCATTCCAAAAACATCAGGACACCCATATCGAAGAAATAATCCCTGGTTTGATGACAATTGCAAAAAGGTCATCAAAGAACGGAAAAAGGCAGAAAGAATATTTAACAAACATCCTACGAATGAAAACCTCATTAAATTGAAAATATTAAGATCAAAAGCAAGAAGGACTATTAATGAAATCAAGAAACAGAGCTGGAAACAATACATCTCAAATTTAACATCACAGACGCCAACTAAGAAAATCTGGGATATGATCCGAAAAATGAAGAACAAAGAAGGTGGATCACAAATATGTCACATAAATAATGGTAGCACCCAACTAACTAACGAACAAGAAATTGCCAACAACCTTGCAAAAACCTTTGAAAGAAACTCATCCATAGAAAATTGTCTTCCTCAATTCCAAAGAATACAAAGGCAACAAGAACAAAACCAGATTGACTTTTCCTCTGATAATGCTGAAATGTACAACAAATCCTTTACAATGGAAGAACTACAAAAAGCTTTGAAAAATTCAAAAGACACTGCAGTCGGTCCTGATAAAATCCATTATCAGTTTTTAAAGCACTTACCCTATGATGTGTTGTATCTCCTTTTAAATATTTTTAACTATATATGGACATCTGGAAAGGTACCATCTTGTTGGAAAGATTCTTTAATCATACCAATACCTAAACCAGGTAAAGACCACTCAGATGCCAATAATTATCGCCCTATAGCCCTTACCAGCTGTCTGTGTAAAACAATGGAAAGAATGATAAATGATCGACTTGTATGGTCACTGGAGAAGGACCAAAATATTAGTAATTATCAGTGTGGATTTAGAAGAGGAAGAAGCACAATAGATCATCTTGTAAGACTGGAATCTTATGTGCGAAATGGTTTTATTAAAAAAGAACACACTGTAGCAATATTCTTTGACTTGGAAAAAGCCTATGACACCACTTGGAGATATGGAATTTTAAAAGACTTGTATGAAATGGGTTTTAGAGGACATCTACCTGTTTTTATCTCTAATTTTTTAACAAACAGGTGTTTTCGAGTTCAGATAGGAACAACTCTGTCAAATAAATATATTCAAGAACTTGGTGTGCCACAAGGAAGTATATTATCAGTTACATTATTTAACATCAAAATCAATAGTATTGTAAATGCTATTGGTTTAAATGTATTCTGTAGTCTTTATGTGGACGATTTGTGCATCTGTTACAGAGGAAGAAACATGAATACTATTGAAAGACAATTGCAACTTTGTATTAACAAAATGCACGACTGGTCAGTCAAGAATGGATTTAAGTTCTCCAGATCAAAAACTGTGTGCATGCATTTCTGTCAATTACGTTCTCTTCATCCAGAACCAAGTCTCTTCTTGGAAGAAGAACCTATAAAAATTGTAAAAGAAACTAAATTTCTTGGACTCACCCTGGATAATAAGCTCTCCTTTATTCCACACATCAAACTCCTAAAAACAAAAACCTTAAAAAAAATGGATATCCTTAAAATTCTGACCACAACAAAATGGGGTGCAGATTGTACTACAATGCTTCGTCTATAGAACCATGATCAGATCCCAAATGGATTATGGAAGTATAGTGTATGGATCCGCTAGAAAATCCTACATTAAAATGCTGGACACTGTACATCACACGGCACTACGAATCTCATTGGGAGCATTCAGAACATCTCCTATTCAAAGTTTATATATTGAAGCAAAAGAACCATCGCTTGAAAGACGACGTTTAAAATTAGCACTCCAATATACTGTCAAACTGAAATCAAAAAGAGGTAACCCAGCTTATCCTTCAATTTTTCACCCTGAATATTTACAATTGTATGAAGACAGACCCAACTACATCAGTCCTTTTGGAATACGCATGAAACCCCACCTGAAGAATTTGGGTGTTAATATGGAAAAACTTTCATTACCTGATTTGAGCCATATTCCTCCTTGGTGCAACACGAAAATAAGAATCTTATGGAACTTAACCAAACAGAAGAAGTCCTTGACTCACCCAAATGAATACAAACAGGAATTCAAACAAATAACAGACAGCCTCCCTCATCATGAACACGTATACACAGATGGATCAAAAACAGACAAAGGAGTAACAGCAGCAGTGGTGTTTAAAGATGATGTTTTTGGTACTCGGATCCCAGGAGAAAGTTCAATTTACACAGCAGAAGCTTACGCAATAAATATGGCATTAGATCGAATGGAAAGGACACAGCATCGTAACTTTTTAATTTGCACAGATTCCAAATCCTGTCTTCAAGCTCTTGAAGCTTCTAAGTATGATCACCCCATAATGTCCATGATTTTAAAGAAAATGACAACACTGGAAAACCAGAAGTTCAACATTATCTTCTGTTGGATTCCAGGTCATATGGGACTTCGTGGAAATGAACTGGCTGATGAAGCTGCAAAAAAGGCTATCTCCTTGAATGTGACCGAATGTTTAATTCCTCCTGATGATTTGAAACCCACCATCAATTTATACATAAACGAATCATGGCAAAGAGAATGGGACAACTGCATCAACAACAAATTATATGAAATTAACCCGAAAATAAATGAAAGACATTTAGCAAATTATAATTTCGAAACCAGGCATGATCAGACGGTCTATACCAGATGTCGAATTGGACATTCTAGGTTGACACATTCATATTTATTAAATAACGAAGAATCACCTAAATGTAATATCTGCCAGACTGCTCTCACCATCAAACATATTTTGTTGGAATGTAGAAGTTTAAATTCCGTTAGACAGGATTTTTATAAGGAGAGTACTTTGATGGACATTTTTAAAAACGTACCTCCAGTAAGAGTTTTACATTTTTTATCAAAAATAGATCTGAAAAACCATATTTAACTTTGAATACATTTTTTGTAAATTTTATCTATTTATATTTTATATATTTGTCTAAGTAATTTATTTATTTATTTTTTTATATAATACGAATTTGTTTTTATCATGTAATAGTTTAATGTATATACATTTGGCCACGAAATAGCCATAAGTTGCTGATGTGGCAATAAATATGTAATAAATAAAATAGTTTACCTACTTGTGAAGCAGCACAAGCCATTACTGTTTGTACCAGAATAATGAACCATTGTAAAATAAAAGGTGATGTTTTATTTCTGAGAAATACTGCTTCTGAACTTCACACTCATTTGATTTTAGGATGAAGTTTGAGAATCAGCTTCAGCAGTTGACGGAGCAGCATAAAAACCTGTCTGCTGTCTTTGTAAGTGGCCCGAGAGAATGGATATTACTTGAAAAGCAACTTTCACTCATTTTCTTTTCGGCTTTGTCCTTTAATTAATCTGGAGTTGCCACAGCGGAATGAACTGCCAACTTATCAAGCATATGTTTTAAGCAGCGTATGGAAACATCCATACACACTAATTCACACACATACACTACGGACAATTTTAGCTTACCCAGTCCACTTATAGTGCATGTTTTTGGACTGTGGGGGAAACCGGAGTACCTGGAGGAAACCCACGCAAACACTGGGAAAACATGCAAACTCCACACAGAAATGCCAACTGACCCAGCTGGGGCTCGAACCAGCGACCTTTTTGCTGTGAGGCTTTCCACTGTCCACTTTCCACTTTGCATTGTGCTATCCACTGCGCCACTGTGCTCCCCTTTAAAAGCAACAGTTTAATGAATTAAATATGATTAGTTCTCCTGTGAACATTTTCACATGTTTTCTTCTTCTGAAAAAGTCTTATTTATTTTAGTTTGGCAATAAAAAAAAGCAGTTTTCAATTATTTTTAAGGTCAACATCATTTTTTCCAGATTGGCTACTCTGCACTTGGAAAACATTTGAAAAAGAAATCTAATAATCTTTTATGTTTTTTATTTTTATTTTCCAGGCTCCGCAAAGACTTCCAGCTGAAATACAGTCTGCAGAGTACAGCACTAAGCAGCTGCTGAAGGCTGGTGTGTTTTATTGCAATTTCTTTTTCCATTGCATAAGTGTTAAGGCCCTCTTTAGTAAGACCATTGTGTGTTTAACATAGTGCTGTGTGTTTTAGTGTAACATTTCCTGGTTTCTAATTTCATTCAGAAATAGTCAAATTAGTCCAAAATATTTCCAATATGACTCATTTGGTCGTTTAACAAAGCAGTGAATAAGTTCAGAATATATATTTACACACACAAATAATAAGAGAAGTGTGCTATTCTGAATTTAGCCATTTTTAGAAACATCCAAAGGCTAGATGACTAAACACAAAGCTAGAGTTGCACAGGAAAGTAACCTCATATACTCAAGTGTCCACAAGACCTAAAACGGAGCTCTCATCCTTAATCATGAGATCAACACCATCTCAGGGTTTCTGCAGGTTTTATGAAGGTGAATTAAGACCTTGAAGATCTTTTTTAGACTAAGTAAATGAAATTTTAAAGGTTCAGTGAAATTAAAACAAAGTTTTTTAGATGTTACTGTCAGTGTTGTTAGTTTTTTGGATATCTATAAGCTAGTATCTATAAGCTAGCCCCAAAACAGTAACAAAATTCATGTTTTTTGGATATAGAATCGATATAAACATGTAAAGCTTGTAGTTTGTCACTTCAGCCTAAATGTATAAACATGTATAAACGTTTTTATACATCAGTTTCTCAGCAAATCTTGACCAATCTAATGCTTTCTAATATCTAACATGCCCCGCCCCCATCAAACTGCTTCTCATTTGCTTTTCATTTGATGCTCAACTACTCTTACTGGCAGAGCTGTGATAAAACAAAACACTATTGGCTGTTTTTTAAAAAGGGGAGGAGCTACACTGTCCCACCCTCTCCTCATGTTTCAGTTGAGATTACGTCAAATGTTGAATAAAAAGTGCACATTTCAAAGCACTTCACTGACCTTTAATGAGCTTGAAAGGAACACAATGTGCCAATACGTTTCCTGAATGTAAATCTATAGGCGGAACACAACGAATTAACTATTACATTTTTGGAAAAAAATTATCAAAATGAAGCAAGTTTAGAATTAAAAAATGAACAAATATCTGGGCTGAAAAAAGTAATTCAAAACCATTAACAGTTATTTTTAAGTAGGTTATTTTCAATTGCCTAAGGAAGTGGAAATTACAGGGTGTCTGTGGAGTCTTAAAAATTATTACAAGTGGATAAATCAGTTATGAGAAAATCAAGGACCTTAATAGGTATTTAAAAATCTTAATCATGTTTTAAATATCTTAAATATTGTTCAAGCATTGTTCAAAGTGTTTGACTCCAAAAACCATAAATATATTTATTTTTCTCCTAATATTAACAACTCAATCCACGCTATTGGTTTGGGCCAGGGTGATTGGTTTGGTGATTGGGTGATGTTACCTAATTTGTGGCAAACACGGGAAGGTGATATGACTCTCTCCACATGTAGCGAAACCATAGAGTGAAACAGACGGCAAAATGGGAAAATGTAAGTTTGCGTACTCCTGGTTGGAGGAAGAAGAGTTAAACTGGCTGAAGCCTGTCGCTGAAAAGAACCGCATAATTTATTTTTTCAAGCTTTATTTCCTCCAAGGTTATCTAGGTTCTGTTGAATGGTTGAGCTCTATCAATTTATTTATTAACTGTTTATTAAGTTAAAGGTTTGATACTGATTAGAACTTGTGGATGGCGATGTGGTCTTAAAATATTCTGAGGTCTTTAAAAAGTCTTAAAAGGGTATTGAAATTATCTTTAGGATTCCTGCATATACCCTGAATTAGTAGCAAGTTTTCAATTTTGACGAACTGTCCATTTAGGCTGTCGTAGAAATTGTAGAATACCTCACTGAGACATTTTAAAGGGGAACCTATTATGCAAAAATCATTTTTTAAAGGGGTTTAATCACAGTTGTGTGGCAACAGTGTGCGAATATAGCCAGCCTCAAATGGTAAAAGGTTGCACATTTGCACTTTAGACACTTTATTAATCACTCCATGTCTCTTGGAAACATTGTGCATTTCAAATTGTGCTTGATACAGGTGAGTGGGCTTGACAAACCACCTGTAAAAACTGTAGAAACACTCTTCTCTCTTATGCACCTGACACTTTATTTAAACTCCATCTAACAAGGACTCAATAAGGAAAACGATGTTTATGCTAAGTGTACCACAATTATGTTCAATATTAAACCTTAAATACCACTTTTGTACAGTATCTACCTTTAATACCTCTCTTGCACAATATCCTGCACAGCTTTGTTCAGTCTCATGTAAAAGTACTTGCATAGCCTGTCTTATGTGTATAATATCTTATAGTATATGTTAGTTATGCATAGGTTTTTAAAATAGCTCTTATGTCCGGTGTTGTGTTTTGTATGTATTATTAATTTATGTAGCACCATTGTCCTGCGAGACATGACATCTTGTTCCTCTGTATGTCCACTCATGTAGAGGAATGACAATAAAGCTCGACTTGACTTGGTAAAAATTAATTAATTATATTTTTTATAATCACACTTGATATAAACAGTCTGCAGAAACACTTTGACATTCTCCCTGTGTATGTGTCATCAGAGGGAGAAAGCTCCGCCCATTAGTGATGATCTCTCCCTTATTAGCATAAATAGCCCTGAGTGAAAGCCCTGAGTTTTCCATTAGTCACCTTGATCCACAAGTATCAAGCTCCGCCCTCTTTTAAAAAGAGCACAATCAAATTTAAATTTAAAGCAACAGTCACCAAAACAGCACAATTTAGATCAAACCTAAAAAGTTTCAGAGTTATAAAACAATATTTGTGTTGTATTTTGAGCTGAAACTTCACATATACACTCAAGGCATATCAGAGACTTATTTTACATGTTGTAAAAAGATAATAGGTCTCCTTTAAGACATTTTAAAACCTACAGAAACCCTGTCGTCCTCAGAGTAATCGGATATTTTACTGTGCGTTTGTGTGTCTGTCCCGACAGAGCAACAGAAGTTTTAAATTTTGGATGAACTATTCATTTAGGCTGTCGTAGAAATTGTAGAATAGCAAATTGAGACATTTTAAAAGGGACCTATTATGCAAAAATCACCTCTATAGGGGGTTTAAACACAGCTGAGTGGCAACAGTGTGTGAGTATAGCCAGCCTCTAATGATAAAAATTAATTCTATTGTGTCTACAGAAACACTTTGATTGACATTCTCCCTTTGTACATGTCATCAGAGGGGGAAACCCCCAGTCCTGAGTGAGAAGCAGCCATGCGCATTAGACTTTGCCATTAGTCACCTTGTTGTATAGGTGTTTGTAGCTCCGCCCCCTTTTGAAAAGAGCATAACTTAATTTAAATTTAAAGTGACAGTCACCAAAACAGCAATTTTTAGATCAAACCTAAAAAGTTTCAAAAAGTTCTACAACATGTGTGCAGTATTTTGAGCTGAAACTTCACATACACACTCTAGGGACATCAGAGACTTATTTTATATGTTGTAAAAAGATAACAGGTCTCCTTTAAGATATTTTAAAACCCACAGAAACCCTGTCGTCCTCAGAGTAATCGGATATTGTACTGCATGTTTGTGTGTCTGTCCCAACAGAGCAACAGAAGCTGGAGCAGTTGGCCAAGCTGCTGGACGAGTTAAACCACACCCAGAATGCAGAGGTGCACATGGACACCTCCGAAAAAGCACCATGAACATCGCACACTAACTGAAGATGAGTTCCTAATACATGACTGAAAAAGAATCTAATTTTACAGCAGATACTCTTGAGAAGTGGCTTTTCCAATCTGTTCTTATATTTTAACATGTTACAAACCACACTATCGTTTTATGTCAACAAAGACAACATTAAATTTTATCCATACCTAGAATATAAAAGTTTTGAAAGCATTTATTCAGAATTTATGACACAATAAAAAAAGGTTTGTAAACAAGTCTAAATTCCCCCAGATTTGTATTTATACATAAACGTACAGTATCAATGACTCTGTCAGAGTTTAATTCCATCATACTTCTCGATCAGATATACAACTTCCGGTTTCCATGAATCAGTCCTATGACACATCCAGCAGGGCGCTCGGGGAATTCTTTGGTTTTCAGTAATATCTGTTTTAATTACATTTTGCATTGATAAACTACAGGCCAAAGCCCAGTCCTGAGAGCTTTTATTGTTAACCTACTATTTTACAGTTACTCGACAGTGTACACGTGTAGTTTGAAACCATTAAACTGCGAGTTCTGATTGGCAGTGTAATAAAATTAATTCAGCTTCACTCCCCATGTCACTTTCTTAGCTTTCAGTCCACTTTCTTGATAGCACACTGTTTGATAATAGAGGAAAAATTAAACAGGCCTTTCATTTTCATACATCCCTTACATACTTTCTGGTCATTTCTTAGTTGAGTTTCAAGTAGAAGCGTTGTCTACCAACCATCTCTGGTTTTCCTTTATGCCTGTGATCCGTTGGCACAGAGTCACCACCAAAGCATAATTTCAGCATGACGTGTCCTGGAGCGTTTGTGTGGTGTACTTTAGAAGAGGGTGTGTTTTGGTGCCTTCAGAGTAGCATATCTCAGCTTCTGCCCAAACACGTTAATTTCCTTTAGCAAGGCTGGAAATGGCGTACATATACATCATGAAGAGATCACAGAAGTTAAAAAAATGTCCAAGCTGAGAAAAGCCTCCTGAAGTCCAAACCCTTCTTTGGCCTGATTTGTACTTTGCAGTAATGGTGTGTTATTATTGTTATGAGGTATGCCCCTAATGCCTTATAAGGGCACAGTGAATCATCTGTGGGCTCAGATTGGCACAGAGCGAGAAATATTCCTCCTGCTGCAACAAGACTCCTCATATTTGAGGTTGTGCTATTTTCGTGCTGTTTTTATGAGATCCATGGACCATTTAGTTACTAGTCGTTTATAGTAGGCGCTTTTATTCTGAAGCGACTTACTTGCTTCACTGTGTCTGTTCACAGCAGTATTTTGGGGTGTTTTGGTACAATCGTTTTAGTACGGTTTCATGTTCTCTTTACAGTTCTCTGTGAGGAACATTGGCCCCTTCCTCCATGTTTTGTTATCCCAGGTTATTCCCCATCTGTTGAAGTAGAGTGACAGATATGTAAGTGAAACAACCAACAAAAATGTCTCGGCCATCAACCAACAAACAGTACAGGAGATTCTGTGATAGTCTATTTGATTTATTTCTATTGTAAATTGAAACATAAATAGATTGGAAGCTTCAAACAAACTTATACTTGCAAAGTAGTTTTCAAACAGCAAATGAATAAAAGTGTCATAAAGCATTAAACTGATCGATTTTCCATCTTATTATCATATTTAAAATTAAAGACAAACCCCAAAAGGCAAATAAATATACATCACATTAAAAGGATAATTTGTTCATAATAATAGCTGCTACATCAAATATTTTACTTAAAGGAACACTCCAATTAAAAAAAGTAGGCCCCTTTTATAACCCCCCTAGAGTTAAATAGATGATATTACAATTTTTCAATCCATTCAGCCGATCTCTGGGTCTGAATTGAGCATTTTTAGCTTAGCTTAGCATAGATAATTGAATCGGATTAGACCATTAGCATCTTAAAAATGACCAAATAGTGCCTGTAACAGATGTAAGCAGTCACCAGCCGATTACCTTCACATGTTTTGGTCCTGTTCAAAATTAACAAACTGTTGGTCTAATATTTTTTTTAATTGATTCTCAAGCCCTTAATACAATCATCACTCCTGACCCTCTGCCCTTTTTGGTTATCTTCCAACCCTAACTACACAAACATCAACACGCTGCTTCATTGCCTTTACCACCTTGCTCGCCAGGCGCGCAATTCTCCTCAAATGGAAACATGTGTCCCCTCCATCATCAGAACACTAGATTAAAGAGCTTCTGCTTTGCATCTATCTTGAGAAACTGAGACATGGTTTTAAAGGATCACTGAACTCCTTTAACAAAACATGGAGTCTCATACTGTCTGTCATTGAGAACCTTAACATTTCAGGACCTGCTGACTAGAATTTCAAAAGGAAGAAAGAGAGACTTTTAGTATTTACTTTACATTTTCTTCTTCTATATTTACCCATATATTTGTTAAATCTTTTTAAATTAATTTATTTATTAATTAATTAAATTTCTTTATTTTTTCAATTGGGCAGCACGGTGGCGCAGTGGGTAGCACAATCGCCTCACAGCTGGCATTTCTGTGTGGAATTTGCATGTTCTCCCAGTGTTGGTGTTGGCTTCCTCCGGGTGCTCCGGTTTCCCCCACAGTCCAAGGACATGCAGTACAGGTGAACTAAATAAGCTAAATTGGCCGTAGTGTATGTGAGCGTTTGCAAGAGTGTGTGGGTGTTTCCCAGTGTTGGGTTGCGGCTGAAAGGGCTGCGTAAAACATATGCTGGATCAGTTGGTGGTTCATTACATATGCTGGATGAGTTGGTGGTTCATTCTGCTGTGGCGACCCCTGATTAATAAAGTGATTTAAGCTGAAAAGAAAATGAATAAATGATTTTTTTTTAATTGGTTATTATTTATTTATCTGTGCCTTGATTCATCTTTGCATACTTATTGAAGGCCTTAGGAAATTGGGAGGGGTGGGAGATGGGAGGGATGGTGCTTACAAGGAGGTAGAAAAGTTTAAGTTTGATTTAAGAGTTCTACAGTTCTCTCGTTTTTGTTGTTGCTATATATTTGATATCATCTCTTTGCTGATAGGACTTCTAGTTTTTATATACATTTATAAGTTTGATATTATCTGGAAAAAACGCAATAAAATATTGAAAATAAAAATGACCAAATAGTTTAGATAATTTTCTTACTTAAAGCACAACACTTCTGTAGTTACATTGTGTAGACCAACGGGAAATGCTTCTGCAGAGGGCACAATAGGGATGTACCGATCCCGATGCTTGGATCGGATATCGGCTCAATACTGCATATTTTTGCTGGATGGGGTATCGGTCAGCAGGTACTGATCCAAATCTGATCTTGTGCGTGTGCTATATTCTGTGTAATTTATAAGCCAACGAAGCCATGAAGGTAGCCTATTATAATGCACTAGAAAGTTGTCATGTAGGCCTATTATATTCCAAATGTTCTGCAGCCATTTTATAATTTAATGTAAAATACAGATGAATATTCAAGTGGTTAAATTCATGTTCAGTTCAGCGCTTCCCGCCGCTGCGCCTGTCAATCATTCTCCATTCATTCACAAATCAAACTGTGAGTCTCGTTCATGACAACACAAACTTTCTCCAAGACTATTCCTATTAGTTTAAATAATCAGAGGAGAAATGGATGTAGTTTTGCATTAAATGGGTTAATTTTGACCTGCAACAAGGAGTTCATAGCTGTTTCTTAATCATGTTGCGCTGTGTGTTAGATCAGCAGATCGCATTCACAACACTGGAATAGAGAAGGTTATTACCTGCTCTTCACATACAAAGTAGGCCTACCTCAAATTTTAAATTAGAAATAGCTTAATAATAGATTGGAAAGGTCCTCAGTGCACTGATTTCTTCCCTTTGTGCTGCTCAGTTTTGAAGGTGTCCGCAGGTACCGGAGGGCTGCGCGCTGTGTCTCAGCGATGCATCAAGCGCTTCATTCACGCGCCAGTTGCGCAGACGCGACGTGCGCCACTATTCTCACAATAAATGTCTGTTCTCTCCTCCTTCTGACTGAGTTTATTCTTCCGAGGAGAATACTTTCAGTGCTGCGAATAGTTTGTAAAGCCTGGCTCACTGTGGTCAAAATAGTTGATTAAATTAATAAATGTGAAACTGACAGGTGCAATATGGATTGTCATTAACAGAAAATGATTTAGTGTAATTTAGGCTACTCTAAAACTGTGAATATTTCATTGTAATTTTATTTATATAAATATTTTGTTTAACAGACCAGTTTGTGTTTTGACGCTGAAGCATATAAACAGACCTTGTTTTGAACTTGAACTCACGGTGAGATTTGGCGGGGGATTATTAAGTAAAACTGGCCTCAGAAAGTTTAGTCTGCGTTAAGCCTGCAGGAAAAGGCTGGTTATTTTAGCAACAGTTAGTGTCAGTTTTGGTAGCCTATTACAGGTTTCAAAGAAAAATCTTAACATTAAAAAAGGAAACTGGACCACAACAGATCAATGTCTTAACGAATGCGCAAATAATGTAGCCTGGTTTACAGAAGCATCGTGTTTATAGTTAGATTGTGTCGTCTGTCATATACAGTAGGTCTATAGGTCTGTTATTGTTTTTACTAAAAAAGATAAATTATTTGAGTTTAGCACCAGAACTATAGAAACTATTATGCTTAAAAAAAAAACAACAAGAAAACGGCACAGTATTGGGATCAGATCCGTATCGGTTCCAAAACAATGCTATTGGTGCATCCCTAAGGTACAATGACATATATTATGCAGTGACGATTCAGAAATATTTTCAGTCAATATGTAATAACATTGCATCCGCTGCAGTCATGGTACGGCAGCAAAATTCACTGATTATTACGCCAGAATGAGAAAAAAAAGCAACTTTTCATTTTCTCTTGGTCTAAATACACAATGTAAATACAGAAGAGTCAAGCTTTAAATACAAATTTTGGTTATTTTAAAGGAGATGCTAATGGTCTAATCCGATTTAGTGATCTATGCTAAGCCAAGCTAAAAGTGCTCCACTAGACCCAGAAATTGGCTGAATGGATTCAAAGATAGTAAAACTGTTTAACACTACAGGAGTTGTAAAATTAGCCTATTTTCCCAACAAACAATGTGGGGTGTTCATTTAAAATGCTTACAGTTCACTACAAATATTGCACAGGGATCTCATTTGATTGATCTAATCAGAAATTTGTTTGCCTGCTCTACACTTCCCCGCTCCCAGCAACACTCTTCTCGGCTGCGATAAAGTACCTCGAAACGACTGTAGACTTTCTTTTCTTTGCGCATGCTCTCTATTCTCTTCAGCAGATTGTCCCTCTCCTGTGGGTTGACTGGAGTTCGGCTGAACCGGTTCCGGCTTTGGAAGGGTGAATTGGAAACGTCATCTTTGCCCCCATCGCCTTTCCCAGACTCTTCATTCTGCTGTCTAGTCTTCTGACTATTTGCTGAGATTTGCTCTAGGATCACCTTGGTATCATCCCTGAGGTTGCTGCTGAATATTATATTGGAGGTAGAGGACTGATAGCGTGAAGTAGTCGGTTTAGCACTGGGCTTGTTCTCTACTGCGGTTGAAGATGAAATGGATTCAGAGGGTTTGCCTTTGTCTGAGGTCTCCTCTTGCACCTCTGGGACTGTTTTCATTGACTTGTCCTCTTGAGAGTTGGACACTCCTGAGTGCTTCTTATCTCCCTTTGGCCCAAGGATACCCTTCAATCTCTGCGTTTGTTTCTTGAGGAAGTCAAGAGCCTTTGTATCCTTGCTTTCAGTGTTTCCAAGGGAGCTCAGGCTTTCTCTGGACTCCGTGCGGGACATTCCTGATGTGCTGAAGCTGCGAGACTTTTTGAGCTCACTCTTTTCAGCATCTGTTGCATCTGTGAGAATCTCCTCGCCACATGATATCCGCCGACTAGAAGATTGAGAGCTTTTGAAGGGTTTTAAGAACTTGGGTGAAGGGAAAGGCTTGAGTGATTTTGTTGGTTCCTTAGCAGGCTCTTTCTTTGGTGCATCAGCTGTGCTCTCCGTCAGAGTTTTGCTGTTGGTGTACAGTCTGTCCACAGAGACTTCTGATGGTTTTGGTTTCGTTTCAATCACCGGGCGATGTGGTGCAGGATCTGTTCGTGAAACTGATGGTTCTTGTGTCTTCACAGTTGACTGCTCTGAAGTTACAAGCACATCTGGAACTTTGGTTGCTGTATCCAAGGTGTCTGGCTTTTTAAAGGCTGCTTCTTGACTTTTAGTACCCAAATCTAACTCTAATTTGGAGGTCTTCCTCTTTTCTTCCAGATCTTTGAAGTACTGAAGTCGGCTTGCTGGATCATTCATGTTTAGCGAAGAAGTTATTTGCTGAGATGCTGAAGGCACTGTTGGCTGTGCAACTTCCTCAGGTTTAGGGTTGTCTGGTTTCTCCTTTTCTTTGATGGGCTCTTCTTTGGTGTCTTGGATCGTAGTCAGATCTCCGGTTGAAGCGTGTTTAACATCTTTTTCATCTGTTTTTTTATGTTTATTCCAATCGAACGGCTCTCTGGACAGCGATCTCCTCTTCTCAAGAATCTCTGCCACAATGGACGAGTATCGAATAGGCTCATTCTCCTCTTTCTCCTCTTGTAACTCTCCACCGGACTTAGCTTGCGAAGAGTTGTGTTGTTCCAGCTTTGAGGAGCTGAAGATTAAAGAAGACCTTAATCTTGAGCTCCTCTGAAGCATTGGGTTAATTCGAGTTCGGAACGACTCATGCTTGGTAATGCTGATTTCCCTCGGTTCCGCCAACTCTTTCTCATTGTCTGTTGAAGATGTTAGTGATGAAGCTGAAATTGCTGGCTTCAATGTGTCAGTACTTGTGGCACCCACGTCAGAGGTACTATCTTTTACTTGATTCCTATCTTGTATGATGGGTTTCCCATAACGTGGCCGCAAATCAAGGTTTGGCTTAGTTGGAATATTTGGACGTTCTCTAATGTTTGAATGAATACCTGGTCCCTCAGAGCCATAAAGTCTGCTGTCAGGTTGTTGATGTGAGTCTTCAAAAGCATCTGAACCCATAGGCTGATGCAGGCCTTCCTCTCCTCCGTCTTCATAAGTGCTGAGATAAGAGTTGATCCTCCAGCTCCGCAACCCCTGCTTCACGCTGGGGTCCTGCGACTGCCGTACCTGATCTCCAGTGGAGAATAACTGCTTTTGGTCTGGAGGATGCGGCTGAGTCGGCGAACTCTGACATGCATATGCGTGGCCCGCAGCAGGCCTCTTGTGGCCTTGTGGATCATAGCGACCTCCTATATTATACTGTTTTTCTGAATCGCTTTTGAGGTCATCAGAGGATAAAACATTCAGATTTCCTGGTGCCTCAAGTTCAGGGGGATATCCAGAATCTGAGTGTTGATCTGCCAAGCCATAGTTAAATCGGTCGTAGTGTCCACGGTCATCATGTCCCATGCCTTCGCTCTGATAATAATGTTGTTCTCGCTGGTAATGCGATTCAGTCTCCTCCAAGTTGTTCATTACGCGCTGTTTCATGTACTGCCGGGAGGAGGCGTAGGTCTCGCGGGTGCCTTCTGCATAGCTATGCCTTTTAAAAGCATTCATTTCCAGCTGACGTGAGGCTAACATTGAGCGCCCTTGATCCAAGAATGACTGTTGCATCCTGAATTGCTGTGTTGCATATTTTGTAACCTGCATGGGACCTGCACTTGGTTCAATTGTATGGCGGAAAGGGTCATCCCTCCGAAAAGGCAGTATGGAGTCGAGGCGATCTCCATATTGGTAACCACCGAGTTCAGGTTGACGAAGATATCCTCTGGGATTCCTTAGCGACTGAGTCCTTTTTAAGCCAAACTGGTTGCCGAGGTAACTATCTTGTGGCATGGGCACAAGGGCATTTTCAACAACAAGAGGCTGAGACTGAGCAAACAAAATACGAAACTCCTCATCAAAAGTGGCAACAAGCTCTCCAAGGAATAAATGGGCGATACAGCGGTGGATCTTCTCAAAAGACCACATAAAGCTAGGGAAAGAGAAAAAGAAAAAATGTCAGATTAATTTTTCTATTTAATTTCACATTAAAAATGCATGCTTTAGAGTTTAATACGTACACAACCGGTCAACGGTTTGGGGTACATTTATTTTTTTTTTTTTATAATTCTGTTCATCAAGGCAGCATTTATTAAATGTAAAGGAAATTGTTAAATATTTATTAAATATTTATTTATTATTTATTGTATGCAGTTTCAAATGAAATTATTACTACAGTCATTATTGCTTTTACTTAGCAATTTATATTTTTAATAATATTATTAATAATAATAACAATAATAATTAATATTGGAGTGATTTCTGAAGGATCGTGTGACTCTGAAGACTGGAGTAATGAAGCTGAAAATTCATCTATAAAATCATTGGAATAAATTATTAAATTAAATGATAAACTACTTTTGAGCAGTTATTTTATAGTGCAATAACATTTCACAATTTGTACTGTATTTTCGACTAAATAAATGCAGCTTTGCTGAGCAGGAGAAGCTTATTTTAAAACATTTAAAAATCCTACTGACCCCAAACCTTTGACCGGTAGTGTAGCTGCATTAAAATGCTACTGAGCTCACCTATAGTTTCCACTGATCACTGCTCTGCAGTCCGTCAGAAGAAAACGGTCCATCACTTGACCTTTAAATGATTTCCCAGTGCGGCAGAAATAAGTAACGCCTGCCACTGTCCTTACCCGCATCATCTGTAATCAAACAAATCACCATTTAGCCTGAATTTCGCTAAAATTCAGATAAAAAAAAACATAGGTTAGATGAGCTCAGCTAAACTTACATGGATCATTTCCAGGTTAACTTTACAGCTTGCCACCATGTTAACAAAATAATGGGCATTTTGTTCATCCAGCAGAATATAGACAGGCACATGACGTGCTGCAGCTTCCAGAAGATCAGAAAATATATCAACATCTGTGAAAATATCCATCACTACTGCAATGACCTGTTAGAAAAAAGGAAATAGAGTTGAAAATAGCAATAAAGAAGTTGTACATCAAGATTTGACAATTTCAGAAAAATAAACTTTTTATTTAATTTACTTTTATTTTTATTTAAATACAATTCAGGCCATGTCATGTAAGTTTTTGTTTAAAACACATATTTTTCTCTCCATTTTGGCCTTGCTGCGATGTTTAAAAGAGATAAGACACAGGTAAAAGCTGCTTAAGCGTTTTCAGTCAATTCAGGCCCGTTTACACTGTCAGGTCTTGATGCCCAATTCCGATTTGTTGAGTATATCTGATTGTTTTTTTTCCTGTCCGTTTACACGTTCTTTTAATCGTGACCCATATCTGATTCATGTGTTCACACTTGCCATTCAATTTACAAGTTCTAGCATCTGCGCCACACTAGCCACGATAGAAGAAATTGTCTTGCTTTTAGCTCTGAATCAGAATCAGAAAGAGCTTGGTGCCAGGTATGTTCACACATACAAGGAATTTGTTTTCGTGACAGAGCTTCTACAGTGCAACAGGATTACAGAGACAGGATAAAAACAGATAATAAATATATATTTTTTAAAAATAGAAGAAGTGAGTGCAAATTTACAGATTGACAAGTGTATGTACGTGTTTATTACTATATACAACGTTATATGTGCAGCTGTTATGTGCAAATTGGCATGTAAGTGTGTGGTTAAATAAGTGTATATGTGTATAAAAGTGTATGGCAAGTAGTGATGTTGGTTCCACAATTATTATCATCAAGTGTTCATGAGATGGATTGCCTGAGGGAAGAAACTGTTTCTGTGTCGGGCTGTTCTGGTGCGCAGTGCTTTGTAGCGTCGACCAGAAGGTAAAAGTTCAAAGAGGCAGTGTGCTGGGTATGAGGGGTCCAGAGTGATTTTGGCAGCCCTTCTGCTCGCTCTGGATAAGTACAGTTCTTGGGGAGTAGGAAGGGTTGTACCAGTGATTCGCTCAGCAGTCCGAACTATTCGACGTAGTCTTTGGAGGTTGTATTTAGTAGCTGAGCTAAACCAGACTGAGCACGACACGGAGGCGGCCATCGTCATCGGCCCCATCTTGGAAATATAGCTCTGCAAAATATGTGAAGTTCACCCAACTTTAAAATGATTTTGAGGCGGAGGAGGAGGGAAAGGGTCGTCATCGCAGCTTGCGCCTACGGTTTATATATGGTGTCCTCCACCATTCAGAGGAATTTGTGTGTACGAGAGAGATCTCAGGTCTGGTGGGAGCAAATTGTGGCGGGATTTAATAAGGAGCTCTGAATCCGAAATTTTAGGACGAGCACACACACGCTCTTCCTTCTACGTCATTAAACCGCAGAGATGTACCACATTGTCACAAGTTTAATGATGTACAAAATGAAATGCCTCAATAAATCTGATCTACCCGTTTACATGATACTCGCATTGTCACACATCCGATTTATATCTGATTTATTTCCACAAATGACGAAGGCCTGAAACCGATCTCTGAATATCCGAATGCATGCGTTTTTACACGGTTATAGATCAGATCCGATCTGTTTCACATATGAGCAAAAAATCGGAATTGGGTCACATTTAATTGCCAGTGTAAACGGGGCCTTAATGTGGATGACGGAAAGAATCTTAAACCATAGTGTGGACATGGAGTGTTTTTAGATGTTTCAAATTTATCTGAATTAGTTTAGACCTAGCCTCAAATACATACCAAGACTAAGAGAGAGAAAAGTTTAAGAAGCATAGCTTTTACTTAAAGAACCAACTAATGATGCAATAACAGGACAGGCATAAATCATAAAAACTCTGTGCCACAATTGCAGGTAAAAAAAAAAGGAGCAAATATTTAGAGGCCAAAATGTGCAAAAAAAGGCAAAATGTTTGAGAGTTTAAATTCAATGCCCTACTCACATGTCAAAATCAATTGAATGGATGAGCAAAATAATGATTACCAACATATTAATATTAAAAGCAGTGCCTTGTCAAGCTTTTTTATGCAAATCATTTTAAACATATGTATTACCAGAGATGGGAAGTAACGAAGTACAAATACTTTGTAACTGAACTTAAGTAGATTTTTCTGGTATCAGTACTTTACTATTTATTTTTAGGCAACTTTTTACTTTTACTCCTTACATTTTTACACAAATATCTGTACTTTCTACTCCTTACCACTGTCATTACTTAAATTTTCATGTGATTGGTGGTGCGATCTACATTATTTCTTGTCATTGCTTAAATTGGGCACCTTTTTGATGCAATTTTTGAGCATGCGGCTTTTTCAACCAAGGCTATCACACACGTATGTAGGCTAGTTTATGAAGATTACCATGAGAAAGGGAAGGATGACTACGCAGTAGAGACAGATGAAGTTTAACATGACTGATGCTGCCCTGTTTACACTGTAATAGGACATATTTTGCTTGATCGGATCACATGTAAAAAGAGACACATTCCTGTACAAAAATATACTGTTTGAATGCTTAAGCCTTTTGTCCACTTCTGATCTTACTGCACAGGTTTTCTCTGGTTTAGAATGAATGTTTATTCGTTAAATAAAATAACCACAATACCCTGGAAAAAACCCTCTGAAATAACTTTGAAGAGAATAAAGTAGCTTTAGCCTAATGCACAAAAATAGTTTACAGTCAAATATGATAATTTCTTTTAGCAAAAAAAAATCTATATACAGTTGAAGTCAGAATTATTAGCCCCCCTGAATTATCCCCAATTTCTGTTTAGCGGAGAGAAGATTTTCAACACATTTCTAAACATAATAGTTTAATAACTCATCTCTAATAACTGATTTATTTGATCTTTTCCATGATGACAGTAAATAATATTTGCCACTTCTATACAGCCTAAAGTGACATTTAAAGGCTTAATTAGGTTAACTAGGCAGGTTAGGGGAATTAGGTTTGTTCTGTAGACTATCGAAAAAAATATTGCTTAAAGGGGCTAATAATTTTGACCTTAAAATGTTTTTTAAAAAATTAAAAACTGCTTTTATTCTAGCCGAAATAAAACAAATAAGACTTTCTCCAGAAGAAAAAATATTATCAGACATACTGTGAAATTTCCTTGCTCTGTTAAACATCATTTGGAAAATATTCAAAAAATAAAATAAAATTCAAAAGGGAACTAATAATTCTGACTTCAACTGCATATTGGACAGACTTCAGTGTAAAATGTAAGACATTATTTATAATAATAGACTGGCCAATAGAATTATTTTTAGAGCCTATGAACATGAATGGGAGCTTTTGTTTTTGATCTAACAGCAGCAAAATTACAAGCTGAACGCTGAGAGTTTGCGCCTGGGTTATGACAAACATTTTACATAAAAATTGGAAATGTAAGTTAGTTTATATTAATGTATCATTAGGATGTGAGGTCTAGTTACTTACCTATCTTATTCTTCAGCTTAGTCCCTGATTTATCAGGGGTTGGCACAGCGGAATGAACTGCCAATTATTAGCCCCCTTTGAATTTTTTCTCTTTTTTTCCCAAATGATGTTTAACAGAACAAAGCAATTTTCACAGTATGTTTGATAATATTTTTTCTTCTGAAGAAAGTTTTATTTGTTATATTTCGGCTAGAATAAAAGCAGTTTTAAATTTTTTACAAGCCACTTTAGGGTCAAAATTATTAGCCCCCTCGGACTTGGAGAATCAGCACCTAAAACTCCAAGGCCGTGGTGCTCCACCGGAAAAAGGTGGTTTGCCATCTCCAGGTTGGAGGAAAGTCCTTACCCCAGGTGGAGGAGTTTAAGTATCTCAGGGTTTTGTTCACGAGTGAGGGAAAGATGGAACGTGAGATTAACAGGCGGATTGGTGCAGCGGCAGCAGTAATGCGGTCAATGTACCGGTCTGTTGTAGTGAAAAAGGAGCTGAGCCGTCAAACCACGTTCCTACTCTCACCTATGGTCATGAGCTTTGGGTCATGACCGAAAGGACAAGATCTTGGATACAAGCGACCGAAATGAGTTTCCTTCAAAGGGTGGCAGGGCACACTCTTATGGATAGGGTGAGGAGCTCTGACACCCGGGAGGAGCCGCTGCTTCTCCACATCGAGAGAAGTCAGTTGAGGTGGCTCTGAAGGGACTATGTCTCTTGGCTGGCCTGGGAATGCCTCTGGCTTCTCTCCATTAAACAGAAATTGGGGGAAAAAATAAACGGGGGCTAATAATTCAGGTAATAATACAATTAGACTTCAACTGTATGTTTTACACAGCAGATGCCCTTCCACCAACAACCCAGAAACACCCATACACACACATTTATCTATTCGCTAATACCACATTCTTGGACATTGGCACAAAACGTTTGGCCAGTGGAGAAATGGTCATGCCCAACAGAGCCTGGTTTCTCTCGAGTTTTTTTTAACTCTTCACTTTCGCCAATTGGTGAAGTTTTTTTCCTCGCCGCTTTCACCACTAGCTTGCATGGTTCGGGATCTGTAGAGCTGCGCATCGATGGATTTGCTCTTCAGTGTTTGGACTCTCAATAGTGATTATTAAACCACACTGAACTGAGCTAAATTTAACTGAACTTAAACACTAAAACTGAACTGACACTGTTTCAATTTACTATAATCTTCTATGTGAAGCTGCTTTGACACAATCTACATTGTAAAAGTGCTATACAAATAAAGGTGATAGTCGGAGAGTTACCTACCTAGTAAAACTAAAACATGTAGTAGTAATAGGTACTTTTTGCTTTACTTTTTTACATTTTTCAACTTGTACTTCTTTACTTTTACTTGAGTACAAAAGTCTAATCAGTACTTCAACTTTTACCAAAGTCATTTTAAACATAAGTATCTGTACTTCTACTTGAGGAAAGGATATGTGTACTTGTGCCATCTCTGTTTATTACTAAGGAAAATAATTATTGCATGCACCATTAAGACACTTGTATGCAATTGTATTTACAAATTCAGGCTGACATTATTAATACATTTGAACGCACTGACCTGATGTGCATTTTTGATGAGGCGACGGGCCTGCTCCTTAATGCTGGGCCGTTCGGGTTCAGCAGGGTTTATCAGCATTGTGACCTCTGTGGGTCCCACAAAACTATGCTGCTGCATTGGCCAACCGAGATCTAATCCTGGTGCATCTAAGTCTGAATGCAGAGGCCAGTAGGTGTCAGAAGACTCATCCTGATCGATTTCTCCATAGGGCAGTTCTGGTACATTTCCAGCACTCTGTGGCGTCTGCACAGTGCTTTTAATATTCTCAATCTCTGACCTCGATAAAAAGTCCACTACGTTAGCATTTTGTAAAAAGTTGTAATAGCCCTCGATGTCGTCCTCCACCAGGGCATCAATAGCCATGCGGTACTCCTCTCGGTAATGGGGACGCAGATAATTGGGATCCAGGGGGTTGTCTCCCAATGAAGAACTCTGGGAGCGACGGGCCATGGTGGAGCAGGGGAAACAACCTAAAATCAAAAATAATATATGAGCGTATATTCCATTTTACAAAAAAATACACAAATACACCTCTAATCTTTTCACAGATTTATACTTGTGCAATGTAATATGCAAATGAAACTATATTAAGCATGCAGAATTTGTTTCTTGAATCCCGCTGTATGCAAATTATAAAAACATACAAACTCTGAAGTATTATTTTACATTCATTGATAAAAAAACATATCAAATGTGGAGTTTTCTTTTATATCGAATAATGCAGCTGGATATTAAAAGGTTGATTTATTTGAACATTTACATGCAAATGATAAAAACATACAAATTCCAGATTTTACATTCGTTTATGCAGCCTGCTAATAAAAGGGTGATTTATTTGAACATTTATATGCAAATGCTAATAAAAACATACAAATTGTAGACTATTGTTTTTGTTCAGGAATGTAATTTGGTATTAAAACACTGTATTCTTTACATGCAAATCATAAAAACATACAAATACCAGAGTATATTTTATATTTATAAGTGGAACCTGATATTAAAAATCTGGTTTATTTTAACATTTACCTGCAAATTACAACAACATACGAATATTAAGGTGGGATTTAATATTTTAGGCAGATTTTTTTTTTTTTTTTTTTTACATTTGTACTTCCGGTCAAAATTTTGGGGTCAGTTTTTTTTCATGTTTTTTTGAGTAAATGATTTTGTTCATCAAGGCAGCATTTATTAAATGTAAAAAAATTGTTAAATTTGTAAATATTTAAAAAGTAATTTAATTAATTAAATAACTGCTTTCTTATTGTATGTAGTTTCAAATGAAATTATTACTCCAGTCATTGTTGCTTTTATTACCATTAATAATATCAATATTGATAATAATGATAATAATAACAATAACAGAGTGATTTCTGAAGGATCGTGTGACTCTGAAGACTGGAGTAAAATCACTGGAATTAATTATTATATTAAATTATAAACTACTTTTGAACAGATATTTTTACGATTTGTACTTGTTTTTTTTATTAAATAAATGCAGCCTTTAAAAATCATACTGACCCCGTACTGACCGGTAGTGTATATGCAGATAATAATATCATACAAATTCCAGTATCATTTTATCTTTGTTAATATAACCTGGTATTAAAATGCAGATTTTTTTTTTTTTACATTTTTGTATGTTTTTTTTTATTCAGCACACTATCTTCAAGAAATAATATTTTTTAAGAATTATGGAAAAGAAAAAAATAAATAAATGAATAATTTTCTATTCACTCAAAATTGCTTTTGTAGCTTGTTTAAGCTAGTTATTTAAAACGAGTTGAAACAACACAATTCTATTGTGTTTTTTGGGAGAACTTAATTGTTTTATGATAAATCCACTTACATTTGTAAAGACAATTAAGTTAATGTAATCGATTTGTGTTGGGACAACATGAAGGAACCCAGTATTTTTACAGTGCAATTAAAAAAAATCAAACTTTAAAAGAAAAGTAGGAAATTTAAATCATTTTTATTTCTTTTTTTAAAGGAAATGCTAATGGTCAAATCCGATTCAATTTATTATGCTTAGCTAAAAGTGACCCAGCCAGAACAAGAAATCGGCTGAATGATTTAAAAACCTAAAGTCTTAAATTTCAAAAACTTAATTTTTTTAGCCTTAAAAGGTCTGAAATTTGCTGAAATATTTGCCCCTTTCACACAGTGATACCAGTAAATATCTGGAATTTTTTTTTTTGCGGAACGACTTTACCGGCAAGTTCAAAAAAGCACTGTTTACACAGGCAAGAACGTTACGGAATTTTTCCGGAAAAGACCATCCTCACATCCATTCCAGAATACCGGTAAATTCTGACATCATTAAGCAGAAATGAGCTCTGAATGGCTGCACTTGTATTTGTACAACATTTGACTACATAACAAACTCTGTGGATGGATCAGTATTGTGAACACCTTCGAAGAAAACGTAGAGGAACACTTTCGCATGTCAAGATGTACATAATGTGTGTGTGTGTGTGTGTGTGCTGGTGCTCACCAGCTACTTCACGTGCGCACGTGAAACAAAGCTTGAGGGTAAACAAACAACAGCTTATCATAAGCTTTTTATCGATAATTTTTTACACAGTTGGCTTTAAGAAGGAACATAGAAACGTTATCTGACTAACATCTAGCAGTTAAATGTGTCTGGAAAAATATTCAAAGTTTATTTTCATAAACAGCGCAGATGTGAATGTGTCTCAATGTTCTGATTGGCTGGAGTAGATGTCTCACGTCTGTGTGTTCTAAGCGTGAACACGCTCTTTCTGGCTATTTTTCTTCTGCGTTCACGCAGCGCAGCATTCCGGCAAATTACCGGTAATGTTACAACTTCTCTTTCCGGAAAATTACTGTAATTACAGGCATTTTCAAAAAGGGCCTGTTCACACATACAGACCTTTCCGGGAACTTGCTGGTAATTTTCCAGAAAGGTTTGTATGTGTGAAAGGGGCTATTGTGTTGTAGGTCTTAAATCATTTTTAACAGGTCTTAATTTTTCTATGTACATGTAAAGCTGCCCAATCTGGCTACCATCCGTCTAATCACTAACATTCACATTCACATTAACATAAGATTATTTACTGACTCTATTAACCAACATGGTTTAATTATATTCTTACAATAACATCTTTTTTTAATGTTTTAACTGTGCCATTGGAAAAAAAGTCCTTGGCTCTTAGCCTTGTTTAATTTGATCTCATTTTAGATTATGCAGTATGTGGTTGTATGCTAAAGTTTGCCTGAATTAAATCTGCAAATATCAGGACGCTGTTTAGTTTAGGAAATCAATGAAATCCTGCTTGATTTGACATCATGCTGCTTTGTTTACTGCAGTAACCAAGGCAACACCATTACTTCTGCAGCTCTGTAGACCTTTTGAGGGATGTAAACAATAACAATGGTCCTAGCATATTTTCCTTTATACATTTAATTTCCGTAGCTTCTGGGAATCCAAAATGATCTACATATTGATAAATAATGTTATGATAGCTGTTAAAATGCTTGGTTATGATTGAATTGCCTCTTGTATTAATTATGGAATAGTTTGACAACAAGCAGGAAATGTTCATGGGCCAATGACATCACTACATTGAAATAGTCCATAGGTGCCAACCTGCTGAATTAGCTAGATTTAATAGATTTCTACTCCGTATATGAGTCTGAAATTTCATTCATAAGGGTCTGAAGGTCTTAAAAAGTCTTAAATTTGACGTGACGATACATGCAGAAACCCTGTAAAAATGGTTCAAGTCAACTGTTTAACTATGGGAGACTTGTAAAATGAGCCTTTTCTTTTTTTTTAAAAGATGGAGTGTTCCTTTAATACAACCCAGCATTTATGTGTAAATGACAACTGAAAAATACTTCAATATTTTGATGTTTTATTTCCATTTAAACTCTTGCATTTATTACTTTCTATGCATAAATAATCACATTTGTTCAATGCAGACGCCAAAAATGGACAACTCATCCTTGACCTACGAATCTCTGGTTCATATGGGAGCTTACATTATATAATAGACATGCTATGAATCAGTCACAACATGTCTCGGTTAATTTATGACCCGCTCAAAGTCTGATTCTAACTTGCACAGTTAACTCAGTGAGTCTTTCACAAGAGCTTCAGCAAAACACTCCCTTCTTTGATTCAGTCACATGCTGCTTCAGTTTTTCCCTTTCTGCTGATGTCTTTCGCTTCCCCTCTTGCCCACAATGAGTCACTCGCCAACAGGCTGACACCGTTACCATGGTGAAGCCGAAAACACAAACACATGTGCACAAGGACCCACAACCTTCAAAATCTGGCTTAGTGATCACTATCTGGAAGGTCCCACGACAGACAGGAATTCCCTATGTACACAATGAGACGAGCAGAGTTTTCTGCAGGTCAATCTACACATTTATATACACTGAAAAAAGTGAAACTACTGTGTCTTTTCGTTCAAAGTACATTTTTGTATTTGGATTAAGTGGAAAATTATGGTTTCTGTTTTATTAAATTTGCCTAAAGCAAAAAATGAAGCCCCTAGGAAAACTTAAAAGCATTAGTTTTTCCTCAAAGTTAAATTTTTCATTTAAGCCAGCAGTTTTCAAGTCTGCTAATTTGATTAATTATCTAAGCCAATTTAGATTAAATTATCATTAAATTATAATTTTCTAAGCCAATTTAACCTTCTACTATGCTCTCATTCTGGTGTAATTGTCAAGAAACCTTGCTGCTGTAGCATGGCTGCACCAGGCAGAGTGATATTATGCAGGTGGAGTGTTCCTTTAACCCCTTTAACATTGGGTCAAATATGAACAGACACAACGTTGGGTTCATTTTTGCATTTTTCAATCAATTTAAATTACATTTTTCAACCCAACTGATGGGTTTGTCCATTTTTTTGACATAGCATTGGGTTAAACAACCCAGCATTTTCTTGATTGTAGCGTATCAGATATAACTGTATAAAAATCAAACACACTTATATTGAACTGTTATCATTAAAATATATAAAGGCATACGTTATTATATTTATTTTTAGTTTAAAAATCCTTGCTGATAATTTGGTGAAGCTACGTGGATTGAAGGATATTATGAGAATAAAACATCAAAATATTGGTGAAATATGTCATTTACACAGATAATAAAAATGCTGGGTCATATTAACCCAACATTGGGTCAAATATAAACACACCCATTCATTCATTTTCTTTTCGCCACAGCGGAATGAACCACCAACTTATCCAGCACATGTTTTACGCAGCGGATGCCCTTCCAGCTGCAACCCATCACTGGGAAATCCATACACACTCATTTGCACACACACACACTACGGACAATTTAGCTTATTCAGTTCACCTGTACCACATGTCTTTGGACTGTGGGGGAAACCGGAGCACCCGGAGGAAACCCACACCAACACAGGGAGAATATGCAAACTCCACACAGAAACGCCAACTGACCCAGCCGAGGCTCGAACCAGCAACCTTCTTGCTGTGAGGCAACAGCACTACCTACTGCGCCACTGCGTTGCCTAAACAAACCCACTGTTGGGTTCATTTTTATAATTACATTGAAATTACATTCTTCAACCCAACTGATGGGTTTGTCCATTTTTTTTGACCCGGTGTTGGGTTAAAGCAAGCCAGAATTTTTTTTGAGTGTAGCATATCAGAAATAACTGCATAAAAACTGTTGTTATTATTAGAACAGGGTGTCCGCGGGGTCTTAAAAAGTAATAAATGTTAATAAACCAATGTAGAGAAATTTAAGGCCCTTAAAGTAATAAAAAGTCTTAAATGCTATTTTGCAAGGTATTAAATTTGATCTCCTTTTTGGTTATGCAGTGTGTGGTTGTATGCTAAAGTTTGCCTGAATTAAATCTGCAAATATCAGGACGCTGTTTAGTTTAGGAAATCAATGAAATCCTGCTAGATTTGACATCATGCTGCTTTGTTTACTGCAGTAACCAAGGCAACACCATTATTTCTGCAGCTCTGTAGACCTTTTTGAGGGATGTAAACAATAACAATGGTCCTAGCATATTTTCCCTTATACATTTAATTTCCGTAGCTTCTGAGAATTCAAAAAGATCTACATATTGATAAATAATGTTATGATAGCTGTTATAATGCTTAGTTATGATTGAATTGCCTCTTGTTTTAATTATGGAATAGTTTGACAACAAGCAGGAAATGTTCACGGGCCAATGACATCACTACATTGAAATAGTCCATAGGTGCCAACCTGCTGAATTAGCTAGATTTAATAGATTTCTACTCCGTATATGAATAATGTTTTGGATTAGTTTCTTACATTAATATTTAGTATATGTACTGCAAGTTAAAATCTCGCCAGTGTTTCCGGATGAAGTGGTTATAAGGTCTTAAAATGTATGGAAAGAGTCTTAAAAAAGGGTCTTAAAAGGTGTTGAATTTCACTCTCTGATTCCTGTATATACAATGTTAAATAAATAATGCCATATATTCATTTTCTTTTTAGCTTAGTCCCTTTATTAATCTGGGGCCGCCACAGCGGAATGAACCGCCAACTTATCCAGCATTTGTTTTATGCAGCGCATGCTCTTCCAGCTGCAACCCATCACTGGGAAACACATACACACTTATTCACACACACATACACTACGGATAATTTAGCCTACCCAATTCACCTGTACCGCATGTATTTGGCCTGTGGGGGAAAACGGAGCACCCGGAGGAAACCCACGCGAACGCAGGAAGAACATGCAAACTCCACACAGAAACACCAACTGACCCAGCCGAGGCTCAAACCAGCGACCTTCTTGCTGTGAGGCGACAGCACTACCTACTGCGCCAATGCGTCGCCTAAAGGCATATATAATCATATTAATTTTTAGTTTAAAAACTCCTACTGACAATTCGGTGAAGCCCAGTGGATTGAAGAATATTATGAAAATAAAACATCAAAACACTGGTGAAATAATTTTCAAATGTCATTATGAACAAACCCAATGTTGGGTTACTTGAAACAATAAAAAATGTAAAGACCATTTTTCAATCCAACAGCATTTTTTTTACCCAGTGTTGGGTTAAAATAACCCAGCATTTTTTAGAGTGTAGTGTATCCATTATAACTGCGTAAAAATCATACACTTGAAACACACACTGATTCTGAACTGTTATTATTAAAATATATAAGCATACGTGATCACATTATTTATTAGTGGAGAAACTGAATGCATTAAAGGATATTATCAAAGCATAAACAAATTGTAAATTAAAATTAACTGATATTTTGGAGCTCCATGGTGATCTTTTAATGTCATTCATTGAGTCTGCATTATTTTTTTGTTATATAAATTATTGCTTCATTGATTAACATGTTAGTTGGTGCCCTCTGTAAGACATGGTAAAAATGTTTAATGTACAATACACATACAGTAAAAATTAAACCACTCTGAATTAAAAAAAAAGCTAAACTAAATTCAAAGCTGCACTATTTATTTTCTCTTAGATGCTTGAATACCCCTTTGACGCTCATAAAGCTGCTAACAGTAATGTCATCTGATAGATACAAAACAAAAGAAAGATTTGCATCTACTCATGACTCGCCTTGATTATTATCATGTTTTCTGCTTACTAATGTAAAAGCTGAGCTGTCAGCGTGTTGCTTTAGGAGAGTTGACACCCAGACCAGTAAATCACGTTGGAGTGGATTCAACCCAGTTCACCAGACAATGCATTTCATTTAAACAAGGTGTCCGCTGGGCCTTAAACAGTCTTAAACTGACTGAAATATTGTCTTGTAGGTCTTAAATCATTTTAAGCAGCTCTTAATTTTGCCTTTTCAAAGTGAAGCTACTCGATTGGGCCAACATCCATCCAATCACCAGCAATACATTTCAATAAAATCTTATTTTTTATATTTTTTATTGCAAAGAGATGCAATTCACAACAACTGTTAGACATTTTTTTTACGGCAAATTCTCCTAAATAAATTTCCTAATCAGGAAAAAAACCCTAAAAACAATTACACGATTTCTCATGATAATACCAGACTATTCTTAATGGTCTTAAAGGGGTCTTAAAGTCTTAAATTTTACTTGATGAAACCTACAGAAACCCTGTATAAAAAACTTACTTTTCAAATATTACAGGCATCAAACAAGTGAATAGGACAAAGAAAAAATATATACTACCACTGCATTAATTCAATCTAAGAAAGAAATTAAGTGAAGAATGACAATCGTATCAAACAATACGCCATACATCTTTAAATAAAATTACCTCGCATAAAATGGTTGAATGAGTTACTTTATGTCATTCAAATGAAATGAACTATATCTTGAAACCTCTTTAGAGTCTAGCCTTTTAAGTTTAAGTTAATCCTTTTATTTCTAATGGATATATAGATATTGCTGGCTTTGTACAACAAGTGCGAGTATTGTTTATAGGCTTTATATATATCAGGGGTGTTCAAACTCGGTCCTGAAAGGCCGGTGTCCTGCATATTTTAGTTTCAACCCCAATTAAACACACCTGAACCAGCTAATCAAGCTCTTTGTGTACTAGAAACTTCGAGGCAGGCGTGTTAAAGGAAGTTGGAGCAAAACTGTGCAGGACATCGGCCCTCCAGGACTGAGTTTAGACACCCCTGATATATATATATATATATATATATATATATATATATATATATATATATAGGCTACATATTTCGTATATATCTGTTTATAGAGACAATCCCTGCTTTTTCATTATTATTGCTATTGTTTTGTTTTTTGCATCAATGTAAAAAATCTTATAAATGTTAAATTAAATATAAAAATAAAACATACCTTGCATACAGTTGAATGGAAATTTATTAGCCCTCCTGTTGAATTTTTTTTTATATATATTAATCAAATGCTGTTCAAGAGAGGTTTTATATTATTAACATATTATTATTAATAACCAATTTCTAATAGCTAATTTCTTTTGTGTTTCCCATGATGACAGTACATAATATTTGACTAGATTTTTTTTCTAGAGACTAGCATTCAGCTTAAAATGACAATTGAAGGTTTAATGAGGTTAATTAGGCAAGTCATTGGACAACAGTGGTTTGTTTTGTAGCCAATTGAGAAATAAAAATCTCAATGGGGATAGTTATATTGACCTTAAATTGTTGAAAAAATAAAAACTGAATTTATATCAGTCAAACTAAAAGAAATAAGATTATTTTTGCTCTTCAAATACTGTTAAATTGTATTATTTTTCTCTATTAAACATTACTTGGGAAATATTTTTATATATTATAAAAATAACTTTGTCTTCAACTGTATGTAAACCTCTTTGAACAAACCCTCTAATGAGAATATATATTTTACACCCATAAATATCAAAAACATATACAATCTTCTATTAAATATGACATCTTTGCTATGAACCAAAAATCTATATTTGTATCCATTTCTCAGTGAATAATGTATATTTTGGTGCGTTTTTCTTCAAAGCAGATTTATTAAACAGATATATTTATTAAAATAATATTTTAGTCACCAAACATATTTAGAAATAGAAATATAATACAATTAAATTCATGCGAAATATTGGGAAAAAAATTACAAACTACAAAAACCCCCTCACACCCAGTACACTGCTTCTTTGAACGTTTACTTTCTGGTCAAGGCTACAGAGCACTGCGCACCAGAACAGCCCGACACAAACTTCTCATCTTATGAACTCTTTATGATAGTAATTGTGAAACAAACATCAACCTTTTTATACACATATACACTTATTTATTTAACAACAATATTTACATGCACATACAGCTGCTCATATAACGTTGTATATAGTAACATACCTGTACATACACTTGTCAATTTGTATATTTGCATTCACTATTTACTTCTATTTTTAAAATATGTTTATTATCTGTTTTTGTCCCGTCTGTCATCCTGTTGCATGATTGCATCCTGTTGTATGAACATACCTGGCAACAAAGCTCTTTCTTATTTTTATTCTGAAATTTTCAACAAAATTTTATCATTGGTTTTGTTTCTCTTGAGTTTTGCTCTTTTTTTTAAACTTATTTCATATTTATCCCTAATATATAAATGTGCGCTACTAATTTTAGACTGTTATCACAAGTTATTTTGTTATTATTAGCTTCAGATTTGGCTTCAGTTCTGACTAATCTAATGTATATGCACAGATATCTAATACTGTATAGCTTCCTATAGAAAATATTAATCAAAATGAGAGATTTGTGAGGGGTGTACTCTATACAGTATATGTTGAGCCCTATAGGTCTAATAATACATATTCCAGTATAACCCTGTGCCATTGTGTCTTTAAAGAGGCTTTATTTCTTCCTAAAATGTTATAATCTTATTCTTAATCATTTAAAAACTTTCATCTTTGTTACATATATCATTCTACCAATAATAATAATTCAAGCTTATTTGTATTGGTTTCGCAAATGGATGGTCAAATGTGACAAAAAGGCCCAGAAGACGTTATGAAATGATATTGAGTCACAGCAGAGGAGCTTTATCTCCACAGTTCTTCAGTACAAGACATAATAGATATTGTCCACTTTTACTTTTCGAGAGGACTGATGTGTTCATGCATGCGTTCATTCTTATACACACATACACACCTTCGGGAAATCAGAAGATGCTTGGCATTCCTCAAATATCTCCTACAATCAGCAGCAATGCAGATGATGTTTCAGTAGCTTCATTTTTGTAATAGCGTAAATAATAATTTTAGCAGACAAAGATTTTTGCATGAACAAATATATTTTATATACAGTTGAAGGCAGAATTATTGGCTCTCCTGTGATTTTTATTTATTTATTTTTTATCAAATATTTCCTAAATGACGTTTAACAGAGCAAGGAATTTTTCACAGTATTTCCTATAATATTTTTTTCTTCTGGAAAAAGTCTTATTTGTTTTATTTCAGCTAGAATAAAAGCAGTTTTTAATTTTTTTTAAACCATTTTAAGGTCAATATTATTAGCCGCCGTAAGGATTTTGTTTTTAGATTGTCTACAGAACAAACCATCGTTATACAATGACTAATTACCCTATTTAAGTCTTTAAATTACACTTTAAGCTGAATACTAGCGCTAACCTGATTTCATTAAGTAGGACATGTTCCTGGATTAACATCTATTATGATCCTGGAAGGACATTCAAATCAGCCAATCAGAAATAAGGGACAAGTTTACCGTTTATGTTACATTTAGGCTTACGGTTAGGTTTATGCACTTCTACATGATTGTTATCCAACTATTATTCCCCTCTGGTTTTGGGAATAATTTACAGTTATGGTTGGGTTTAGGGGTAAGGAATAAATGTGGATTACATTTTCCAACAAAATGATGTTCCAGGATCAACATGGATGATAATGGATCACATTGTACAAGGCAAAATCATGACATGCGAATACTAGTATCTTGAAAAATATCTAGTCAAATATTATGTACTGTCATCATGGCAAAGATAAAAGAAATCAGTGTGTTTTTAAAACTATTATGTTTAGAAATGTGTTGAAAAAATCTCCTTTCTGTTAAACAAATTGGGGGGGAAATATACAGGAGGGCTAATAATTAATAAATAGTTCATTTTATGTGTCTTTAATGAAGCTTAATAAATGCTGGGTTGTTGTAACCCAACATTGAGTTGAATATAGACAAACTCAACATTGTGTTAATTTATTTTACTTTATCAATTAAATTTGATTGGTTGGTTTTGTCCACACTGAAAAAAATTATTCAAAGATGATTCCTTGGATTTACTCAATTTTTTTACGTTAAGTGGTTGTAAACAATTTATTTGGGCTGAATTTAAACAAACAAATTAAGTTGAACATTGCTCAAATTAATTTGTTTGTTTAAATTCAACACAAATAAATTGTTTGCAACAGTTTTGTATGCAACACTTTTTTCAGTGCATATTGGACATAACATTGGGATACAGCAACCCAGTATTCTTATGGAGTGCATAATAGCACAGCTCATAGTGAAAATTATATATGTAATGGCAAATCACATAATAGGAAAATAATAAATAATGGTATTATATAAAAGTATTTATATATTTAACTTAAAACAGAAAACTACACTGAAAAAAATTATTCACAGATGATTCCTTGGATTTACTCAATTTTTTACGTTACGTAGTTGTAAACAATTTATTTGGGCTGAATTTAAACAAACAAATTAAGTTGAACATTATTATATTTAATTTGTTTAAATTCAACACAAATAAATTGTTTGCAACAGTTTTGCATGCAACACTTTTTTCAGTGCATTTTTATGGTCTTTTATTCAGACAGAAGCGCTTTGAGGCATTTCAATATGCAAATTTAAAATAATAATTACATGTCTCTGCTTGAACAACACAAACTTTTATGAACTTTCTGAACGTATATGAAAAACTGACATCATGCATATGCTTATAATATATTCATTATATAAACTAGGGCTGCACAATATATAGTTTCAGCATCGATATCGTAGTGTTTGAAGCTGCAATAGTCACAACACAGAACCTACAATATTAAGTTGGGGTTATAATTAACCAGGAACCACAGTTCAGAACATGTTATTTTGATTCAATTCAATTCAATTCACCTTTATTTGTATAGCGCTTATACAATGTAGATTGTGTCAAAGCAGCTTCACATAAAAGGTCATAGTAAATTGGAACAGTGTAGTTCAGTTTTTAATGTTTAAGTTCAGTGTTTTACATTTAATTACTGAATTTCTCTACATCGTCAGTACTGTTAGACTCCACAGAAAAGCCATTAAAGTGCTGTTCCTTTCTTTTTTTCCTTCTTTTTTCATCTGTGCTTTAATTTGTGTATTGTATTTTGCATATTTTTGGATAATTTTGTATCATTTATCCAGATGCGCTCCCCTACAAAATCACCCCAACCAATCTATATTGAATTCTTTAAATCTATGAATTCTTTCCAAATAGTAAGTCATATTGTGAAATTATATTCATATTGCAATATACACCTCAGAAAACTAAATATTGCAGTCATTTTTTTGCAATCTCATGCAGCCTTTATTGTTAATTAACAGTTTCTGCATTTAGTGTTTTCTGTTTACTTACGGTTGTCAATTGCATTATAGGATGTTGATCTCTGCTCTGTCGACTTTTTATGTTAAAATTTTAACTCTACAGTTTAACAAAGTGACTTTTATTGACATTTCAGTAGTTTAAAATAATAATATAATGTCTAATAAATAATATGTAGAGAAATAAGTCTGTAAAATGACAGAAAATGTGCTGGCAGTTTATTACATGGTTTTTGTAGTGTAATATACAACACCAACCCAGACAATATATCACTTTAAACTATTAAAAATGTTCATAAAAGTCACTTTTTGGAACTTTTCAAGATTATTAGTTGTTGAAAGAAAGATCAAGATCTCATAATGCGATTCAGAAGCATAAATAAATGGGGAAAAATAAAAACATGAATCACCAAATACAGAAAACTGCTCATTAGGGATATTTTACAGTGTAGTCTTAATAGTTTGAAGATGATATTTGGATCAGTGTGAATGGGGATTGTTTTGACAGCATTGCCGTCAGTACATGAATATGCAAAGGTAAAATATTTCCATTTTTAGAAAGTCATTGTTGTGTAAACGTTCCCTAAAGCTGCGACAAACCACACTAAATGAAGAATGAAGAACATGACTGACCTTTAGTCTATATAAACATTTCTAGACAGAAGTTTTTACTTTTTAAAGGGATACAGTGCAAAAATATATTATCATCCTATTAGATATAGGCCAAAACTATACATTTTAATAGGAGTTGATGTTATAAATGTGTATGATTATACTATATTTTTACATTTAGATCACTTTCACCATCACATAAAGCTCACTTACAGTTCATTTTTATAATATACGACTCTAAGCAAATCTAAAATGTGTTTTTCATACTGTACATAATAATTCTGTGACCTAAATTCACTTGTAACATTTAAAACACTATTTTTGTGTACATCTATGGTAATTTATCAGTTATTGGCTATAATATGAACAAAATTTTCAGCTTAGCTGTCAGCCATATTGGTGCATCCATCAACATAATCCCTTTTTTCACAGTGTTTGGTAGACAAAAATGTTGTGATACTGAAAATATTTCCTTAAAGGTCTATAATGCTTTATTCTTACAATTTACACACTGGCTGCTTTAACTTTTGTCCACGTTGACAGGTTTTTTGTCCATATTTGACCTAAAATTGGGTACTTGCAACAACCACTCATCATTTTAGAGTGTATTATAACACAGTGTATAATAAAAAATGATATATTTATTGGGGTATTTATACAACACCATTTTAAAAGGATAAAGTTCTAAGATATGATGGATATAGGCCAAAATTATACATTGTTTAATAGGAGTTGATGTTATATAATAAATGTGCATGATTATACTATATTTTTACATTTAGATCACTTTCACCATCACATAAAGCTCACTTACAGTTCATTTTTATAATAAAAGACTCTAAGCAAATCCAAAATGTCAATTTTTTAGATGCCTAACCTCACTTGTAACATTTAAAACACAATTTTTGTATACATTTTTACATAATTATCATAAATATCATTATTTTATCATCATATTGGATATAGGACAATATTATATATATTTTTGATAGGAGCTGATGTTAATAAATGTGCATGATTATACTATATTTTTACATTTAGATCACTTTCATCATCACATAAAGCTCACTTACAGTTCATTTTTATAATATATAAGATTGCAAGCAAATCCAAAATGTCCATTTTTAGATGCCTAAATTCACCTGTAACATTTAAAACACTATTTTTGTGTACATTTTTTAGTTTATCAGATATTGGCTATAATATGCACACGATTATCAGCTTATTGGTACTCATAAGCACTCATACATTTTGGTGCATTCATCTACATAATCACTTTTACTTATTTTTTGGTGGAAAACAATATTATGATACTGAAAATATTTCCTTAAAGGTCTATAATGCTTTATTCTTACAATTTACACACTGGCTGCCTTAACTTTTGTCCATGTTAAAAGGTTGTTTTTGTCCATATTTGACCCAACATTGGATACTTGCAACAAAGACCTATCATTATTGTGTATAATAACACAACTCATAATAAAAATTATATATTTAATGGGATATTTTACACTATTTAAAAAGGATACAGTTCAAGATATGATGCAAAATATATTAGCATCATATTGGATATAGGCCAATATTATATTCTGTTTAACAGGAGTTGATGTTATATAATAAATGTGCATGATTATACTATATTTTTACATTTAGATCACTTTTACCATCACATAAAGCTCACTTACAGTTCATTTTTATAATATATAAGATTGTAAACAAATCCAAAATGTCAATTTTTAGATGCCGAAACTCACCTGTAACATTTAAAACACTATTTTTGTGTACATTTTGGTAGTTTATCAGATATTGGCTATAATATGAACATGATTTTCAGCTTATTGGTACTCAAGCACTCTACATAATCACTTTTACTTATTTTTTGGTGGAAAACAATATTATGATACTGAAAATATTTCCTTAAAGGTCTATAATGCTTTATTCTTACAATTTACACACTGGCTGCTTTAACTTTTGTCCACGTTGACAGGTTTTTTGTCCATATTTGACCCAACATTGGGTACTTGCAACAAAGACCTATCATTATTGTGTATAATAACACAACTCATAATAAAAATTATATATTTAATGGGATATTTTTACACTATTTAAAAAGGATACAGTTCAAGATATGATGCAAAATATATTAGCATCATATTGGATATAGGCCAATATTATATTCTGTTTAACAGGAGTTGATGTTATATAATAAATGTGCATGATTATACTATATTTTTACATTTAGATCACTTTTACCATCACATAAAGCTCACTTACAGTTCATTTTTATAATAAAAGACTCTAAGCAAATCCAAAATGTCCATGTTTTAGATACCTAATTCACTTGTAACATTTAAAATACTGTTTTTTGTGTACATCTATGGTAATTTATCAGTTATTGGCTATAATATGAACATAATTATCAGCTTGCTGGTATCAGCCTTATTGGTGCATCCTTCTACATAATCACTTTCACACATTTATTTTCTGTGGAAAAAAGAAATTGTGGTGTGAATGCTTTATATTTCACAATTTGGCTACTTTTGTCCATGTTAAAAATGCAATAATAATAAACAAATAATAATAATAAATAAATAAGTTGCTGTTTTTCATCTGTCTTGCATGGATATCATGTGAGATTTCGCCCAAATGATTTATTTTGCATTCCTCTTTCAGTCTGCCACTAATCAATTACTATCCTCTAAAACATAATATGATCAATAAGTAAGATTTTAATGTCGATTTAAGTAATTAAATTGAGTTAACCATGTTAAACGAGCTATTTTAAGTCAGTTTAATGCTAATTAACTTAAAATGGCTTGTAAGGTTAATTTGATTGAACTTAAAAATTTAAGGCAGCCACTAATTCCTTTCTTCTTCTGTTAAGAGTGAAACAACACCCTCTTAGTACAACTTCGTGTTTCAACAAGAGCTAAATTAAACTGTCATATAACTCAAGCTCAGCCATATGTAGGAAATGATGAAAGATGACATTTCAGAAATGCACATGTCTGTTCATGGTTAACCTGAGCCTCACCCACCAAAAGAATCACTGCAAGTGGAGATTTAGGAGCTGCAGAATGATCATTTCATATTTCCACTAGAGTTGTGCAATGTTTTAAGACCACGATGGCACTGTGAAGACATCCTGAGCCAAACCCTAACCAAAGTCCTACTTGATAACAAAGGACCAATTCTGTGCGCATTTTAAAGCCCAACAGGCCTGCTTATATACAATACTAATATTCAGTTCAAGTTTATTTGTGTAGCACTTTTGACAATAATTATCGTTCCAATGCAGATTTATAAAAGGTGCACGTTATTATATTGCAATCAGAAAGAGTTAAGGTGTATAGGGTGGACAATACAGCTGCCAAGCATATACATAGTTAATCTGAAGTAATACACATTTTCAAAATATAACATATTTTCATTCGAGAGATCTGATCATTACAATAATAAAGAGCCGTTTGTGTATTGCTTTAAAGGATAGTTCATCAAAACATGATCAAATCTGTCATCGTTTACTCACCCTTTACTTGTTTGGTAGCAATTTGAGTTTTGTTTATTCAGATACTAATGGAAGTCGATGGTTACAGGTTTCCAACATTCTTCAAAATATCTTCTTTTGTGTTCAACAGAACACAAACTGGTTTGGAATGAGTAAAGGGTGAGTAAACGAAGACAGATTTTTCATTTTGGAGTGAACATTACCTTTAACCGTTTGTTCCATTTATAATATTTCATAATATTCATAATAGTTGATAATAATGAGTGATCAGTAGGCCTACACAGAAACTGTGACTGCAGAAATACGCAGTTTTTTTTAGCCCATCGAGTTTATTTACTTATGAAAATGTGTGTACTATATATATATTCAGTTTTCATATTCATTTCTAAGTAATATTATTGAATAATTTGCAGAGGCTTTTAATTTATGTATATTGCCTTTTGCAACATAATATTTTTAATATTTTATAAAATGCTTACTTTGTTTACCAAACAAGTGATTGTAATTGGATTTGTATTGTAAACCTTTAATATCTATATTATTATAGTGCCGAGGGACAGATTAATCACTATTAATCTCGATTAATCACATCCATAATAAAAGTTTGTTTTAACATAGGCCTATTATATATATATATATATATATATATATATATATATATATATATATATATATATATATATATATATATATATATATATATATATACATACATACACACACACACACACACACACACACACACACACAGTTAAAGTCAGAATTAGTAGCTCCCCTTTTATTTTTTTTTTATTTTTTGAATATTTCCTAAATGATGTTTAACAGAGCGAGGAAATTTTCACAGTATGCCTGACTGATAATATTTTTTCTTCTGGAGAAAGTCTTAATTGTTTTATTTCGGCTAGAATAAAAGCAGTTTTTAATTTTTTCAAAACTATTTTAGGGACAAAATTATTAGCCCCTTTAAGCTAATTTAGTCTACAGAACAAACCATCGTTATACAATAACTTGCCTAATTACCCTAACCTGCCTAGTTAACCTAATTAACCTAGTTAAGTCTTTAAATGTCACTTTAAGCTGTATAGAAGTATCTTGAAAAATATCTAGTCAAATATTATTTACTGTCATCATGGCAAAGATAAAATAAATCAGTTATTAGAGATGAGTTATTAAAACTATTGTTTAGAAATGTGTTGAAAAAAATCTGCTCTCCGATAAACTGAAATTGGGGGAAAAATTAAACACGGTGGCAAATAATTCAGGGGGGCTAATAATTCTGACTTCAACTGTATATATATATATATATATATTATGTTTTATATAAAATATTTTCTCAAATATATGGATGTACGTGTGTGTGATTAGATCTACATAATGAATATATATAATACACACACATATATTATGTCAAAACAAACCCCTTTTTTTGGATGTGATTAATCTTTGCCCAGCACTAATATATATAATTCATAAATGTGCATATATTTAGTTTTATGTTCATGTAATACACACACACAAAAGCAAAACGATACATTTTTTTCATAGATATTTAAATTTATTTATAATTAATATCATATACATGTATATTTTATGTCTAACTATAAATCAACATTTTCTCAAATATATGCATGGATGTCTGTGTTTAGATGTACATAATGAATATATATAAATATGTGTGTGTACAAAATGCATTCATTCATGTTGTCCCAACACAAATTGATTAAGTTAACTTACCACTTTAACAAATTTATGTTGAGTTAACAAAACAAAATTAAGTTGTCCCAATGAAATCTTGTTGTTTCAACTCATTTTAAATAAGTAGTTTGAACGAGCAAAAATTTTTTTTTTTTTGAGTGTATAAAACACACATACATTGTCAAAACAAACGTTTTTGGGGGTATGTGATTAATTATGATTAATCTTTGCCCAGTACTGATATATATAAAAGCAAAACTATACTTTTTTGCATAGATATTTAAATATATATATAATTTGTATCATATACATGTATATTTTGTTTTATACAAAACGAATAAACATTTTCTCAAATATATACATCTTTGTGTGTGTGTGCGTGTGTGTGTGCGTGTGATTAGATATACATAATGAATATATATATATATATATATATAAAACATATAACACATATATTATGTCAAAACAAACTCTTTTCTTTAAGTGTTTAATCTTTACCCAGCACCAATATATATAAATTTTATAAATTTACTTTTTTCATGTTTTTATTTATTAATTTTTCATCTGTTATCATCTGTCTCCATTTTCTCTAAATAAAATTCAAAATTAAAAGAGACAGCAAATAAAAGTCTGTCTGGCCCTGCTGATCAGTCATCATTTGCACACAGCTGTCAGACTCCACTCCGTCAAGTTATTCGAGACTCTATTGTTTTAATGTTTACTTCAAAACTCGTATGTATTGATCTACCATAGAGCTAACCGTTCAGAATCCGCTTCAGATAAACAGTGCAAACAGCATTTCCACCGCTGTCACAGCTCCATCTGCTCTTTGTGTTTGCAGTAAGTTGAGACTCTCGATCTTACCTTTACGCCCGAAGTTACTGCTGCCGAACAAACTTTATTCCCGTCCCGAAACAAAAACTCGGTCGTTTCACCCTCTGCTCAGCCAACACATTCACGATACATTCCTGATGTCTGTGCAAAAGAAAAACCCCACCCAAAATTATTGAGTTTAAAAGCAGCCCTGGCGAAACCTGTCCGCGCTCGGCCGAGTCCTGCCCAGCAAAAACTCTCGCTTCCCAAAATGATCGACTCTGAATCTGACTCCTCCCTAAACACATCTCCGGCGTCACCTACAGCCAAACTACACATGCACTGAAACAACAGGCTTTTCACAACAACCTTTCTATCTGCATAACCGGCGAAACACGTCTAATAAATGCGCACTTCATCTCCCAGCTCGCCCTGCTCTTCCTCTTCCTCTTCCTCGGACAGATGGTGGATTGTTGTTGCTCGCGGGACAAAAGACATGCACGGGTTACGATCTGTGTGCATGATGATGGTATATAGAAGATTAATTATTCATCCACAGTTCGTGTTTTACCATAGAATAACAGCGTTCATGTCAAAACAAGCGCCCGTGCATGCTTAAACAATGAGTTTACCAACGAAAAGCAGGCAGAACAAAGTTTTCAGTGTTGTTTTTAGACATTTGTGATCACATTTTATTTTAAAGGGAGAGTTCACTTTATAACATTGAAAATTACTCACCATCAAGTGGCTCAAATGAGTTTTCTGTTTGTGTAATAGGAAAGAAGATATTTTGAAGAATGTCAGAAACCAGTAATATTTAAATTATTTTGACATAAAATGAATCTACTAAAATTTTGATTGATTTATATAATCAAAGTTATAATAATAAACAATAATATTCAAAAATGTTTGACTTAAAAAAATATTTTCATAAAAAATAAAATTAAATTTTTATTATATAAATATGATTATTATAAAAATTGTTATTTAAATTATTTATCAAAAATCAAACATAATTTTGATTTTAATTATATAATCATTATAAAAACAGTATTTAAATTACTTTTGGCATAATAAATCATTTTTATCAAAAAATCTAACAATTTTGATTATAATTATCAAAAAAAATTGTAATATTCAAATTATTTTGGCATAAAATGAATCTACCAACATTTTGATTGATTTATATAATTAAAGTTATAATAATAAACAATAATATTCAAACAATTTTTTACCTAAAAATTATTTTCATAAAAAATTAAATTTAATTTTTATTATATAAATATGACTATTATAAAAATTGTTATTAAAATTATTTATAAAAAAATCTAACATAATTTTTATTATGATTATATAATTATAATTATTATAAAAACAACCAACATTCAAATTATTTTTTGCATAAAAATCATTTACATAAAAAAACGTAATTTTGATTATATAATGATAATTATTATCAAAGAAATGGTAATATTCTAATTATTTTTGGCATAAAAATTATTCTCATCAAAAATCAAACATAATTTTGATTATACAATTATTATTATTAAAAACGATATTCAAATTATTTTTGGCATAAAACATCATTTTCATCAACAATCAAACATAATTTTGTTTATACAATTATTATTATTAAAAAACAATGATATTCAAATTAGTTTTAGCATAATAAATAATTTTCATCAAAAAAAAAAACTACCACAATTTTGATTATAATTATTAATAAGTTGTATTATTCAAAATATTTTTGGCATAAAAAAAAATTTCATCAACAATCAAACATAATTTTGTTTATGATTATATAATTATTATCAAAAAAATGTAATATTCAATGATTTTGGCACAATATAATTTATCAAAAAAATCTAACATAATTTTGATTTTAATTATATAATCATTATAAAAACAGTATTTAAATTATTTTTGGCATAATAAATCATTTTTATCAAAAAATCTAACATAATTTTGATTATATAATAATTATTATTATTTAAAAACAATGATATTCAAATTATTTTTAGCATAATAACTCACTTTTACCAAAAAATATACCACAAGTTGTATTAAATAATAAAATTATTATTAAAAAGTTAATATTCAAATTGTTTTTGGCATAAAAAATCATTTTCATCAAGAATCAAACATAATTTTGATTATGATTATATAATTATAATTATTATAAAAAATATTCAATGTTTTTTTTGCACAACAAATCATTTTGAACACAATTTTTATTATATTTATAGAATTATTTTTAAAAAACAGTAATATTCAAATAATTTTTTACACAAAAAAATCTTTCATCAAACAATCTACCATAGTTTATTTATGATTATATAATTATTATTAAAAAAACTAATATTCAAATCATTTTTGCAATAAAAAATCATTTGCATCAAAAATCCAACTTAATTTTAATCATAATTATAATTATTATCAAAAAACTAATATTCAAATAATTTTTGGCATAAAAAGTAATTTTTAACAAATCAAACGTAATTTTGATTGAATTATGTAATTATAATTATTATCAAAATAAAAGGTAATATTCAAATTAATATTGGCATAAAAATCTTTTTCATCAAAAAAATCTACTACAGTTTTGATTACAATTTTATAATTATTATAAAAAGACAGTAATATTCAAATTATTTGTGGCATAAAATATAATTTTCATCAAAAATCGAACATAAGTTTGGTTATAAGTATTATAAACAACTAATATTCAAATGATTTTTGACATAAAAAATAAATTTAATCCAAAATACCTAACAAAATTCTAATTATAATCATGTAATTATAATTATTATCAAAATATATTTTGATAGTAAACCATACAATATATTTTTGGCTATTCTCAAAAATACACCTGCTCAAAATAAGACTATTTTTGTGGTCCAGGGTCTCACATTGTATCCTACAAAGTTTAGAAAACAAAGCAGATAAGTGAATTATCTAATAATGTAAAAACATTGTCATTGTACTAAAACAGCCAGTGCAGTTTATATTAATTCAATTTATTACGAGCAAAAACAAGAAAATGCAGTTACTGTAACAATTTAATTAATTGTATTAGGTTATTGAGTATACCCTACATATCTTAGCAAATTGGTTACTGTGTTTAGATGTATTGTGTTATAATAATACTGTTATAATGTTAATACCTTTGGTTTGACACAAATGTTAAGTGATATTATATAAAACATGTGAATATTAAAGTGTAAACGTATACAAAACATTTATTTTAAATCAGCATGTTTTCAATTGTAATTATATATTAAATGTTGCATTAAGTTGGATTTAATTTATTACAAAATAATCCAATAATATCTAAAAAAAATACTTAAATTATGTGTAATAAATCACACATTTCACATATTCATATCTACTTTAATATATAAATTCTGTAAATTTCACATTAAGTTTGTTTTATTTAACATTTTGGTATGGCAAGCTTCTTTATTAGACATTAAACTGATTAAAAAACTGATAGGTGTACTAATATATGCATTATTTTTCATAAATAATTCATATTTTCTGACTTGCAGTAACATCAAACATGCTAGAACAGTTACAGTTTCATTTTAAGTGTGCTCAGCTTATTGTGCAAGCTTTGACCTAGTAGACAACCCAAGCTCAATCCAGTACATTCTTTATGAGTTCTTTATATATATGTAAATAAGTGCACATGCATGACAGTACGTTATGCGCAGCTCAGGGGTGGAGAAAGTCTGAGGATTTTTGCTCCACCCTTCAACATTTCCCAATTATTTCCTAATTCTGCCAGACTTTCTCTCTGAGCGGCAGAGAGGAGCTCGCTTTAGGGTTTCTGCAGGATTATTGAGCTGATGATTTATGTGAGAGCAGTTTCACGTTGTCCTATGAGCGTTTAAAAGCATGTGTGTGTGTGTGTGTGTACAGGTTTATGTGGTTTACAGGGACTCAAAGTTGTATAATGACATGGGTATGACCTATATTAAGGTGGTTTAAATACCTTGTGTCGTTGTAATTCCCCTGTGTGTTCCCTGGGTTGGGTTTATGGGTAGGGGTGGGGATATAATAAGTGCTTTGTACAGTTTAAATCACATTACACCTACACTGTAAAACAAAACATGGGTTCCACATAATCCATTTGTGTTGGGATGACATGAAGCAATTAAGTTAACAGATTCGTTTTACGAAATTTAAGTTGATTAAACATAAAAAATTAAGTTGTTCCCAAATAAACCTTTAGAATTTTGTTGTTTCATCTTATTAAGTTACAAATAAGTAGTAAGAAACAGCAAACGTCATTTTTGTGAGTGTATGGCGAGTCCCTGTAAACCATGTATACAAGTAAGTGTGTATATGTGTGTGTGTGTGGATTGTCTCAGGTGAGGGAGTGTGTGTGAAAGGGTGCGGCTACTGAAGAATGTGCCAGCGCAACTAAGAGATGTTCACCACACCCGACACACACACACACACACACACACATAAGCACACACACAAGCAGACTTACCTTTCTAATGTGTACGTAACCTTGCTCACATTCACTTGAGGTCATGCGTGTCACAAAAAATCATTACTCGAACCACAAATATGGTGATATGAATATGCAAATACTCTGTTGACTACAACTGAAACCACATTCGTAACGTTTAATAAATGTTAGGTCAAATGAAATAAATGTACACAAAACAAAAGTACATTTATTTTATATCAGCTTGTTGATATTGTCATACGTATTTATTTAGTTTAACTTGAATAAATACAAACAAATGAATCATTTATTTATTAAATGTTAGATTAAGTTTGACAGGAATTATTACTGATAAAAATTCAATAATATCTGAACTGTACTATATATTATAGTATATGTACATGCTATATGTACTACAAGAATGTGTAAAATTATAAGTATAAAACTATATAGACAAGGGCTGGGCGAACTCGGTCCTGGAGGGCCGGTGTCCTGCATAGTTTAGCTTCAACTCTAATCAAACACACCTGAAGATGCTAATCAGTGTCTTCAAGATCACTAATTATCTATAAGCAGGTGTGTTTGATCAGAGTTGGAGCTAAACTGTGCAGGACACCGGCCCTCCAGGACCGAGTTCGCCCACCCCTGATATAGACACTATAGTATAGATAGCTTGAAATGACTTGAACAACAAAGACTCTGTTTACTAAAACTACATTCGTAACATTTAATAAATCGATAATAAGTCAAATAAAATGAAACGTAAATATAAAAAGTACATCGATTTTTATCAGCTTGTTGCTATTGAAATATTTTACATTTTTATTTAGTAAATTAGTTTATTTGTAATAAAAACAATAATAATATCTGAACAATGCTAATCTAGCTATGTATAATAAAGCAGAATTATTTTTATTTCTCATAATCATTTCTCATAATATTCTTATTTTCATTTAGCTTACCTTGATGTAGTAAAATAAAACTAAAATAAAGAAGGATAAAATCTATATAGACAATATACACTCACTGGTCACTTTATGGGGTACATGTTAGTATTGTTCATAGATTGGTGGCATAGATTTAACAAGGTACTGGAAAACTCCTGATATTTTGGTCTATATTGACCTGAGAGCGTCATGCAGTTGCTGCAGATTTGATAGCTGCACATCCATGATGCGAATCTCCCGTTCCACTACATCCCAAAGGTGCTCTATTGGAATGAGAACTGGTGACTGTGGAGGCCATTTGAGTACAGTGAACTCATTGTCATGATCAAGAACCAGTCTGAGATGATTCACACTGTTATGTTTGCTGTTTTCTTTGTCTATTTTTCTTTTTTACCCTCCTCTCTGCTTGTTTAGTCTTTTAGGTTTCGTATTGGTTTACCATTCTGTCCATCATCATTATGACTGTGTCGGTTCCACCAATCCCAGGACGAGCCGCCAGGATTTAAAGCCCCGACAGACCAGTGTGTGATGTGCGCTCTGCCTCGGCGTACCATTAGTGCTCCATGCAATTTGATTGTGCTATGCTTCTGCTGTTTAGTGATTGATTATCTTAGTTTACTGTGGTAATTCGAGTTTGCTTGTTGAACTTCATTGGCTTTAAGTAACATAATGTGATGGTTGTTGTGTGGTTCTAAACTTTGACCGATTTATCCGGTTTGTTTTAGTTTAGATTGATGTTTTGTTAGATTAGTTTGAGTGTTTTGCCAGTTGTGTATTTTGAGTTTTGTAGCTTTAATTAGTTTAGTTCGGGTGTCGTATACACTGAAGATTTCGGTATTTATTTGTATTTATTTTTGACGCCTAGTTTAGACCTTAGTTTTAAGGATCGTTTTGTTTTGTTAATTTCTTTGGTTTGGCTTACACTCTTTGTTTTTGTTTAAAGATAATTATAAATGTTTATTTTCTTTTTCCTTTCCAATTCCTGTTCAATAATTTTCAACTATTGAGTAAAAAGCTTAAATAGAGAATTGATTCTGCCTCATCTTTGATCTGTCGCACACATTACACCTGTCTCACTTAAATGTTACAGCATCCCACTAAAACATCTTTAAAAAAGTAACACACACTTTATGACATGGTGCGTTATCCTGCTGGGAGTAGCCATCAGAAGATGGAGACACTGTGGTCATAAAGAGATGGACATGGTCAGCAGCAATACTCAAGTAGGATGTGGCGTTGACATGATGCTCAATGGGTTCTTTGGTTCTTTGGTAGCCCAAGTGTGCCAAGAAAATATCCTCCGCACTATTACACCACCACCACCAGCCTGAACCGTTGATACAAGGCAAGATGGAACCATGCTTTCATGTTATTGGTGCCAAATTCTGACCCTACCATCCAAATGTCGCAGCAGAAATCGAGACTTGTCAGACCAGGCAACGTTTTTCCAGTTTTGGTGAGCCTGTGTGAATTGTAGCCTCAGTTTCCTGTTCTTAGTTGACAGGAGTTGCACCCGGTGTGGTCTTCTGTTGCTGTAAGCCCATCTGCCTCAGGGTTGGACGTGTTGTGTGTTCAGAGATGCTCTTCTGCAGAGCTTGGTTGTAACGAATGCTTATTTGAGTTACTGTTGCCTTTCTATCAGCTGGAACCAGTCTGGCCATTCTCCTCTGGCATCAACAAGGCATTTCCTCCCACAGAACTGCCGCTCACTGGATATTTCCTCTTTGTCAGACCCTTCTCTGTAAACGCTAGAGATGGCTGTGTGTGAAAATCTCAGTAGATCAGCAGTTTCTGAAATACTCGGATAAGACCGCCTGGCACCAACAACCATGCGACGGTCAAAGTCACTTAAATCACTTTTCTTTCCCATTCTGATGCTCAGTTTAAACTGCAGCAGATCGTCTTGACCATGTCTACTTGCCTAAATGCATTGAGTTGCTGCCATGTGATTGGCTGATTAGATGTTTGCGTTAACGAGCAGTTAGACAGGTGTACCTAATAAAGTGGCCAGTGAGTGTAGATATGGCTTGAAATAAAAAAGGTGTTATGTAAATATTATTATTGTATTTCAACTATGGCTGCCAGGAAAATATTTCTCATTTTCATTTAGTTTACCTTGATTTACTAAAATAAAGGAAAATAAAGGAGTATAAATCTATATAGACAATAAGGAAATGGATTGAAATATCTTTTTTTTAAAGTTAAATATTTTCATTCATTCATTCATTTTCTTTTAAGCTTAGTCCCTTTATTAATCAGGGGTTGCCAGAGCGGAATGATCCACCAACTTGTCAAGCATACATTTTACGCAGTGGATTCCCTTCCAGCTGCAACCCATCACTGTGAAAATTTTTTTATATATTATTATTATTATTATTATTATTGTTATTATATTTCAACTATAGCTGCCAAGAATTTCATTTAATTTTGTTCATGTTGTTCATTTTACACTTATTCTGAAAAAAATTGCATTTGATACTAAATGTTTATATTATATTTAACAAATATTTATTAAAAAAAATATGTAAAAGGTTACTGCAAAAAAAATCTCATTCGTGCTAAAAATGACACTGCACTGAAACTGCACTCCTTCAGTCATAGTGAAACTCTATATTGACTTTTCAGTTTCACCTGCATGTCAAGTATATGTGTTCATGAGCCTGTGTAAATGTAGGCCTGTAAACAAGTATGGGAAAAAAAATTATAACAAGAGTCGCATCTCTGAATTAAATAAACAAAAATGTACCTTACATTGTATTTACTATGATCACAACATGAAATCATGAATGTGTTCACAATGTCTCCTTATAGTTAAAACAGTACATTATAGCAACAGAGCGATATGTATTCACCTAAAATGGCCAAATGCACACCATTTAATCACCCTAAGTGGATGCAAACATTAATGAGTTTATACCGTCTGTTAAACAAGATTATATTTTAAAAATGTCCGTAAATGTTATGATTTGTTTTACATATATTTGAAAATAAAACTGTGGAAAATTGTGTGTTAAGTTTAAAATTCTGTCAGCTTAAAAACTGAAATATTCAAAATAAATAAATAAATAAATAATAATAATAAAATAATTTAATTAAAATGTTTACAGTGCAAAGAAAGATTATATTTTGAAAAATTCTTTCCATTGTAGGAAATAAAAATCCTATATAAGTCAGATTTCCAACATTCTTCAAAATGTCTTCAACATAAGGCAGGTTTGAAACAAGAAAATAATGACATTATTTTCAAAACTGATGAAAATTGTGCATTAAAATTAAGATTCTGTCAGCTTCAAAACTGAAATCTCTTTTAATTAAAAGGTTTATGGTACACAAATATATATTTTGAAGGATTCCTTCCATAGCATGAAATAAAAATACTATAGAAGTCAGATTTTCAACATTCTTCAAAATATCTTTATTTGCGTTCAACACAAGACAGGTTTGGAACAAGTAAAAGACATTATTTTCATTATTTTTAAAACTGCTGAAAATTGTGCGTTAAAATTATGATTCTGTAAGAGTCAAAACTGAAATCTCTTTTATTTAAAATGTTCACACTACAAAAAATACATATTTTGAAGGATTCTGTCCATAGTAGAAAATAAAAATACTAAGTCCGATTTCCAACATTCTTCAAAATATCTTCTTTTGCATTCAACACAAGACAGGTTTGAAACAATTAAATGATGACATTATTTTCAAAACTGCTGAAAATTGTGCGTTAAAATTATGATTCTGTAAGAGTCAAAACTGAAATCTCTTTTATTTAAAATGTTCACACTACAAAAAAATACATATTTTGAAGGATTCTTTCCATAGTAGGAAATAAAAATACTAAGATTTCCAACATTCTTCAAAATATCTTCTTTTGCGTTCAACATACAGCATGTTTAGAACAAGTAAATGATGACATTATTTTTAAAACTGCTGAAAATTCTGCATTACAATTAAAATTCTGTCAGCTTCAAAACTGAAATCTCTTTTAATTAAAAGGTTTTTGTTACAAAAATATGCATTTCTTGAAGGATTCTTTCCATAGCATGATATAAAAATACTATGTAAGTCAAATTTCCAACATTCTTCAAAATATCTTCTTTGTGTTCAACACAAGACAGTTTTGAAACAAATAAATGACATTATTTTCATTTTAAGCTGAAATATTCCTTTAAAAGGCCTAAATTGTGTTTTATTTCTAGGACAAAGAAAGTTCTATGAAGCAGAAGGTTGTTAAAGTGAGCAGCCAAGCTAGGATATGTTGAAAGACTATCATTTCCAGGCTTGTTTTAATAACCTAAACACGTTTTAGCCTGCCGTCCTGATCTGCACTCCTCAGTGGTCTTTAAAACAGTGCTCTTTATTCTCCCAAACACGGTGTCCTTTTGCTGTCTGGCTGTCTGAGTCACTCCCACAATTCCCTTCTGCTGCTGTAATATCACACCTGTGTCTCATGTGACATACGGCTCTCTTAAACACACAGATGCACTCTCTTCATTCACTGTACTCATGATGCTCCCTCACCAGGTTTAAACTCATTGCAACTCTTTGCATTTAAATATAGTCCTAATCACAATCAATATTTAGGTCTTAATGTGTCACAGTTGCATTATATACGTAAATATCATATCCACCCATTCTAATTTGGAAAAACATAGCTAATGTTCTAGCATATTGCTATCTAGCATGTTTTGGCATATTTATAGCATGTTGGAAACATGATAGTGGCACATTTTTAACATGTTGCTAGCATGTTACTCAGATGTTTAAGCTAATGCTTGCTTCTATATAGCATTAATAACACTAATACATAATAATAATAACATTTTAGTAATCATTAACACTTCAACGGCATATTGCTTGCTCATTTTAGCACATTGTGTAAAAATTAGCATGTTTTAAAAATAGTATTGTAGCTTGTTATGCTTTAGAGTATTTCTAGCATGTTTTGGCACATCTATAGCATGTTAGAAGCATCACAGTGGCATGTTTTAACATGTTGCTAGCATGATACTCAGGTGTTTAAGCATATTGCTTGTTTCTTTATAGCATTAATAACATTAATAATAAAAAATTTGCATGCATTAAACCTTTATTACCATATTACTTGCACATTTTAGCACATTGTGTAAAATTCGCACATTTAGCTTGTTATGTTTTATTGCTAGCATGTTTTGGCGCATTTATAGCATGTTGGAAACTTTATAGTGGCACATTTTAACATGTTGCTACCATGTTACTCAGATGTTTAAGCTAATTCTTGCTTCTATATAGCATTAATAACACTAATACATATTAATAATAACATTTTAGTAATCAATAACACTTCAACGGCATATTGCTTGCTCATTTTAGCACATTGTGTAAAAATTAGCATGTTTTAAAAATAGTATTGTAGCTTGTTATGCTTTAGAGTATTTCTAGCATGTTTTGGCACATCTATAGCATGTTAGAAGCATCACAGTGGCATGTTTTAACATGTTGCTAGCATGATGCTCAGGTGTTTGTTTTTAGCTTGCTTCTTTGTTGCATTAATACACATTAATAATAAAATGTTGCATGATTAACACTAATAGCATATCGCTTGCAAATATTATAACATTGTAATAGTTTTTGCATGTTTTAAAAATAGTATTGTAGCTTGTTATGTTTTAGAGTATTACTAGCTTGTTTTTGGCACATTTATAGCATGTTAGAAGCATCATAGTGGCACATTTAACAAGTTGTTAGCATGTTTTTCAGATGTTTAAGTTTACTGCTTGCTTCTTTATAGCATAAATAACATTAAAGCATATTAATAATAACATTTTTGCATGCATTACCCCTTTAATAGCATATCGCTTGCACATTTTAGCACATTGTGTAAAATTAGCATGTTTTAAAAATAGTGTTATAGCTTGTTTTGTTTTAGAGTATTGCTAGCATGTTTTGGCGCATTTATATCATGTTGGAAACATTATAGTGGCACATATTTACATGTTGCTACCATGTTACTCCGATGTTTAAGCTAATGCTTGCTTCTATATAGCATTAATAACACTAATACATATTAATAATAAAATTTTAGTAATCATTAACACTTCAACGGCATATTGCTTGCTCATTTTAGCACATTGTGTAAAAATTAGCATGTTTTAAAAATAGTATTGTAGCTTGTTGTGCTTTAGAGTATTTCTAGCATGTTTTGGCACATCTATAGCATGTTAGAAGCATCACAGTGGCATGTTTTAACATGTGGCTAGCATGATGCTCAGATGTTTAAGCATATTGCTTGTTTCTTTATAGCATTAATAACATTAATACACATTAATATTACATTTTTTACAATCATAACACTTTAATAGCATACTGCTTGCACATTTTAGCACATTGTGAACATTTTGCATGTTTTAAAAATTAATAAAAATATTTTAGCTTATTGTTATGCTTAGATTGTTATTGCTAGCATGATTTAGCCTATTTATAGTATGTTATCATTTTACTAACATATTACATACATTATTACTTTTAATAGTATATTGCTTGCATATTTTAGCACATTGTGTTCAAAAGGCTAACATGTTATGCTTGAGAGTATTGCTAGCAAGTTTTGGCACATTTTGTTAGTTGCATGTTGTTAATATGTTTTAGCATCATACTTGCTTGTTTGTAGCATTGTTAACATTAATACACTTCAATAACATTTAGCTTTAACAGTTTAAAAATATTTTAATAGTATGCTTTAACACACTGATCATGTTTTTGGCATGTTTTAAACCAACACACACATTTAGCATGTTGCTCAGCTGCTGACACATTTCTAGCATGTTTTTATCATTTGGATGACATGTTAGTGGCATGTTTTATCAAGTTGCAAATATGTTTTGGTATCATTGTTGCTTTTGTCTATCATTAATATAAATAATACATTTTCATTAAAAAAACATGTTAGCATATCTTAACACTTTAATAGCATATTGTTAGCATGTTTTAGCACAGTTTTAAAACAACTAATACATGTTCTATCGGGTTGCTAAAGTGTTCACATTTTTAGAGCACTGCTAGCATGTTTTTCATATTTTAGCATGTTAGCACTATAGTTTAATACAATAAGATGTTTAAGCACATTGCTTTAAATTTCCTTTTGTTTTAAAATGTAGTGAATATGTAACAGCTTGTTAACTTGCTTCAGAACATTGCTAGCATGTTTTAACACAATATTAGCCTGTTGCTATCATGTTTCTTGCATGTTTTAAAACATAGCTAATATGTAATAACTTCTACCATGCTTTAAAACAGTGCTCAGTTCCAGTCCTCATGGCCAACACTTCACATTTGTAGCATGTTTCTCATCACCTTTCTCATGTTTGTTATAACTTGAGAGTCATTTCTCAACAGGATATTTCACTATGATTTCAGTTCAAAGAGAATGTACAGCTTGTTTCACCTAAAACTCATTTTACTGAGTGATATTATGTCATACTTCTCTAGTAAGTATCATCTGTGTGTGTGTGTGTGAAGATGCTGCAAGCAGTGGCATTGTGTAAGAATGTGACACATTCTGCAGTGAAGTAAACAAGTTATTTAGGGACCCCGTGTAGTGGTTATTTGAATTATTGTGTTAAATAAGAGCATGAACCAATCTCGAATCAGTGCTGATACCATGTTTCATCACATTAATTATATTTTAGCACTGTTGATACCATGTTTAAGCACATTCTTGGCATATTTTATACTTTACAGTTGCATTATATAAGTAAATATTATGTCCACCCATTCTTTTTTTGAAAAAACATAGCTAATGTTTTAGCACATTGCTATATAGCATGTTTTTGCCATATTTATAGCAAGTTAGAAGCATCATATTGGGACATTTTTAACATGTTGCTCTGAATATTGCTTGCTTATTTACAACATTAATACACAGTAATTACATAACTCATACATGTTCTATCATGCTGCTAAAGTGTTGGCATGTTTTAGAGCACTGCTAGCATGTTTTACACATTTTAACATGTTAGCACTATAGTTTAATACAATGATACAATGTTTATGCAGATTGCTTTAATTTTCCTTGTGTTTAAAATGTACTGAATATGCAACAACATGCTTTAGAACATTACTAGCATGTTGAGAAGAATGATTTAGCAAGTTTTATTACATTAATATATGTATTAATATAACTATCAAGTTTCTTTCACACTGTTAGCATGTTTCTAGCATGTTTTAAACATAGTTCATATGTAATGACTTGTAGCATGCTTCAGAACAATGTTTCTCAATTCCAGTCCTCATGGCCAACACTTGTAGCATGTTTCTCATCACTTTTCCCATGTTGGTTAAAACTCAACAGTCATTCCTCAGGATATTCCACCATGATTCCAGTTCAAAAAGACCATACAGTTTGTCTAAAACTCGTTTTACTGTGTGATATTATGTCACACTACTCTAGTACGTGTCATCTGTGTGTGTGAAGACGCTGCAGGCAGTAGCGTTATGTAAGTCTGTGAATGAACAGTTTGAAGTGAAGTAAACAAGTTATTTAGGGACCCTTTGTTGTTGTTATCTGAATCATTGTGTTAAATAAGAGCAGTGTTGATATCATGTGTTAAATAAGAGCATGAACCAATCTCGAATCTCTGATGTCATGTTTCATCACATTAATTATAGTTTCGCACCCTTGACACCATGTTTAAGCACATTTTTAGCATATTTTAAAACGTAACTATTCACAGTCTTGTTATATAAGTAAATATTCCCTGTGTCCGTTCATGGGTTATGTATGTATGTTTTTTGCATTACTGATAAGCTAAGGTGGTTTGCCATGTGAGGTTGAAACTTGTAAAGTAGCATATTTTCACAGTAAATGTCAAGCCCCTGGAGCTACAGAGTAAATTACAGTTTATTGCCTGAGCTCCTCCAGTAATGATGTACACCCGGGGCTGTGTCGCGCTGAGCTGTGCTTTATTAGTCAGTGTCCACCACCCAACCGTAGGACAAAGAAACCAGTCTGCCATCCTCCTGAGACGTTGCATGCGCCTGAATTCCTGAACTGATTCAGAAATTATTAGACATGTACGAGAGCTGTAATGATTATGATTAGGACACCTTTTTATTATGTATGTTTAAGTATGAGAATTTTTATGTATTAGACTCTATTAGACTTTGTTTTGGTGACAGAGCTTCTACAGTGCAACAGAATTACAGAGACAGGACAAAAAACAGATAATAAATATATTTTAAAAAATAGAAGTAAGTAGTGAGTGCAAATATACAGATTGACAAGTGTATGTACGTGTTTATTACTATATACAACGTTATATGTGCAGCTGTTATGTGCAAATTGGCATGTAAAGTGTGTTGTTAAATAAGTGTATATGTGTATAAAGTGTATAGCAAGTAGTGATGTTGGTTCCACAATTATTATCATCAAGTGTTCATGAGATGGATTGCCTGAGGGAAGAAACTGTTTCTGTGTCGGGCTGTTCTGGTGCGCAGTGCTCTGTAGCGTCGACCAGAAGGTAAAAGTTCAAAGAGGCAGTGTGCTGGGTGTGAGGGGTCCAGAGTGATTTTGGCAGCCGTCCTGCTCGCTCTGGATAAGTACAGTTCTTGGGGAGTAGGAAGGGTTGTACCAGTGATTCGCTCAGCAGTCCGAACTATTCGACGTAGTCTTTGGAGATCGTATTTAGTAGCTGAGCTAAACCAGAGAGTTATTGATGTGCAGATGACTGATTCAATGATGGAGGTGTAGAACTGTTTCAGCAGCTTCTTTGGGAGGTTAAACTTCCTCAGCTGACGAAGAAAGTACAGCCTCTGTTGAGCTTTTTTGACAATGGAGTCAATGTGAGTGTCCCACTTCAGGTCCTGAGAGATGGTGGTGCCCAGGAACCTGAATGACTCCTCTGCTGCCACAATGCTGTCCATGATGCTCAGTGGGGGGAGAGCAGGGGGGTTTCTCCTGAAGTCCACTATCATCTCCACTGTTTTGAGTGTGTTGAGCTCCAGGTTGTTGTGGCTACACCAGACAGCCAACTCCTTAACCTCCTGTCTGTAAGCAGACTCGTCACCGTCCTGAATATATATATACCTTGATTAAAAACAAATATGTTGATTTTAAGGTTGGCTTGCGAGTCATAAAGAGAAAGCTAGAAGTAGTTTTAGTAGTAATTTTAGTATAAATACAAGACGTTTGAAAAAGTTAAAGTTTGTGAGGTCATACAGACTGATATATTTTATTTGTTACAATGCCACAATCTAGGTTAGGTGTGCACAATATATCATTTCATAATATCGATATCGTGATCATTCGCAGTAGTCACATCACAGGATACAGGGGCGCCTGCAGGATTTTATTCCAAGGTACGCCCAAATCCAGCACCGCCCCGCCCCCTTTCCCTATCGTGTCATGTGTACTGTCAAAGGCTACATTATTTAAGGGCATTCGTTACAACATAATTCGTTTCCTTTTAATTTTAATATTTCGTTGAAATCTAAATCTAATAAAAGCACATCAGCACCAAGGACAAATCAGATGCTCAAAACGTAATCTTTAAAAATTATGACATATTAAAAAATTTGTAAATATATGACAGAAGATTGTGATACAATACAATTAGTGAAGCATTAATTAAATCCTTACTGACCGAAAATCATCCACCCGCACTGTAGTGGATGGGCTTAAACAAAAATATAATTCGTATATTTTTCTTGGAAAAAATATCTTTTTAAAACTATATTCGTATATAGTTTGTCTCCTTGTTTAAATATTTTTCTTGGTCAGTTATCTTCTAGATAGTCTTGAATGGTAGCTGTTCCATGCGAGGAGGCTGCGCAGAAGCTGGATCTGATCTGATTAAAGAGACAGTTTCCCTGGGTCTCCACCCCATGTGGGGGATCAATATTTGTCTCATTAGTTTTAGGCCTTTGGGCAAATGTCTCAATTAAGCTTTAAAGAGTGTTTACTCATTTTGAAGCTTGTTTTAAACAATAGCTATCTGAACTGTAATTTTTAGTGTGCGGAAAAACCACCAACAAAACTAAAGATTTCTTTACCCATCTCCCACCGTGCAAGTACACGCTTTAAAACACACAAACGCACACATTTATCTGTTCTCATTCTTTCTTGCTCTGTCCATATATCATAGTGTATACTGTATAATAGTCAATTTAAATTATGTAATAAATAAATAAATAAATAAATAAATAAATAAATAAATAAATAAATAAATAAATAAATAAATAAAAAAGCGACATTAATTCCCGCCCTCTCATGGAAGGTACACACAGTGCATACAGCCATACAGCTGCAGGCGACACTGACAGGATATACAATGTTGAGTCTGGATTATAATTTATCATTTGCATGTATTTTTGAGCTCTGTGACTGTGAGGATTTTAAAGCATTCAGGCATAAGAAATTGTACCGTTTGTAACTTTAATAACGATTTATTGTATTTAATTATTTATTCATTGAAGAGTATGCAGTATTTACATTTGATTGCTCAGTTACTGTATACCTCAATAGTGTTAGACACAACAATAAAACACTCTTTGGGTTGTATCTTTTTTTTTATTGTATTTATTTATGCTTATTTATGCTTAAAATTTCCACTACCATGCAGCCCTAATCTAGGTTTCCATCACTGTGTGTTAATGCACATTATTGTATGAGAAACGATTGATGGAAACATCACATTTCGAATAAAAATTCCTTATTTTTACTGAAACGTTTGCTGGATTATACTTCTGTTAATCTGAATAATGAGAGATTGAAACAATTGTCCTGAATAACTCCTAATGCCGTGAGCATTTCAATGACCAATCAGCTGTCTCCATTAAGCTTGCCTTGTTTGCTGTTGGTTGCTAGGCTACCAATACTACTGTGAACTGCTCTAACAACTTGGACACACCTAATTTCCATTTGAGATTTTTAGCAAACTGAAAAGATTTGTTAGGATGTGCTAACATGTTTTATTCATAGACTGTCAAAACAAAGACGGAAAATATTTTTCTCACTTTATTTCGAACTTCAGGGCAAATGTTTCATTAAGAATGTCTAAACATAAAACAAATATTGAAGGTCCCATGAAATTAAAAGAATGTTTTTTAGATGTTAGTTTCAGTCTGTTCATTTTAAGGATATCCATAAGCTAGTGTGCTCCAAAACAGTGACAAAATTCACGTTTGGAAGATATAAAACTGATATAAACATGAAAAACTTGCAGTTTGTAACTTCAGTGAGCGATTTTTTTCACGTCGCCTCATACTTATCAAATCTTGACCAATCAAATGCTCTCTAGTATCTGACATCCCCCGCCCCCTTCAAGACGCTTTTCATTTGCTTTACATTTGATGTGCTTGAGCTCAAACACTTTAACTGGCAGAGCTGTGATAAAAACAACGCTATTGGCTGTTTTTGTAAAAGGGGAGGGGCTACTCTAAGTCCCACCCCTTTTTCAGTTGAGATTCCTTCCAACGTCGAATAAAAAAATGCACATTTCAAAACACTTCACGAGACCTTTAATGAAAGATACAACACTAATAATTACAGGCCGCGCATAAATTAATGAAAAATATAAACTTTCTCCCTATGTTGTTATTGGAGTGTAAGATTGCGGTAATCCAAATAATGAAAATTATTTCCGTAAATAATATAATTTGACGCCACGTAATAAAACAGTAGAGCATAATATGAAATGATAGACTTTTCTTTTTTCATACTGTGACACAGTTCTTAGAGAAATTATTAAATGAGAAATCAGTGGGCGTGGCTTGTTTTTTTACTGCGAGCTGATTGGATGTAGTAAAGTAGGCATTTCATTCAGAAAGATGGGGAAAAGCGTTTCAGTAGAGTTATTACAACCAAACAGACTCCTCCTCCTCACCATTTCTGTTTGTTGTCAAAACTGATAGTTGGAGGGGGCGTGGTTAAGTATGTTAGCCACGCCCAATACCTCAGACAGACCTAATCTGAGCCTTTACCTGAAAACAAACAGGAAGTGCATTTAAAGATTTCAATCAAACATTAGAAGGGCAAACTATTTTTTTTTTCTTAAAGACGTGCACAGATGCATTGTTCACCTCAAAACTATAGCAATCTGAGCTAACAAAATCAACATGCTTAGTTTTGATCTTATGTGTCCTTTAATCCATATAAATTCCAGCTGAAACGGCTGAAATCTCACCCGTTTCTTGTGAAATCTGACAGCCCTCGGCTCTCAACCCAAAGAAATCCTCTGATATACTTTGAGAATGATTCTGATAGCATTCTCATTCAGCTCAGGATGGCCTGAAAGTACACTAGATTTGGACTTGGATACAGATTTCTTAGCACAAGGGCGAGTAAAATGATTTATTTTTCCCTTTATTTAGATGAATTATTATTACATAACCATGAATAATAATAAAATCACCAGAATAACCCGCATTCCCAAAGTCATTGTTGTAGTGAGCTCCACTGCTCGAACACAATACCCGGCTCCACACCGGACATGCTCCTATAATCTCCTGCTCTGTTCCTCTCTGCAGTCATGCAAATATCCTGCTGCGACAGTTCATCGGTGGCATCTTGCTCATGACTGTTATGACCAATGCAAAGTATGTATAGTTTAACTCCACCAGAGTGAAGTGTATATTTCCCCTGCTGCTGATCTGAACTCATTGAATATGCTAAATCATTAGCCCTCTTATGAAATTTGAATTCTATTTCAAATATTTCCCAAGTCATTTTTAATAAAGCAAGATACATTTTCACAGTATTTCCACAGTATATATTTATTCTGGAGAAAGTGCTAAGGTCAATATTAATTGCCTTCTTAAAGGAGACCTATTATGTCCCCTTTTACAAGATGTAAAATAAGTCTCTGATGTCTCTAGAGTGTGTGAGTGAAGTTTCAGCTCAAAATACCGCACAAATAATGTTTCATAACTCTTTGAATCTGCCCCTTTTAGGCTTCGATCCTATAATGCTGTTTTGGTGACTGTCGCTTTATATTCAAATGAGTTTGTGCACTTTTTAGAAGGGGGCGGAGCTACAAATGCCTGTGCATCAGCATAGTGGGAGATTAAAAAACAATACTAATAATATCTCTGTGAAAAAAGAGGAGCCTCAGAAGAAGTATATGGAGACTACAGTGTTCATTTGTGCATCCGAAAACTCCACATTTATAATCCTCTTAGTCTCTGACCTTATCTTCAGCAGGCAAAAACTCGTATGGCGGACGGCTGCTTCTCATTTAGGGCTGTCTATGCTAATGAGGGAGAGATTGTCACCAGTGGGCGGGGCTTTCCCCCTCTGATGACATGTACAAAGGGAGATTGTCAATCAAAGTGTTTCTGCAGGCTGTTTTTATCAAGTGTGATTATAAAAAATATATGGAATGAATGTTTACCATTGGAGGCTGGCTGTATTCACACACCGCTGCCTCAAGCCTAATAAATCATAAAAGTAATTTTTGCACAATAGGTCCCCTTTTAGAAGTTTTTTTTTTTGATTGGCTTCAGAACAAAATGTGTGAAACATATTAATAATTTTTGCCTTTACTGTATATTAATCTCTCATACAAGTTTATTAATTGTAAATCTCACAGTAACAGCTGCATTGCTTATAAAGGAATCATCAAATGGCTAAAAATATGATTTTATAGCAAATTCTCTGAAAATTTTGCAAAAATTACTATTAAATTATCAATAAGAAGATTAATAAAATAATAATTTGCCACAAACATGAAGATTGAACACACTGGTAAATATAAGGCATATCACAGCCATATCACTCTGCCGTCTAATGCTGTGTTCACACCAGACATGGAAGAAGCGGCAAGCATGAGTGATTTACATGTTAAGTCAATGCAAAGATGCAAACATTTGCAGCGATACGTGCAAATGAGGAGGCACTAATGTTGGAAAACCAACATTATTGATTGGCCACGTTAACCAATCAGGAGCTTTCTCTTGTATGGGCGTGATTATGACGTAGTGTCTGTTGTTGGTGTCCCGGGGGTAAAATCCTTTTGCCGACATGGACAACAGTTCATCAAACTAGGGTCGGCTCAGTTGGAAGCACCGCTGAAAGCTTCCATCATCCAGATGCAGTTTCTGGAGGAGTTGATGAATTCACAGAGCTGGGTGCACCTCTGAAAGGATCTAGTGGACTCAGACACGGCGCCGAATGAATCTACGCTGTTTTTCAACCTTCATACAGCACATAAACACAGCTAATCTCTCAATAAAATCCATGTTAGCCATTTAGCAATGAAGCTAGAGTCACTGGGCAGACAGAAGCCCCACGCATGACGCGAATCCACATCTATTGTGAAGTGAATTTGCCTCGCAAATGAAGCGAGTAAACTCAAAATGTTCACGCGTATTTACGCACAAATAGCGCGATTTATCTGCGCTTGCCGCATCTGGTGTTGACACGGCAAGAGCGGTTACTCACTGAAGCTAAGCAGGGCTAAGCCTGGTCAGTACCTGGGTGGGAGACCACATGGGAAAACTAGGTTGCTGTTGAAAGTGGTGTTAGTGAGGCCAGCAGGGGGTGCTGTGCAAGTCCTAATGCCCCAGTAAATGCAAGGGGACACTATACTGTTAGTGGGCGCAGTCTTTCGGATGAGATGTTAAACCGAGGTCCTGACTCTCTGCGGTCATTAAAAATCCCATGGCACTTCTCGTAAAGAGGAGTAAGAGTGTAACCCTGGTGTCCTGGCCAAATTCCCTCCATTGGCCCTTACCCGTCATGGCCTCCCAATCATCCCCATCCACTGAACTGGCTTTATCACTGTCTCTCCACTACTATAGCTGGTGTGTGGTGAGCGCACTGGCGCTGTTGTCCTGTGGCTGCTGTCGCACCATCCAAGTGCATGCTGCACACTGGTGGAGGTGTGGAGAGGACCCCCCCCCGCCCCTCATGATTGTGAAGCGCTTTGGGTGTATGTCTGTACATGATACATGCGCTATTTACTTACCTTAAAGTTGCAGAGAATACGTACTGAAAACATAATGTGAAAATCAAATGTACTGAAATCATAAGTGTGTTAAAGAATGCTAATAATTTTGTCTGCTTAACCTTTTTTTGGTGACCTGTTGTAAAAGTAATGTCGAACTGAAGTGTTCATTACACAAATGGCTTAACCCTGCTGTGACCCCTGACCTTGAAGATTCTGTATCAGTTCAACAAAGCGTCCAAATACCAGCGAGCTGTAAATTCTTTCAAGAAAGTAAACAAAACCAGATGTGACGTCACTGATATCCTCAAGCCAGCCCGGCTCGTTCATGCAGACAGACGCAGATGTTTCCCCAGGACATGTAGCATTCTGTTATCTTCCGGTCTATACTTCCAGGATATGACTGCCTGACCACTTTAGATGTAGAGCTATAGGGTGCATTAGTGTTTAGTCATTTTTTTCTGCATCTCTTACTCACTGGATGTGGTTTTCCCATTAATACTTTAAAGAGGAACTATTATACAAAAATCACAACTGTGTGAATATAACCAGCCTCTGATAGTAAAAAAATTATCCTAATTTTTATAGACCATTTTGAGGAATGTAAACAATAACAATGGACCTAATGTATTTGCTGTTGTACATTTTTAATTTCCATAGCTTCTGAGAATCCAAAAAGGGTCAAATATTAATAAATAATGTTATGAGAACTGTTTTAACGTGAAAATATGATTGAATTGCTTCTTATTACAGTTATGATATAGTATTTTAACAAGCAGGAAATGTTCATGGACCAATGGCATTATTGAAATGGTCTATAATCACACTTGACAAAAAGAGTCTGCACACAATTCGCTGCACATTTCATGGCAGGAGGCAGGGCTAAAATCTCACCGTGATTGACTGATTGGTGGAATTTTATGTACAGTTTCAATGGAAATGTAGTCTTTCTACACAAATTTTGTTATTAAATAATTGTTTTAAAAATAAGTAAATTAATACGATTAGATGGGTTTAATAAAACCATATAAAATTGATAGACAACTTACAACAGGTTAGATTTATTTGTAGGGAAAATCTATAGTTTTTTTTTTACTTACGGAACTATGCTAAAAACAACAGTTTGGCCACTTCTGCTTTTTATTTATTACTACTATTTTAGACAAACTTAAGTCATCAAAACAGTAAAACAAGTGGATTATTTAAAACACTTTTTAAAAGCCATCAGTTGCCTGGATTACAGCTGGTCACACTTTTAGATAATTCACAAAGACACCACTTTTTTCATTGCTATTAGCTCATTCAAATAATTGCTAATAGTACTTTTTTTGTGTTGTGTTTTTGTATCATAACCAGTGGTGGAAAGAGCACTGAAAAATCATACTTAAGTAAAAGTACCATTACTTGCCTAAAATTGTAGTGCAAGTAGATTAAAAGTATCTGTTGTAAACATTACTCAAAGTATGAGTATAAAGTAGACCTTTTAAACATACTCAAGAGTAGTGAGTATTACACTGTGAAAGGCTGATGCATTTACATGTCATTTGTGGATGTGTGTAAACGTAACATTCTGTAGTGCATTTAGTTATTGCTCAGCTGGCACACAACGTCATAATATGGTAATATTGGGTTAGATTTAGGTTGTGATGTCAGGTGACCAAAATTCACTGTCTAGTGTTCAAGGAAAATGCTATTTTGAAGGCCAATAACAACATCAAATGACGTTGATATTTGGTTGATTTTAGGTTGTGTTAGAAACTGACTAAAATCCAACGTCGAGCCAACATCTTAAACCAACATCATATTGACGTCAAATACTGACATTTACTCGTCAGGTATGGCAACCAAAATCAACATCTGATAGACGTCATAGTGGTAACGTCCACACAACTTCAAGCTGTTACATCATAGACGTTGATATTTGGTTGATTTTAATGTTGGCCGTTGGAAAGTGACGTAGGTCTGACGTTGGGTTCTGACGTCAACCTGATTTTTATTTCCAAACAAAATACAACTCCATGATGTTGGGGTACAACGTCAATCTGACGTCTTGTTGACGTCTTGTGTCTGCTGGGTGTTGAAGGCCATTTCGATCATCATACAGTAAACATCCGTCATCTTCTCATCAGTGACATGCATCTAAACAGTCTCTGGGTAAATGTGTGTAAAGATTTTGGACATCTACTTGGACACTTGTAATGCTTCCAAACAGTTTCCCATGTCTTGAGGTAGTTCATAATGATGTGATTTACCTTCTATGTGTGATTTGATTGGACAGAAATTCCAGGACTGATTTTTCTAATCTGCATAGACAGGAAAAAATAAAGTAGTGACTGCAGGTTGACGGAGAATAGTGGAGTAATAGTACTGATACTGCACTAAAAATGTACTCAAGGGAAAGTAAAAGTACACATTCTTAAAACTACTCAGTAAATAAAAATTTCTGAGATAAACTACTCAATTACAGTCATTTCAGTATTTGTAATCTGTTTCTGTACACCACTGATTATAACCTACCATTTGTTTTTGTCTACATAACTACACAGTCCAAATTCTGGAATAGCAGGCCTACTGTATATAGATAAATATGTTTGAGTTTGCATTTCCCCCCTGGTGTTTACATTAAATAGAGACAGACGGAGAGAAACAGGCCACATTCACTATTTCCATGTGTTGTAGTCCATATGAATCTGTTTAAGCCTTTGACTGTAAGAAAAACAGCGCTCTCTGCTGTGCTGAAATGATATATGCAGTCAGTTCGTTGAAAGTAGACAATTGGCATTATAAATCACATTAGAATAAATAAAGATAATTATTATTTGATATGTATTAGTCTAATAAAATAAGACCACATTATAGCCAGCAGCTAACTAAGCTAAGTGCAAAGACATTAATTCTTTGAGATTTACACGTCAGTTTCAATACATATGGATTAACCATATCAATAATATGTCAAACTAACTTAAAAGAAACATTTAATAGACTTTGGACGTATTTAAAGATGTGTACATTCTAAAAACGATAAATTAAAAGCGGAAGTGACGCTTTGAAGAGCGGCCATGTTTGTGAGTGGCATCTACGTTGAGTTAAAATTTTCAAAACAAATAATATCGTTAAAACTTTGTCGGAACTTAAATGCCATATGTATTTAATACGTTTTCTCTGAAGGTGTAGTTTTGTTTTTTGACCGATTTCTAAACTTTTAAATGACGAGTCGGTTATGCGGGGCGGAAACGCGACGCTTCTATGTCTGTTTCCGTGTGAATGCGTGATAGCGAGAGATTTACTGACCCAGATAGACATGAAAACAGGTCCTGCTGTAGGGGGTCTCCAATAGAGCTCTAATAATCTGACTGACACCGAGCAGGTGAGTGACAGACATTCAACACTGGATGTAATATATCGACATACATGATATTTGCGCATTTGTCAGTTTTTTAATGTGGTGTGGTAACCAACACTAAACAGCTGTTAGCAACCTGTCCAACGATCCTCCACAGGGAATCCCCAAAACCTGCTTAATAAGCTTCAGGCACGGAAAACAGCTAAACAACGTTAAAATATAGATGAAAAATGACATTTTGGGGCTAAGGTTACACAATTTTAGCGCGTACTGTTACCGTTTCCAACTTGCAGGTGTAATAACGTTAGAATGTATTTAAAAGAGTGTGTATTTCTGCCCTGACATATCTGTTGTGTGTATAATTTGATTTAATTTGATCTTAAATACATTCTTGTTTTAATTCTACTTTTTTATATTCAATGACATTTTAATTTCCCGTTCACTGAATTAAATGACATTGCTAACTCAGCATGTACTTCCACGGGAAATAAAGCCTGCAGGATTTAGCACTAATGAATCCGTTTATAGGTGCGTTGTGCTGGCGCATAGAAGGCCTGTGATGACAGTTTAGCAGCCCGGATCTTCACACCTGCCCGCTTCCTTGTCTTGTCTCCTTTCTCAAACGCGTCACCTTCACCTGTCATGCACTGTTTACATCGGTACTACCGCGACGCGTTTAATTTGTGTGTGCGGAGGTCTATCATGTCAAAGTCTAATGTTAACGTTACTGTTTTGAAATGTACTACACTCACTGGCCACTTTAATAGGTACACCTATATAACCCTTGTGTGCTGTTGGGGATGCTTTCACCCACTCTGTGGTGATTTTGAGTCCTAATTTGGCCACAGTGTTCTCTGTGTTTCAGCAAATGGAATAATTTTTGGTGACAGATCTTATTTTGACACGTGTTTTGAGAAAATGCTTTGAAATTTGTAAAAAAAAAAACAAATTCAACAATACACACTGGGCAAATTTGCAACCCTTCAGTTATGTTGGTGGCTGTTTTTGCCCCAAATGTTTTGATTGCAAAGCCATGACGGCATATAATCATGCTTTCTTGATTGTTGCTGGTTTTCCCTGTTGGGAAGAGGTAAAATTTGTAATTTTACAGCCAGTCACAGGGCAGAAGCTCAATGCATTTAAGCGTGCACAAGATCAAGACGATCTGTGGAAGGTCAAACCAAGCATCAGAAAAAGAAAATGTATGAAAAATCTTAAAGCAGATGAGCTACAGCAGACGAAGAAGAGCAGGAAGACACACTGGCAAATTAAAAACAATAAAAAAAATTACACAGGATCACCAAAACGGGACAATAGAACCTTAAAAAGGTCACTGGTTTTGAAGAGTCTTGATTTCTGCCATGATATTTGCATTGTCAGGATGATTTGTGCCTTACGTTAATGGTTGCTGCTGGTGGTTATGTTCACGAACATACCCTTTTGTTATGTTTACAAATGTTTTTGCCCCATTGACTTCCATTATAATGACATTTTTTGATTGCAAAACCATGGCAACTCTCAGAACATAGTAAACCTAGTAAGTGTATTTATGCACGCACACTATAATCTGCTGTTTTACTCCATAGAACTCCATATAAAAGCCAGAAACATTTTTGCTCAGGGTATTTAAAGTATTAATGCTGTCAACTCACGATCAACAGTAAAAATTACACATCGTACCTCTTTCCAACAGGGAAAACCACCAACAATCAAGAATCCATGATTATATGCTGTCATGCTGTTATATGCTGTTAAATGTTATTATAATGGAAGTCAATGGGGCAAAAACAGTTACTCACATAGGGAAAGAGGGTAGTCAATTTGAACAATACACAAGGGTTAACATAATATCTTGTCAGCCAATCACATGGCAGAAGTGCATTTAAGCATGTGGACAAGATCAGGAGGATTTTTTGAAGGTCAAACAGAGCATCAGCATAAAACATTGGGAAAAAACCTTGAAGCAGATGAGCTACAGTAGGCAAAGAAGAGCCAGGGACATTCTGTCAAATAACGTCAGCAACTCCAGTAGGGCTGCACAATATTGGAAAAACCAGACATTGCCATATTTAGTTTTTCCATGATGTCTATTGCGATATGAAAATAATTTGAATCGAATAGCTCTATTTGTAAACATTTCATTCATTCAGATAGATTGGTATGATCAAGTATTTATCTATGCAGTGTGTTTACATAAAATATAATAAATTGCAAGCATATATAAATACAAAAGAGCAAAGATAAAGGTTTTCTGGAGAGTCTAACAGTATTCAGGTAGAGAAATTGAACAATCAAACATAAAAAATGGTCATTATTGTATAATTTATTTAATAATAATAATATGTTAAAATTTGAATCTTTAATAAATAATCTACTCCTGTGATGTGACTATTGTGGATAAACACATTGCGATTATAGATGCTCAAGTGATATATTGTGTAGCCCTAAAACCGAGGATCTAATTCACACAGGAATCAGGATCATCAAAACTGCACAATAGAAGACCTTAAAATGGTTATATAGGTCAGAAACGTTTTTGCACAGGCTTATTTAAAAGCTGCCAACTGATGATCAACAGTAAAAATTAGACAATAGTCAATTAAACAATACACAAGGGTCGTCGTAAATATCTAGTCAGCCAATCACATGGCAGAAGCTCAATGCATTTAAGCATGTGGACAAGAGGACAGGAGGATCTGTTGAAGGTCAAACCGAGCATCAGAAAAAGAAAATGTATGAAAAATCTTGAAGAAGAGCCAGGGACCCTCTGTCAAATAAAATCAGCAACTCGAGTAGAGCTACACAATATTGGAAAAACCGGACATTGCAATATTTTGTTTTTCCATGATGTATATTGCGATATGAATATAATTTCACCAGATGACTTGAATAGCTCTATTTGGAAAGATTTCATGCATTTAGATAGATTGGTATGATCAAGTCGTTATTTATGCAGTGGATTTGTATAAAATATAATAAATTACAAGCATGTATAAATACAACAGAGCAAAGATAAAAGTTAAAGGTTTTTTTAGAGAGTCTAACGATATTCGGGTACAGAATTTGAACAATCAAACATAAAAAAACATGTTCATTGTTGTGTAATTTACTTAAAAATAATAATATTTAATAATATCTTTATATTTTAATGTTTAATAAACAATGTAATCCTGCGACGTGACTATTGTGGATAAACACATTGTGATATCGATGCTCAATTGATATATTGTGCAGCCCTAAAACCGAGGATATAATCCACTCAGGATCATTTAAACTGCACAATAGCAGATCATAAAAAGGTCGCCGAGTTTGAAGAGTCTTGATTTCTGCTTTGATATTTGGATGGTTAGGATAATTTACGCCTTGCGTTAAGGTTTGCTGGCCTCTGCTTATGGTGTAATGGTGTTCAGGATGTTTTTTTCACACACTTATTGTTGCTGAACATTTCCATCATTTATGACCATAGTGAGTGACCCCATATTGTGAGCAACTTACAGCAGGTTAAAGGGATTGTTCACTATAAAATGAAAATGCTGTCATCATTCATTCTCCCTTCACTTGTTTCAGTCCTGTTTGAGTTTCTTTCTTCTGTTGAACACAAAAGGTGTTTTGAAGAAAGCTGAAAGCCTGTAAGGAAACTTCCATAGTAAGGAAAAGATTACTATTGAGTCCAGTGGTTACAAGTTTCCATCAATTTTGGTGAATTTTCATTTTGGATGAACTATGCCTTTAATGCACCGTCAGACAAAGCTCAAATGACCTCGAACTGGTTTCTTGAACATAACTGAGACTGAGTTCACTAGATCCACAATCTAATCTACATTCATTAGATGACAATCCAATCCAATTAGGATGTGCTTGCTTGAGAGATCCACATCATGGATGAGCAGATGACAAACCTGCAAAAATTGTGTGATGAAAATATGGACAAAATCTCTGGAAATGTTTCTCAAGCTTTTTGAATCCACACAACAATGAATTAAAGCAATACTGACAGCAGAATGAGGTCCAGCACTTGCATAGTGTACTGTACCTAATAAAGTGGCCTTTGAGTGCAGAAAATGAATAAAGAAGTGTTTAATAGTTCACCCAAGATTCTGGCTTTCACCCTTATTTTGTTAACATTAACACTTTTTCTATTGTGAAAGGCGAGCGTGACAGCTTTACTCACTATTCAGTTTCATTGTCTGAATTGAAAAAGGTAAAGGTATGTTTGAAACTGTCACTTTGTCATTCGTCTGCTTTTGTGATTTACAAGTTATACAGGTTTGAAACAATATGCAGGAGATTAAAGGACTGAATAATCATTTTTGTGTGAACTATCCCTGTTAATTTTTTACGCCCTGATATCACCAGCCATTGTTGTGTTATTTTAAGCCATGCTCACCTGAACATTGTACAACCTGTAATGCTGTACTGTATGTCTTGAATGCAACTGTTGATGAATGTTGATTTTTCAGTCATATGACAGTTTTTCTCTCAAAGAACTGAATGCAGTTTTATAATCTTGAATTTATATTATTTTGTTTTAGGGTTCCACAATAGTGAAAAGATATGCGATATATTGTTGTTGAGTGTCGAGATTAATGACATTCGTACTATATAACTAACTTTCAAAATGCTACTTATCAGCAATTTAAATGTAATGTATGTAATGATCGTATAATAAAATAAACAGATAATAGATTTTCTCTGAGCTAATTAAATATAATTATTTTTAAAAAATGATGTCGAGGTGCAAACATTTAGACTTAAAAACACCCCAAATTAATCATTCATCAAAAAAAGTATACACCTTACATTTGTTATCATACAGTGTAATGTTAATTGCTTAATTTATTTTCTGTTTAAAAAAAGAATGACGTTTTTGCAATAATTTTCCAAAGACACCAGTGATGGTACCATGAAAATTTAAAAATACCAAGTAAATAAAATAGTGCTGGAATCTGTCCATCCATCCATCCATCCATCCATCTGGCTACTGAGAACGTGCGTTTCTGCATGCGCAATACTGCAATTTGTCAGTCGCAGTCACGTGCTTTACTGCGGTTGTATAAGCCTCCTTTTAAAAAAAAAAAACAGTTCTGTGCTTTATGCAATAGCCACCAAGTGGCGCAAGGAACAACCGCTTTTCCATTGACTTAGTTGTCGTGTGTGTTTTAGATGGGTTAGATGCAGGCCCGGATTGGCTAATCGGGAGGACCGGGAGAATTCCTGGTGGGCCAGTCCGTTTTTTGGCTGCCAGGGCCAGTGTCCTTAGCTGCTTGCACTTTCAGCAGTTGCACTTTATTTATTTATTTGACCATAGCCTCACTCTTTTTATTCTTTATTTTGCCGCAGCCCCGTTCTTTTTATTATAAATGAATATTACACCTGCTCAATAAAAATGAGATGATTCACTACATTAATATATCTGACATAACTAAATCAGAAATCCAAAAAGGGGAGAATAAACAGTGATAGCACAATACTTATTTTTTATTCTAGACTCATCATATAACAGCATCATTGTGGTCCAGTGGTCAGCACGTTGCGTTACGACGCAGCTGACACGTGTTCGAACCTCACCTGAATAACTTATATGTTTTTTTAGTGTTAAGACATATAATACTGTTTGGGTTACTTATGTAGGTGTAAATATTTTATTTTTATTTTTTGTGGGAAAACCAGTTACAAAAAACTGGATATCCATAAAGAATTTAGCACAGAATATATATTCAGATAAAGGAAAGGACATTGTGATGTTTTAAAGAATAGTGTTGGAGATTTAGCTACCTTTTAATGTTCTCATATTTATGAAAAACATCTGAAGTTCTAAAGCATCTATCTATCTATCTATCTATCTATCTATCTATCTATCTATCTATCTATCTATCTATCTATCTATCTATCTATCTATCTATCTATCTATCTATCTATCTATCTATCTATCTATCTATCTATCTATCTATCTATCTATCTATCTATCTATCTATCTATCTGTCTGTCTGTCTGTCTGTCTGTCTGTATCTATCCGTCTATCCGTCTATCTATCTATCTATCTATCTATCTATCTATCTATCTATCTATCTATCTATCTATCTATCTATCTATCTATCTATCTATCTATCTGTCTATCTGTCTATCTGTCTGTCTGTCTGTCTGTCTAGCTCTATCTATCCGTCTATCTATCCGTCTATCTATCCGTCTATCTATCTATCTATCTATCTATCTATCTATCTATCTATCTATCTATCTATCTATCTATCTATCTGTCTGTCTGTCTGTCTGTCTGTCTGTCTGTCTGTCTGTCTGTCTGTCTGTCTGTCTGTCTGTCTGTATCTATCCGTCTATCTATCTATCTATCTGTCTGTCTGTCTGTCTGTCTATCCGTCTGTCTATCCATCTGTCTATCTATCCGTCGATCCATCTATCCGTCTGTCCATCTATCCATCTATATATCTATCCGTCTGTCCGTCTTTCCGTCTATCCATCTATCCGTCTGTCTATCTATCCATCTATATATCTATCCGTCTGTTCGTCTATCCGTCTATCCATCTATCCGTTTATCTATCTATCCGTCTATCCACAAAAGCAAAACTATGCAAAACAAAAATGTAAACATTGCTATTTAAATTTATGAAATAAATGCATTTATATTTTTAATCTAAATATAAATAACAATTTTCTCAAATATTTGCATGCATGTATATATTATATAAACATGATAAATATGCACAGACAGTACACATATCATACCAATGCATACTTTCAATTTTGAATGCCATAGGGGGAAAAAAATCAAGTGATTTAGTGTTTTAATAATTAGCTTTTTAATAAGAGCCTGCTCTGATAATCTGTTTTTAAAAGTTTGTCTGTTGATCTTAAGAGAAGTCCTAAATCTCTCACCCTGTTTGTTGAAAAGGACTGGTTTGTGGCAGAAATCCCTGTATTGACCGAGTGCTGTGGTGCCATGCGGCTGTTTCTTGAGGAGGTGTTTGCGTGGACCACTCTTCATTTCCCTCGCTGCAGCGCTGGGGCTTCTGTACTGTGTTTGGGGAAAGGTACGCAGCAAACATTTTCTGCTATTGCAAGCAGCTTTACCTTGTTTAATCAAGGATAGATGAATTGACAGTATATCTGTTTTTCTTTCCAAGATTGTTGCACTTAGTTGTAAGATGTCCAATGTGGAGCTGAGGATGCACCGCTGGAAATGGCCGACTCATTTTACCTCGCTTTACCTGACCTGTCTGTATTTACTCTGCTCAGTTTCTGGTAAGCCAATCCTTTAGCTCTAGGTCTGTGATCTCTGGATGAAAGGTTTTTTTAATAACAAGTGCTGAAAGCGACTGAATGTGTGGGACTAGTCGTTTCATTCATCATCAGGAACATTTACACTTGGTATTAAAGGGACAGTTCACCCAAATCTGTCAATACTGTCAGCAGCTTCACACTCTTCACTTGTTCCAAACCTGTTTGAGCTTCTTTTATTCTGCTGAACACAAAAGAAGATATTTTGATCTGGAAATCTGTAACCGTTGACTTAAAGGTTATTTATTCCTACAATGGATGTCAATGGTTTTCAGCTTTCTCCTAAATATCTTTTGTATTCAACTGAATTAAGAAACTCCTAAAGGTTTGGAACCACTTCAGGGTGAGTAAATTCAAATGTATTTGGTGAACTATCACTTTAAAATAAATTTTAGTCAAAGTGGTCACAAGTAGATGCAAAGTACCAGTGTAAACAGGTTTTAAGGGTTTGTTCACACTTGGCATGCTTGGTTTTATTAATATGAACTCTTTTACGATTGTTCTGTTGATGAGTAAAACCAAACAAGTAAAACAAGACCACTGAAAAAAAAATAAGATTAGACTCAAATATAAATGCAACACAGACCGATGACTAATAAAAATGCTGATATTGCACATGATGTCACAAGATGTGAGTTAAAAGGGCAGAATCCTGAAGCACACCACAAGATTTTCTTGTCATAGTCACAATGTAAAACTAATACACTAAGGGAAAAAGGTAAGGTTTTACATTCTACAAAAAATGTATCACCAAAATTATACAAATGAAAACTAAAACAAGTCACAAGACTTTCAAAATTTTCAGTAGTAAACATGTTCTCATTCAGCAAATCAGTCAGCCCAAGTCTCATTAAATTTACATCAGTGAATCACTTTAATCAAAATTAAAGTGATGAAATTAAATCAAATTAAATTTCAATTTGAAATTCACATTCAAACGTTTCAAGTTCACATGTTCAAATTCAAAAGTTCAAAAAGTTTTCAAATTCACATGTTCAAATTTAAGTCCCTGTTCGGGCGCTGTTACAATTGAGTACTGGAGTCTGAATTTTGTATGGCTGACAGATTTTATATATTCAGCGTGTCCACGGGGTCTTAAAAAGTCTTATCTCCGGTTTCACAAACAAGGTTTAAGTTTAGTCAAGATTAAATTGCACGTTTGAGCTGTCTCAACTCAAAATAACTTGCGCTGAGATGTCTTAATACGTCAGTGTCATTTTCTTTTTGTCTCCAGGTGCACACCAGTGATATATTTTTCTTAGGCCATTTTTATAAACGTGGCTTAGATAGCCTAATTTAACTAATCCAAGCACTGTTTGTGAAACTGGGCCTTAATGTCTTAAATTTCAAAAACAAATTTTTAGGCCTTAAAAAAAAACTCACCGAAATGTTGTCTTGTTGGTTTTAAGGTGTTTTAAATGGGTCTTGATTTTCCTTTGTTTATGTAAATTTATCCAATCAATTCAAACAATACATCTTCATAAAAACTTTTAGCAAAGCTCTACTTAAAACATTTTCTATTTATAATTTTAACACTCTTGTGCATACATTTAGTTTAGGTTTCAACAAGTTTGTTGAAAAAAATTAGAATGTAAACAACTAGGGTCTGCTTGTTTTGACACATTATTTAAAATATGTGGTTAAGAAATAAGTAATTAGTAATTAATTTCTTTTGGTTGTGCGAGTAAAAATTTTTCATTTTTTTTGCTGGGCCATTAGTTAGCGTTTAGCCCCATACAAGTCTGAAATTTTATTCTTGATGGTGGTCTTAAAAAGTCAAAAATTTGACTGAAACCTGCAGAAAGCCTGATATTATATGCATGGAATATGGTGTCATTGCATTAAAAGGTTTTGAAACATGCAGTGTTCATCTTTTGCTTTTTTGAGAAGTAATTCTGTTTGTTAACTAAAGATTTTTGTTTGCTATTAAAATGCTCAAGCATAATTTTTTTAAGCTGAAGGCCATATTTTACTAAATTAAAAAAAATACATATATTTTTTACTATTGGTGCTGCACAACATATGTCAGCATCGATATCGTGCACATCTGCAATAGAAATGGATTTTATTGAACTATTTAAAGAGCAAACTCTTTGCAGTGTTTTATATTTGATTTTTTTTAAATTTCAGTACAATTTGACTATATCCTGAAAACCTTAAAGCACCTTATTTCCTTTATTGTATGTATCCATGCTTGCAATTTTAAAATATCTTGTATTTAAATCATATTTAATATTTAAAATATGCTTGTAATTTTTTTAAATATCTAGCTTGTAAGTTTACTACGTCATGCATGATTCACTCTCATCCCAATCGATCTAAAATTAATAAATTGTTAATATATTAAAATTTGCAAATAGAACTACTCAAGTCATCTGGTGAAATTGTGTGTATATATATATATATATATATATATTGCAATATATATCGCAAAAATACTAAATATCACAATGTCAGCGTTTTCTAATATCATACAGCCCTATTTTTACTGTTTATGCATTGAGATTTGTTATTGTAGAGTAGCGTTGAGTCAAGTGATTAAATTCATTATTGAGTAATTAGATAACTTTTCAGACATTGCAGTTAGAAAAGAAATCTAAATAAAATTTTAATGATGCAATTAGTAATTATGCTTTGAAGTAACTTACCCAACACTGGTGGTCACGAGATGCATTTATTTGAACAATAATGCATCTCGGCTGACCACTCATGAACACGTTACATGTTAACACCATGTTTGTGACTCACTACAGTCATGAGTGGCGGCTCTGATTTGGAGGTCTTCAAAGTGGGAAGTATAATGGAGACTTTGTTTGTTTTCACAAAAGGGGAAATGGCACAACGGATGGGCTGTCTTGCAGTTCAAGTTTCGCCGCCATCCTATAATAAGCCAACCTCCGTTGTCATAGTTTCAGTCTTTGGAGACAGAACAGTGTTGATGCAGGGTTTGACTCTGACTTCCTGGAACTATTTTGTGCAAAAACATGTGTGATTTGTTTGTGACCTGTGTGATAAACAGCCTTGTCTTATGGTGGCACAACAGGCATTATTTTCCATCATGGCAGAGCAAGATGTGAGTCTACTAACATGAATTAACAGTAGCCTATTGTTTTAAGTCCCACAGTCCGGCTTAATTAGGGAGACTCATTGTTTTCTGCAATTAAAAAACAAGATGCATTACATTATGAGCTGAATGTTTTTTCAAATGTATATGAATCAGTATCAGAGATTAACATTTATTGTTGGTGATTTATTTCTTTATATATTTATTTTTGGGATTTAATTATTTTTTATTTATTTATTTAGGGATTATTGTATTTGAAAAATTTTACTTGACTATATACATAAATATTTACATAAATATGACTGCATTATGCTGGTATGTTATTAAAAATAGAAAAACAAAATATTGCTTGTTTGTTTAGACAAAATAATATCAAATTTTAATATCAGACATTTTATTAGTTTTCAGACAATTATTACTGTCAATATTGTATATTTATTTGTGCATGACCATCTCTCATATAAAACTTTAATTATTTAATATTTGATTAATTTATCAAAAAAAGAGGGAATTTTTTGGGCTTTCCATTCCCGCTCATGGAAAAACTACTGTTCACTTCGTTTTAAACTTTATTTCTGTGTTTTTATTTTATTTTATGAATGCTGAACACAACATCTATAATACAACTCTATATTTAATGGTTTGGAAACTATTCAACACGTTTAAAAATAGAATTACACCTACATGTTGAAATATATAGCTGAAGTGTGTGCATCTTCCCTTCCTTTTTCTGACTGTAGCATTTTAAAGGTGTTACATGTAAGATTTGACTCTAGTAAGGCATACAAATACCAAATATTTTCGCAGATATATTAAATATAAAACATGCCAAGTTAACACTTAATGAACAGCGGCTGTTAAAATACACTGGCAATATTAAAGTGGTTTAAACAAATCTTCTTTTAATTCTGTTGATCTCAGCTATTTAAATAAAGGGTTTATTAAATGAATGTGGCCTAGAAAAATTCAGTCCAATTTTTTTCAATTTAATCTATAAATTGTAGCATTTAATGTTTTTTTTTTTTGTACATTAATACAATGTAGATATTAAGCATGAGCCGTTTTTAAGTTACCAGCCATAACACTACAATATAAATGATCACATTGCTGGATCTTACTAATAGGACTGAACGATAATGGGAAAATCTGACATTGCGATGTTTTGTTTTTCTGCGATTTATATTATTGCGATATGAATACAGTCTCACCAGATGGCCTAAATAGCTCTATTTGAAAATAAATCATTTATTTAGATTGACTGGTGGGATTTTGTAAGGGTGTGAATCATGTATAAAAAATATAAGCAAATTTTAAGCAAGAATAATTACAACAGAGCAATGATAAAAAATAGTAAAGTTAAATAAGCAGTGCTTTATGGTTTTTCATAGAGTCAGACAGTAATCAGGTACAGAAATTGAATAATGAAATGTAAAATAGCTCTGTAAAGCCATAATTGTATTAATAATTCAGTAAAACTGCTTTAAACTCTCTTGAAATGCCGGTCCACTACGATATCATATTTTCAACTTTAGTTCATGTTTAATGTAGCTGTTTTAACATAAACAACATCTCTGAATGTAATATGCTCAAAGTTCACTGCAAAGGGAGACATTGGCTTTTACAGAGTTAGCTTAGCAAAGCCTACAGCGAACAAAGTTTGGGGCTACAAAAAAATACATCCGGGATAGTGAGATAACAAGGGCTTCCAGTTACACCCTGCGAAGCGAAGGGGCGTGGCCAGAGGCGCTGTAATGTTACAGCAGAGGAAGCTGAAATGCCGTCCAGACGCTGCTGTTTCCACAGAGCTTCTTCTGTTTCTGTATTTGGGCTTCCAAAGGACACGACACAAAGAGAGAAGTGCTTACAGTTTAATTTTAATTGGGTTTCAGAGATTTATAAAAAATATATATATATATAGCTAGCATTTGACAAAGGACAGCTTTCAGAATCTCTCCCAGTTCAGTGCTGTATTTGGCTGAAACTCCTCCAACCGACGAATCTGTTGATTGTGAGCCACAACCTGTGAGTGTTTTTATTTGTTAAAATTGATCAACTACATGCACAGTGTCTAGCATTAAAGGTATGTTGTAGCAAGGACGTAAACAAAGATGTAAACAACGGGAAATAGCTAAAAATTTTGATATTTGGCATATTTATCAGTCAAACCGCTGTACACCCACAATTTTCAGCAGCGCTGCAGTGTCTCTATGCAGCCGCTTTCTCTGCGTTCTACATCGTAAATAACCAACTCGCAACAGATATGTGAACGTTTCATGTTACTCACATGTGCTTATTGCAAAAATATGTGAAAGACACGTAGGCATGGGCCGGTATAAGATTCTGAAGGTATGATAACCTTGGATAAAAATATCACTGTATCACGTTATTGCAATTACTTCTCTAAAATATCCTCTTTTTGAATGTCTGGGTAGAAAACCAAAACCTTTTTTTCCCCTTTGAACACAATATATTTCATTTTGAGAAAGATTTATGATATTTTGGAGCAGTAAACATGTCAGGCTAAATAATTCAAATGACTCATTGACTTCTGCTGTCTTTATTTGTTTCAAAAACACTGATTTTTTTACAATTTAAAATGGCATCTTTGGATATCTTTTTTGCTGGAGATACTGTTGTCCTAAAAAAACGGTTATCGTCTCATGCCTAGACACTAGTCAGATTTTATTTTTAGAGAGCAGGCATGAAGTTCAGCTGTGTCCTCTCATTTTCGTGTCTGATTCATGCAGCTAATGCTGCTAACAGCTGCTCTGACTGGGCTCTTTACACAGCGTAAATGCTCCAGCTTGTAGGGGCGTGACATGATAAAGTGGAGCCAATCCATGAATCACAGTACATTATGTTAGCTGACCAATCAGAGCCTCTTGAGGGTGGGCCTTTCAGAGGAACTAAGAAATATGATGGTCGTTTTTCCATGTTAGCTGAGTAGCTGTATATAATCAAAGTAACTTGATATTCTACAAGTGAAGCATGAATATTTATACATTGCAATGACTCCACAATTCTCATGTGTTCTCAACTGCTGTGCTGATCAACTATAATCCCAACTCGACATTGCATATCCTGCGATGTGACTATTGCAGACACACATTGAGATATCGATGCTGAAACTATATATTGTGCAGCATCACAGTGAATGTGGTCTTTTCTCTGTGCTCCGTGTTAAGCTGTGTTTTCTTTGCTGTGTCAGGGGTCTCAGGCAGCATCTGCTCAGTAACTGGCGGTGTTTTGGGGATCCACTGGAGCAGCGTCATCGGTCTGGGCTGGCAGCCGCTGGCGGTGGACCAGGGAGGGCCTCGCTGCTGGGAGTCCTGCTGTTTAGAGCCTTCCTGCGGGGCTGTGTGGAGCCTCGGTGGACGCTGTGTGCTGCTGGCCTGCTCTCAGAGAGAAAGCTGCAGCATCTCATCTCTTCCGCAGCCACATGTAGAGTCTCTGGGGCTACTGCAGCTCCTCAACAAGAGCAAGAGGAGGAAAACCCGCAGCGCTCAGGACATCAGAGCAATCAGGGACACAGAGCAGGTCAGATCGTCATATGATTTGCTCTTCAACTCATTGGAATAGTTGAATTCTGCTTTATTCACAGTTTTAATGCGATTTGCCAAATTTGCACATAAGCTGCAGTTGCTTGTAAACTAAAGCGGCTGTCCTCAGAGCATAGCTGTTTTTGCTTAATTGGAGCTGTGGTGAAAAATCAATTGAGAAATTGATTGTGCATCTATTTTAAGGTTTAAGAACGCATCGCTGTTCCCTCTTGAATCAATTGTGGGCTTAGTCTTTTAACAGCAGAAGGTGCTCTAGGCAATTTTTTATTAGTAGATGGCACTTTAGGCTACTTTTGAACAGCAGACAATGCTCTATGCGAGTTTTGAAATGCAGACGGCGCTCTAGGCTAGTTAATTAGCAGCAGATGACACTGCAGGCTAGTTTTGAACAGCAGGTGGCACTGTAGGCTATTTTTAAACAGCAGATGGAGCTCTAGGCTAGTTTTGAACAGCAGACAGTGCTCTGAGTTTTGAAATGCAGACGGCGCTCTAGGCTAGTTTATTAGCAGCAGATGACACTGCAGGCTAGTTTTGAACAGCAGGTGGCACTGTAGGCTATTTTTGAACTGCAGACGGCGCTCTAGGCTAGTTAATTAGCAGCAGATGGCACTGCAGGGTAGTTTTGAACAGCAGGTGGCACTGTAGGCTATTTGAACTGCAGACGGCGCTCTAGGCTAGTTCACTAGCAGCAGATGACACTCTAGGCTAGTTTTTAACAGCAGATGGCACTCTAGGCTATTTTTTTTTTTACAGCAGACGGCGCTTTAGGCTTGTTTTTAAACAGCAGATGGCGCTCTAGGCTAGTTTTTAACAGCAAACAGCGACCTAGGCTTGTTTTTAAACAGCAAATGGCCCTCTAGGCTAGTTTTTAGCACCAAATGGTGCTCTAGGCTTGTTTTCAAACAGCAAATGGCATTATAGGCTTGTTTTTAACAGCAGATGGCACATTAGGCTAGTTTTTTACAGCAAACGGCGCTCTATGCTTGTTTTTAAACAGCAGACGGCACTCTAGGCTAGTTTTTAACAGCAAATGGCACTCTAAGCTAGTTTTTAACAGCAAATGGCACTCTAGGCTTGTTTTCAAACAGCAGACGGAGATCTAGGCTAGTTTTTACCAGCAGATGGGGCTACAGGCTTGTTTTTAAACAGCAGAGACCACTCTAGGCTAGTTTTTTAAACAGCAGATGGCGCTGTAGTCTAACTTTTAACCGCAGGCGGTGCTCTAGGCTTGTTTTTAAAAGCAGACTGCACTCGAGGCTTTTGCGTTGAGTCATGCAAGTTAGCTTTTATATCACAACATTAATGAAAACATGGCTCGCTATGAACACTTCTGGATTTCACTTTAACCTTTTCTAACTTTATTAATGATTAATGATATTATTAAGGATTATTTTAGGTTCAAGTGGTATTTCTATGTAATTGGATGCAAGCAGAGTACAGCTGTTTATTAATCAACACCATCGGCTGTTAAAAAACAAGCTCAGAATCCAAGAAAAAAAGTGATGCATTTTGAAAATCTCAGAATTGCTTTCTCGAATAGTTTTTCATCACAGCTCTAGCCTTATCTCTTAATTTGCATCATTTTTTTGTGAACTAACTTGATATTTCTTTCTTGAAACAGGACATGTCTGCTAACCCCTCAGAGCCACTGACCACATCTAACGCTGCGGTGAGCTCCAGCTCCAGTGGAGAGCAGACAGCTGAGCACAACACAACACTGGATTCAGACGCTGCAGATCATTCAGCGCTGAACAACAGTAATCAGTCACCACAGTCCACGTTGGCTCCAGCCACAACACCCGCTGGTACAACACTGCACTGTCATCGTCTCAGGGGCCATTCACACAGAACACTTTTTTTTTTCATTCCAATGCACTTCTTTTCCAGTGTTTTTCTACCCTGTATCCTCATTTACCATTCCCTAGACAAGTCTAATAATATAGTCCACCTAAAGGAGTAATTGAATTCAAGCACTGAGTGTTTCTCATTGTTAATTAATAACTGATTCCATTGCTCAAAATAGTTCCCCCCATGAATATTGTGAAATAATTCTCCCATTAATATTGTGCTGCGTTTCTCTGCCAACCTGATTTCATCAAGTAGGATATGTTTTTGTATTAACATCTATGTTGATCCTGGAACAACATTCCAATCAGCCAATCACAATTAAGGGATAAGTTTACCATTTATGTTAAGTTTAAGCTTACGGTTAGGATTATGCACTTCTACATGATTGCTATCCAACTATTATTCCCCTCTGATTTTGTGAATAATTTACAGTTATGGTTGGATATAGGGGCAGGGAGTTGGTATGGCTTACATTTTCGAACCAAAATGATGTTTCAGGATCAACATAGATGTTAATCCAGGATCACATCGTACTTGGCAAAATCATGAAGTGCGCATTTCTCATCCTGGAGAACTGGAGATCATTTCTTCTCTGCCTTCAGACCGATTAGATTTTCATGGTCAGACCCTGGTGATAGTTTTTAACACTTAGTGATTTGTCTATTAGTACTGAAACAAAACATTTTGATTTCTGTCATGTGTGCAAACATTAATTTAACATTTTAATAATAATATATTTAGAAAAACTTACACCAATAGGATTCTGCTGTGGATGCCATCGAGTAGTCATTTGGTCATGCATAAAATTGTACAGTGCATTATGGGTATACTCTAGCCGTTGAGTTATTGATTGATTGAGTGCACTTCAGAATGTCCACTATGGTTTCGGACACCACTACAAATGGCTGCTTTCTCAAATAGTGCACTATTTAAGGTCATGGGGGTGATTTCGGATATAGCCACTGTGAGTATGTTTGACAGACGTGTGTGATGTATTATACGCATGTATCTTTTGCTGCAGCTTGCCCATGAGCGCTGCTATTTTAAGATGCTGTGTCAGGTTAAAAGCATTTTGACTTTAACATGCACACTCCTCAATGTCAGTTCCAAAGCAGTGGACCAATCAGAAAAACTCACATGGCAAGCTTCTATTTGCAGTAGCAAGTTTTATTTGACGTTAACGTAGCAGACAATGTGCTTTAAATTTTTTTTTTAAACATTGCTAAGAGCTACTTCTTGCATTTTTAGACACCAAGACACATTCTGTGTGAATAGCCTATTACTGTCCTGTATGCATATATATAAAAAATATATGGAATTGGGGTCTAGGTTATAAAACTTCTCTAAAACTTTTGTTTCAAGTAACAGTGCGAGAGCTGGTCGTCTCTGCTGGCAAAAATGTGGAGGTCACCCTACCACGCAATGAAGTGGAGCTCAATGCTTTTGTAGTGCCAGCGCCACCTACAGGTACTTCTCTAAATAAACATTTTTCTTCCAAATCCATCTCTTTTGACTACTTTCCTGATTACTTTGAGAGGAGAGTTTGTGAGAGGTGTATGGATGACCATTTTCTGATCCTCTGTTTGTCTTTACTAACATAATGTGGATAGAAATCACCTTTGTTTAATGGCCCATCCAGGCTGCCTCTGGAAGTGGTCAAAAGTGGTGCACTTGTCATCAGATCAGCAAAAACAGGGCCCTTATTTATGTGTTATTTCTTCAGGGACTAACTATGACTTCGACTGGCGTTTGATAACACATCCAAAAGATTACAGTGGAGAAATGGAGGGTAAACACAGCAAGACACTTAAGCTGAGTAAGGTAAATAAAATATATCTTTAACTCTTTCATTGTCTGAAAGGATTGATTTATACGGTGTCAAACACGTCAAATCAACCACTTTTCAGAAGTAAAGATTTTGTTGTGTTATTAAAAGACTAGCATACATAATCTGAAGAAAAATGTAACATTTGGCTAAATTGGGATTGCTATAAAAGTTGGACTGAACTGAATATTGTCCTGAAACTTAATATTCAAAGTAAAATATTTTATAAATAAATCTTATTGAGAATTCATCAATGCTTCTAAAGTTACAGACATACAAACTTTTGGAAAATATTTTAATCAGTCATAAAGGACTTGCAGGTTTTTAAAGAGGAAAAAAGTCTCATTTCTAGTTCGACATTACTTGTTCTTCAGCTGTTCCTCTTTTAAAGAAATGAGTATCAGCTGTGTAAGAGTATTGACCAACACTTGGTTTTTGACCACTAAATATAACACTTCACACTCAGAGCCATGTTGACATACTTTATCTATAGTCTTGCCCTGTTATATAAGATACTAAATGGAAAAATAGTGTAGAAAGAGTTCAAAAAGTACATATATATATATACACACACACACACGCGCGCACACACACACACGCACACACACACACATATATACATATATAAAGTATTTTTTCCCATAGTTATTGAATTAAACAAATATTGCTAAAGTCAGCAGATTTTTACTGATATTCCACACACTGTTTTTTTCAGCTGACGGTGGGTCTGTATGAGTTTGAGGTGGTGGTAGACGGAGACGGTGCTCACGGGGAGGGATACGTCAATGTCACTGTCAAACCAGGTAACTTTAGCATTGATGTATTCTCTAATTGTACTGGATCCAGTTTTCAAAGTGGCGTTCAGTTTGGTCTGCCTGTATTAATGTCACATAAAGTATTCATAAGTGCTTTTTCTTCTGTTCTGTAGAGCCACGAGTGAATAAGCCACCTGTCGCAGTGGTTTCTCCAAAGTATCAGGAAATCTCCTTACCGACCAGTTCCACTGTGATTGATGGCAGTCGTGCGTATCAGATTAAATTTTTTACTTTTACTAAAGCTGTCGTTTGAGTCTCATGTTAGGAAATATATCATTTGTTACGTGGAACATTACGAAAATGTATACAATACCTGACAAAAGTCAGCAAATAATAACTTGACTTCTAGTTGATCATTTGGTATCAGAAGTGGCTTATTTGAAAGGCAAAGGCCTCTAGATTACACTTATTTTAGCCAAATAAAATATGATCATGCCTTGATTTTTATTATTTAATCAGGACAGTAAGTTCTGACTTTGCTTAGACGAAAGTCTTGTCACTTAACAGAAATAATGTCCAGTATAGAATATAAAGTCATGCTGCAGTGGAAACAGAATGAATATTGTGTCTGACTCCATCATGAGTTTGGAGGACTGCATCCATACATCTCTGCAATGACTCAAATCACTTATTAATAAAGTCATCTGGAATGGCAAAGAAAGCGTTCTTGCAGGACTCCCAGAGTTCATCAAGAATTTTTGGATTCATTTTCAATGCCTCCTTTATCTTAATCCAGACATGCTCAATAATGTTCATGTCTGGTGACTGGGCTGGCCAATCCTGGATCACCTTGACCTTCTTTGCTTTCAGGAGCTTTGATGTGGAGGCTGAAGTATGAGAAGGAGCGCTGTCCTGCTGAAGAATTTGCCCACATCTGTGGTGTGTAATGTAATGGGCAGCACAAATGTCTTGATACCTCAGGCTGTTGATGTTGCCATCCACTCTGCAGATCTCTTGCACGCCCCCATACTGAATGTAACCCCATACCATGATTTCTCCTTTACCAAACTTGACTGATATCTGTGAGAATCTTGGGTCCATGCGGGTTCCAGTAGGTCTTCAGCAGTATTTGTGATGATTGGGATGCAGATCAACAGGTGATTCATCAGAAAAATCCACCTTCTGCCACTTTTCCAAATGATCAACAAGAAGTCAAGTTATTATTTGTTGCTCTTATAACTGAGATCGACGACAAGACTTTTGTCAGGCAGTGTATATAAATATATATATATATAAATATATAAATATCTTGTTTATGCTAAGCAAGACTTAATTAATAAGTAATAGCTTCTAGTGTTTAAATTAATTATTTATTTTATTAAATTTAAAGTTAATAAAAGTTCTTGTTGCACCAAGCTGAATTTTATTTTATATTATTAATCCAGTTTTCACTAGTCAAATGATGCTGAATAGCAACTCAAGAAAAATATTATTTATCTTGTTTTTTGCTGCCCACTTTTTGTCAGGGGAACTAGGGGGAATAATTTCTAGATTATTTGATGAATGTACAGTTTAACAGAAGTAATTGTAATTGAAAAATAAATAATTTGTAGTATTATTAATGTCTTTAAAAGTGCTTTTGCATTGATGCATCCTTGCTAAATAAAAGCATTGTTATTTTTTAAATTAACTTTTTTATTAGACCAAACATTTGAATTGTATTGGAAGTGATGCATGTTGGACCACTGCCATTTTTATTTTTTTAACCAAGCACTGCATTATAAATCTATATTACTATATTGTTATATTCTTTTGTTACTTTGAATTTCCGTTTATCAAAATAAATTTTTTCAATACCATATTTTTATATCAAGCTATTAATTGTTATGGTTAGGCCATTTAAGCTCCATTTTATTCATTGCACGTTCATTACATCACTTTAATCAAATACAGTCACTAGACTGTACCTGCTAACTAAGGATAACATGCCAGGATAACATACAGTTAAAGTCAGAATTATTAAACCCCTTGACTTATTATCCCCCCTGTTTATTTTTTTCCCCCAATTTCTGTTTAACGGAGAGCAGTTTTCTTTAACACATTTGTGAACATAATAGTTTAATAACTCATTTCTAATAACTGATTTATTTTATCTTTGCCATGATGACAGTAAATAATATTTGACTAGATATTTTTCAAGACACTTCTATACAGCTTAAAGTGACATTTAAAGGCTTCACTAGGTTAACTAGGCAGGTTAGAGTAATTAGGCAAGTTACTGTATAACGATCGTTTGTTCTGTAGACTTTCCAAAAAATGTAGCTTAAAGGGGCTAATAATTATGACCTTAAAATAATTTTAAAAAATTAAAAACTGCTTTTATTCTAGGCGAAATAAAACAAATAAGACTTTTTTCAGAAGAAAAAAATTTATCAGACATACTGTGAAAAGTTCCTTGCTCTGTTAAACATCATTTTGGAAATATTTAAAAAGGAAAAAATCAAAGGGGGGCTAATAATTCTGACTTCAACTGTACATTTTAAGAGATTTGCCTTTTTAAGCACTTTACAACCACACAAAGTTTATTTAGGTAAATTATTCTTTCTTGTTCTCCTAGTGGCTATTAAAGTCATGCAAAGTTACATTCAACCTAAACCCATTTTAATGTTATGCAAAGCACAAGTGCAGCATGTTTTTCCATTCATTAGATGTCATGAAACTTCTGCTTTTTAGTCAGGTAAAAGTCAGCTATTTTGCTCTGACTAGAAGTCTATAAAGCTCTTATTGATGATGAATGTGTTTTTCAGAGAGCACTGATGATGATAAAGTGGTGCTGTGGCACTGGGAGGAGGTGAAGGGGCCGCTCCGAGAGGAAAAGGCTTCGGGAGACACTGATATTCTCACCCTCACCAACCTGGTGCCCGGAAACTACACCTTCAGGTTTGATTATTCGTCATCTGCATCACAGCATGTTTGCAGTCTTCAGGTCTTGATGTAAGACTGGAGAAACCAGTCTGTTTTAATGACTTAAACACACAACTGCAGCTATGTTTGAATTAATTAGAAAATTGATGTGAATATAATTTATCCACAAAACTGGAATATCACACAAAACATTTACAAATAAAGCACTGTTACTATCCAATGAGTCAAAGAGAGCAAAATTGTCATTCCTGATAAACTGGTAGAAAATATATATATGTTTGCTGTGGTAGGAGAAGCCATTGAATGCCCGTCTTCTATATTAAATGAGTTTCGACTCATGAAATGTAATGTAATGAATATTCGAAGATGAAATGTAATGAATATGCAGTGGCTTTTGAAGGCATGAGATGATCTTTGGGAGCTATAGGCAGTTCTGGAGGCTATAATAATAATAATAATAATAATAATAATAATAATAATAATAATAAAAATAATGATGATGATGATGATAATGATGATGATGATGATACTAAAATGGATTTAGGAAAGACCAAAACAACATTTCAGATGCTTTTGGTGTGCTTGAAACGCTGGTTTGTCCGTTAATGACATCCCATTTTGCCCATTTTAGTCATCACATGATCTTTTGGACATTTTTATGTGCATTTTCAAAATGTTTGTGCATCTTGAGGTTTCCATTAAGCATTTTTGTTTATTTGATATTCCAAAATGTGCTTAAAAGATAGAAGAATGGCATGATATTGTAAATGAGGTGCAAGATATCCAAGTACTTACCCTTTCCTAAAGACAACAATCCTATCAAATGTCTTTATGCCGGGTAAAGTTGTGGTGCTTTTATTTGTATGTATCTGGAATACCCTCTCAAGAGCTTTTCGATCTTTGATATGTAACCCTTAACAGAACTTTATACGGCAAGATCAAGATACGGCTGACCAAACATAAATACTTTTGAATGTAAATAGGATTGTATCTGGTGATCTTGGTACGTGTATTGTGTGTCTATTTGCATTTTATGCTGTCATTTGAAAGTGTTTTTTGTTTTGATTTGTTTGATAATTGACAAAAAAATACTGTGGGGGGTAATAAGTATTGAAAACCATCACCGTTTTTCTCAGAAAACACATGCTGTTGACTTGTTGGTAACAACCGAAGAAATAAATGTATGAGAAGAAAACCTAATCAATGAATCTAATTAGTTTACAAATTAAATTATGTGTAATAAAATGGAATGACACAGTAAAAAACACATTGTTTTGAACACATTAAAGAAAGGAAGGTTGTGAAAGCCCAGACAGCAGCTGAAATCTGTCAGTTGTTCTTCAGGAACTCTCTGCCCTTTGTTATTGTAAATGAACATCAGCTGCTTCAGTCCAACATCTACATTAGCAGGATGATGAAGATGAAACCATTAGGCTGTAGAATGGCCCAGCCAATCACCTGACTTAAATCCAATAGAGAATACAAAATAAAGCTCAGATTTGATGGACGAGACCCACAGAAGCATCACAATTTTTACACTCTGTCGAAGTGAATAACTCACACCTGAGCAGTGGATGTGCCTTCATTCTCCATATGAGAGGCGTCTTTAAGCTGCCGTCATTAAAAAAAGCCTTTTATATAAAGTATTAAAGACATTTCAGTAGTTTCTCCTTCTGTCATTCTATTGTTATTACACAGAATTTATTTTTTTTATCTTTTTTTATTTTCTCAAAAGGTTTTACACTTACATCAGGTTGAGAAAGCCCAGACAGCAGCTGAAATCTCTCAGTAGTTCTTCAGCAACCCTCTGCTCTTTGTTATTGTAAATGATCAGCTGCTACTGTCCAACATCTACATTAGCAGGATGATGAAGATGAAACCAGAGTGTACATTTTAGCAAGACAGTGATGCAAAACACAGCCAAGGAAACTCTCAAATGCTTTCAGAGAAAGAAAATCAAGCTGTAGAATGGCCTAACCAATCACCTGACTTCAATCCAATAGAAAATACAAAATAAAGCTCAGATTTGATGGACGAGACCCACAGAAGCATCAAGATTTTTACACTCTGTCGAAGTGAAAACTCACACCTGAGCAGTGGATGTGCCTTCATTCTCCATATGAGAGGCGTCTTTAAGCTGCCGTCACCAAAAAAAGCCTTTTATATAAAGTATTAAAGACATTTCAGTAGTTTCTCCTTCTGTCATTCCATTGTTATTACACAGAATTTATTTTTTTAAATTATCTTTTTTATTTTCTCAAAAGGTTTTACACTTACATCAGGTTCATATCAGAGGTCACACATCTGTATGCACTTACAAATAGAAGCACAAATTCTGTACATCCACTTTCCCTTTCAGCAGTGCATGCTTTCCTTTTGTGCGCATGTACACTAATGTTATACATAAAAAAAAATAATAATAATAATAAAAAAATTTTAATTTAAATAAGAGGGAAAATAGGGGGGGGGGGCAATTAAGTGAAAATAAATACATAAAATAGTAAAATAAGATATACATACACATCAGCAACAAAACTATGTACATGTAGGGAGTGATCCTTCCGATTTTAGGTTAACAGAAAGTTCAGGTCTATGGGATGTTGCCTAGTTGGTCCATTTTTCCCACAAAGAAATAAATAGTTTCATTTTCTGATTTACAAATGCAGTAGTTTGTTCCATTTTATAAATTTCCATTGTAATTTCTATCCACGCATTTCGGATAGGACTTTCATGTGACAACAATTTGTTTGGTATATTACACAGAATTTCAGAATTTTTTGTTTTGTTTCATTTTTATGTTTGTATTGTTTGGGTTTTTATCAAAATCTGGTTCAATTCCTTGTCAACAGCTCCTTTATAAATATTAGAAAGTACTTATTTCGCCCACTATATATATATATATATATATATATATATATATATATATATATATATATATATATATATATATATATATATATATATATATATATATATATATATATATATATAGGTGGATGGAAAAACTTGTGTTTGTCCTCCTACAGACTCACGGTGACTGATTCAGACGGGGCTCAGAATTCAACCCAAGCCATGCTGTTAGTCAACAAGGCCACAGACTACAGGCCTACTGCTAATGCTGGACCCAACCAAGTGATCACACTCCCACGCAACTACATCACACTTTATGGCAACCAGAGCACTGATGACCATGACAATCTGTCCTACGAATGGTCGCTCAGCCCGGAGAGCAAGGGGAAGGTGGTGGAGATGCAGGTACAGAATTATGGATGTTGTTAGTGATTGGATTAGTATGCGAAGTGACAAGTGAGAGTGAGTGTTTTTTCTGATCTCTGTAGGGAGTGAGGACACCGACTCTGCAGCTCTCAGCCATGCAGGAGGGAGATTACACCTTTGAGCTGACTGTTACCGACTCATCTGGACAACAGGACACTGCTCAGGTCACCGTCATTGTCCAGCCAGGTATCTCTTTACCTTTTAATAGAAGACTATGATTTACGTTGTGCTGGATGTCTTCATTTAATACCCTGATTAAATAAAGAAACCAGGATCCTCTCTTTACTGTATTTCTCAGCTAAAGTTTTGTTTAGGACCATCTTCTGTAATGTCTTTCAAGGGATAATTGGATTCATACCTTACCACAAGGTACCTGTGAATGAAGCCAATGTCCACTCCAGAAAGGAAATTTATAAAAATACACTAAAATTAATAAAATAAATCCGGTGAAAAAGATGAAAATAAAAAACCTTTACTTTGTTCTTTGTTGAGAATAAAGAGCCTAAGACTGACAGTATACAGAAATCTAAGCGTGCTGCTGGTCTGTATGTTCTAGCCTCTTTTTGTTTTACAGCAGTGTGTGCTAGGCTTGGGCGATAATATGGTATACCATGGGATCTAAAAATAGCAACGGTATCAAATTCAATACCATTATACCGTCATAAAAAAACAATATTGCACTTGTTGCACGACTCGCCTTTCTCTCTCTCCTCCACACAGTCCCGTGATGACAATAAATAACATTTAATATTTAATACTTGGGTCCTATACAGTATTTCGGGTTTCGACCGAACAAGAAGGGAGACGTGGTAAATACGAACTAGAGGTCTGCATTCCCGCTGCTGTATCGCAGGACCCGGTCAAATTTCTTGCAGTGCAGGAATAAATTTCCCAACAAATCGCGGAAGCGGTCGGTAACTCTGGTGTAATTTGAACGGGAGCGGGCGGCCTAACAATATCGCTCCTGAGCGAGCGAGCTGTTTGTGTGTGTGTGTGTGTGTGTGTGTGTGTGTGTGTGTGTGTGTGTGTAAATGTGTGTGAATCAGAGAGAGCGTGAAGCTGTGTGTCGCTTGTTTGGTGCTGTCTATGTGTGTGTGTATGTGAAAGAGAGAGAGAGTGTGATGCTGTGTGTGTGTGTGTTTATACAGACTGCTTGTTATAGGCTGTTTGGACTCTGTATCATCTAGCTGGGTGGTTTTTGG
>NC_079453.1:46010976-46085976 GCF_903798145.1 Danio aesculapii
TTTCCTCTGTTGTTGTTTACCATGTCGGTGTCTCCTCATCATTAAACTGCGGAGAAGTGAAGTACCACATTGTCGCAAGTTTAATGACGTACAAAAAGGAATGCCTTAATAAGTTCAATCTACCTGTTTACATGAAAGTCACATGGTCACATATCTGATTTATATCTGATTTATTTTCACATATGAAGGAGGCCTGAAACCAATCTCGGAATATCCGAATGCATGCAATATTTATTTATTTTATTTTATTTTTATTTTTTTCTCCTTCTTGTGTCATATTAGAACGCGGTCATATTAGAACAGATACAATTTGTGTCACGTATGAGCAAAAAAATCACATTTAACTGGCAGTGTAAATGGGGCCTAAGATTAGCTTCTTATTAAAGAGCCCATATTATGGCTTTTTGAAAATGCCCTTCCATGTAGTGTGTAACACAGCTCTAAGTGAAGTGAAATATCCAGCTAAGGCTTAAATCTGTAAGTGTACAGTGTTTAAAACTATTGATTCATCTATAAAAGAGTCGACTCATAGTGCTTCAAACGAGTCGTCTTGATAACGAGTCATTAGGTGTTTCGTGATGAGGCAGCTACGAAACACAAGTAGTTGCACTCGCAAACCCGGGAGATTTGAAACCTGCGGCCCCGCCCACTAACAGAAAAAAAGTCACACACACACACACACACACAGAGAGAGAGACCGGTGGAATGAAGTCACGCTGTGAAGATGGATTTTATTGACAGTCTAATCAAAGATGAAACATCAGCAAAATAGCCTAGCCTTGAGCAGATCAAATGCTTCTGGAAATTACATGCTTAAAAAGAAGACTTCATCAGTTTGTTAAAGGAAGGATCAGTAAAGACTGTCAGAACCAGTCAGAACATGGATCAGTGCATCATGAATCAGTTTCTTCCCCCATTTCACCAGTGTAAGTACGTGCGATTAAAACTGTTGCCTCGTTTACTCTATCTTGCACATTATGTATTTAGTTGTGTTTTGTTACTTGTAACCGCGTGTACTGTATCAGGTTAACTCTTTATATTCTCATATCGCGTGTTAAGCCACGTTGAAAATGTGACGCTTGCCGCTTTGTTTACGGATCGTCAGCTGTTGCTACACGCATGCAACGGTCAAGTTTTAAACTTGAAAAAAAGATCTCCTCGCCAGTTCTTGAACTTTTTGCTCAATAAAATAGTTAGTCGTCAGTATTTTCTAGTCCATCGTCTGTATTTACATTCACTCACTGGCAGCCAAAACCCACTATGAAGAGTGTATGCACTGTGACTACTTTTATATTGCTGATTAGCAGCTGGCCATTTCACTCTGTCTCGCGCTGAAGCCTGTCAGTGTTGTCGACCAATCGCAGCAGGCTGTCATCGGTCCAATCAGCGCAGATTAGCTTCGCGCTGAGGAGGGGTTTGGGAACAAATGAATCGCTGAACGATTCATATGGGAGTCGCTGGGATAATTAGGTAAAAATAAATGCAGATTATAAGACCATCAAAGTGTTGTTTGACCTTGCATGCATATTAGACTGTTGTTGGAGACCCTTACAACCTAAATATGACCCTATTTCATGTATAATATGGGCTCTTTAAGCATGTAAAATACCAGCTTATCAGCTTTGTTCACAGCACCAACTGATCAAAAGTTGTTATTCAGCACCACCTGCTGGAGAAAACTGAATGTGCATTTTTATTCAGTCTGCTGTTTTTTTTTTTTTTTTATTATACAGGTTTGTTTTATTCAGGATTATTTCACACAGCTAAGTCAGACTATTATGTTTTTGATATTGGAAATTACACAATATATTTACTCTTAATTAAATATTATTAATATTAAAAAAAAGTCAACAGAAAACATAAATGGTGAAAAAAATATGTAAATCATCCATGAAAAATCCAAATCGGCCCATTACAATTCAGCGTTCATAACTGTTCACAACTGTTGTTTCTATATAAGTGAGATTTTGAAGCAATTACTTTTAAATGTTTATTCTTTAAAAACTGCAGATTTTTATTTTATTTTCTTTTATTTCTTTTTATTTCTTTTTTTTTATTTTATATCTTTAAAAAAAACTGTTTTAGATTTGTATTTTATTTACATTTACATTTAGTCATTTAGCACACGCTTTTATCCAAAGCGACTTACAAATGAGGACAAGGAAGCAGTTTACACAACTATAAGAGCAGCAGTGAACAAGTGCTATAGACAAGTTTCAGGTGTGTAAAGTCTAAGAAGCAAAGCATTAGTAAATTATTTTTTTATTTTATTTTATTTTTTTGAGAGAGAGAGAGTACAGTTAGTGGTATCGCCAGAGAGGCAGTTAAGATTAGGAAGGAAAGTGGAGACTAAACAGTTGAGTTTTTAGTCGTTTCTTGAAGACAGCAAGTGACTCTGCTGTTCTGATGTAGTTAGGGAGTTCATTCGACCAACTGGGCAGATTGAATGCGAGAGTTCGGGGAAGTGATTTCTTCCCTCTTAGGGATGGAACCACGAGGCGACGTTCATTCACAGAACGCAAGTTTCTGGAGGGCACATAAATCTGCAGAAGTGAGAGCAGATACGAAGGAGCAAAGCCAGAGGTCGCTTTGTAAGCAAACATCAGAGCTTTGATATTGATGCGAGCAGCAACTGGCAGCCAGTGCAAACGGGTGAGTAGCGGAGTGACATGTGCTCTTTTGGGTTCATCAAAGACCACTCGTGCTGCTGCGTTCTGAAGCAGCTGAAGAGGTTTGATAGAACTAGCTGGAAGCCCGGCTAGTAGAGAGTTGCAATAGTCCAGTTTGGAGAGAACAAGAGAACAAGTGCGAATCTGCAAGATCGAGCAGTTCTAGAAATGTGCTCAGAGAAGTTTAGTTGGTCATCAATCGTTACTCCAAGGCTTTTTACCATTTTGGATGCAGTGATGGTTCCCCCATCCATCTGGATTGAAAAGTTATGGTGTAGAGTCGGGATGGCAGAAACTTCAAGCATTTCCGTTTTCGCGAGGTTAAGCTGAAGATGATCATCTTTCATCCAGTTTATATGTTGTTTATGTATCTTTATTGTTATAACTCTGTTTTATAGAATAATTATTTATGAACTGTTTTGCATTTTATTGAGTTTATGCCATAAAAGAGCAGTTGAAGCTGATTTGGCAATATACTCTAAAACTCTCTCATCTTTATGAGCGTCCTCCTCATATGTCTTATTACTGCATAAACTAACCACAGTAGTTGGTAATATGTGTGTGTTTTTTTCTCTTCCAGGATGTCCTGAATCACTCTGACCACCAGGCTGTGCTTTTTCTTGGTAATCTGGTGGAAGGGAAGTACAGTTTCACTCTGACCGTCACTGACAGTAAAGGAAAGACTAGCTCTGACGGTGGCGTTGTAGACGTTCGGCCAGGTCAGTGTGCTTGTAAAGGAGAATCAAATTAAAGTAGGATTTCTAATAACGCTTAGCGACTAGAATCCACACAGAACACCCTAGCAAATGCCTGTTTCAGAATTTTGCAACGGCAATCCCCACTCACATTTTCTTAGGGATCATCTAGTTTACAAAATGAACACCATACTCCGTACTGTAGATTTTGATTATTCCTCTCACGCTGTTCCTCAGATGTCTACGAGCGGGATTTGGTGGAGCTGATCCTGGAAGTGGCCGTGGCTCAGGTGTCCCGCAGACAGAAGGATATGTACATCAGGCAGGTCGGCGTCCTGCTGGGCGTCCTGGACAGTGACATCACCATTCGAGAGATTAGCGCCTTTAATGAGCACAGGTCAGTCCATCTTAGCGCAACTGCAGGCTTAATCACAGTGCTAAACTTAACACACCATCTCCACTGAGCTGATTTAATGGCTTCACTGCACTGAAGAGAAAATGCATGGCTACTTCTGATTCTTATTACGCACATTTATGTGACCCTGGTCCCAAGTCATGAGTGTAGATTTTTGGAAATTGTAATTTTACATTGAAAAGCGGGAAAAAAAACATCTTAATGCTGCATAAATAAGCTTTACATTGATGCATATGGTATACATCAACATATGCAAAACCCTCTAAATCCATCTCTTTTCTTGTAAACGAGCATTTTCTATCAGGCTCTTCTGATTAGGTTCAGAAGTTTCATTTTATAGGTAATGATAAGGTTATTAGCTGGTAAATAAAATAACTTTTTTTTAAAAATGTCACTTTAGACAATTCTTTGGCTTTTAACAAGGTAGATTTTCTTTGGCGTCAAAACCAGCTGAATCCACTAGTGCTTTTTATGCAAAAACCTCTAAATCCACCGATTGAGACAAGACAGTGTAATTAGCTGAAAAATCACTAAAGATGCAATTAGAAGTTATTTTAACAATCATAAAACACATGACACAAACCACCTGAAATGTAAAATATATAAATCTGTCAAGTACGTGGCGGTTCATTCCACTGTGGTAACCCCCGATAAACCAGGGACTAAGCAGAAGGAAAATGAATGAAATCTGTCAAGTAAGTGCATTAACTCAAAACACTAAAATTGACATTAATTAAATCTTAACAATCTGTTGTCATTTCTGATATTTGCGATTTAGATTTAATGTAAGTACAGCATTGTAAACACTGTAAACTAAGCTTGTTAGATTCAAATAACGTAGTATAAAACATTGTGAAAGATCAATATCTGTGCATTGTCCATTGATAAAGTTGTATCATTTATTGGAGTAATATAAATAATGTAGAGTTTTATACATTATATTTATCTTTTAAAACATAGCTTACATTAGCAAATAAAACACAAGGTAAGGCCTACTGGCCATAAAAGAGGATATCTCTCAGAAGCTGTTATTTATTCATCCTCGCCATACTCAAGGTCTTGGTCTCTTTTTCGTCTCTTGTTTATCCTCATAGCATCCATGCCGGATTAAAGAACGGAATATTATCTTTGTCTGTCATGAAATGGAGTTGCTGTTTAATGTATAGTATTCAAAGTAGCGCCGCTGCGCAAACAAACATTATGAATGCATGCTACACTTCCGACTGTACATTGTTTTTTTTTTCTTATGACTTTTGAGGTATGGGACGTTTTCATTTGCCATTCACTGACAGTCGGACAGGATCATCCGGTTCATCAAACTTCATCTTTTAAAATCGGAAGCGGAATAAAACAGTCTCCTCATAAAAGCTGGTGCATCACCGCTGCTACATTGAAAACTTATGATTCGATTCGTGCCTTCTGATTGGTTCTCGGAACATAGTAGCTTTTGCTGTCAAACAAACTGTTATTTCTGAATGTGCTGGCGCTGCGATTCAGATGATTTCAAGCAAAACTATTTGTTGAACATGTACTATGTGCATCAAGCATTCACTCAATGCCATTATCTCATTTTTGGCGAAAATGGTGTTTAGCAGCTTTTGCAACTGAACTCTTCATATATTGTTATAATATGACAATATTTGAAATTATGTGTTTAAAAAAAATCTTAATACTGAGAAAATCACATTTGAAGTTGGCTAAATTAAAATACACATTAAATCACAATTTATAAACATGGACATTACTGATAAAAAAATTTAGTTTTTATATATTTACAGTGGGAAATGTGCAAAATATGTTCCTGGAACATGAATTTACTTGAGAAATTTGTCATTTTAAACCAATACAATGTATTTTTGGATATTGCCAACAATATACCTGTGCAACATGAGACATTTGTTTAAAGGGCCATGAAACCCCCCCTCTTTCGGTTCAGTTCAAGTCTACCTCAGAACTTTAAAAAAAATGCTCCGAGTTGGCCGTGGAGCGCTGCGAGCAGAAGGGAGGAGTGGACGTGGCCAGCAGAGCAGGGGAAAAAAGAGTGGAGTGAACAACTGTTGTCAGTTGGCTCACAAAATAAGACACAAATCGTGAGGAGACGCATGATTTTATAGTTTACAAAGTTAAAATGCAAAGTAATTGTAATTTAATGTCCTGCTTCATTTGTTATTTCTAATTTCATATATACATAATCACAATTTGTTAAATCATTATAAAGAAAATCATGTTTATATAAACACTATAAATTAGAAGGACTTCTCTCCTTCTCAATCCCCGGGTCTGAATGCAGACACAGTGGATAGCAGTGCAGCAGGTCTCTTGCCCTGTCTATTTCACCCATTAACCCTGCAGGTAATCTGGAGGATTTTAAACATGGGCGAACACAGCAGCACGGATAGGTGATGTGTCTGAATGGTGACAAACTCTACTGATAAAAGACAAAGTCCACCATTCTCTTGGTTTAATAATCACTACTGAGAGTCCAAACACTGAAGAGCAAATCCAACGATGCGCAGCTCTACAGATCCCGAACCATACAAGCTAGTGGCGACAGCGGAGAGGGAAAAAAAACTTTGACACTAATTGGCGAAAGTGAAGAAAAAAAACCTTGAGAGATACCTGACTCAGTTGGGGACGACCATTTTAATTTCTCTGCTGACCAAATGTCTTGTGCACAGCTGCAGTCTCAGCGGCGGAGGCTGGAAGCTGGCCTCAGCGAAGACTCCTCTGTCCCTGGAGCGTCACAGGAATCAGTCTCATGTTCTCCACTCCTCCATGACCACCACAGTGGTCAAAACACAGCATGAATGTTCAAAATCATAACTCGTAAAATTCCATTTCTAAATTTGACCTTACATTTATGACAACAGTCCTTTCTTTTATGATCCAAATGTTTAAAATCTTGACTCAGAAGCTTCTTATAGTTAGTTTTATTTACATGTTACATATAGGACAATATTTTTTACTTTTAAAATTATAACCCAGAAACCTTGTAAAAGTTGCTTTATTGTACTTGTTACATTTACATTGAGTCTGTCAAATAAGAACAGGTTAAGTAGCCTTAAGATCATTGGTTTTAACCAAACTGTTCCAATGGAAGTAATTATGTTTTGAAGAGAGCTCAGGGTATCTTATGCGCCTCGGATCACCCATTGTATTCTGTGTTTCAGCTGCTGCCATCAGGACATCGTTTTAGAGTTCCTGTTTTCAGGACAAACAGAATTAGAAATTCTTTTATAATGGCGGCAACTAGGTCATTTAATCCAGCGAGGAGGGAGATGCATGATGTATGCTTTGTGGTAATAACTTGGTAATGTGTACATGGAGTTTCACCTGTGTTATGGCACCTTGCTGCAAAGTTATATCTGAGTTTATGACATTATTTTTTTTTCTTTTACAGCACTCGTTTGGTATTCCTGGTATCAGGAGGTCCAGGAAGGCCTCCATTAACTGGGCATAGTGTCGCTATGGAACTACGCAACAAATTTCGCAAGCAAAAAAACGACTTCCTCATCTTTAAGGTTCGACGGGTGGACACAGTTAGTGAGTATCCATCAAAATGCTCTAAAGACCCCTGTCACAAGACTGTTATGACGTGTTTAACGGTCATCAGCATCTTAAACCATTGAAAGTTTTTAATATTTCTCATTTTTATTTTTTTTAAATGTATGAGCATGTATTTATGTATGTATTATATCATCTGTGCATCAAATTACAAAAAACGAATTACTGCATGTGCAACGTGTTTTTAATCCAGAGCGTATGGGGACAGGACAGGAAATTATTCTCTCTTCTGGCTGCCGTTATTAGTCGCACACTATTTATTTTCCTTTTTCTAAAGTCTTGATAACATCATTGTGGAGATTTATTATTATTATTTCAGCAAGTATCATTGTAAACATGTATTTGTTGTACTTTCCTGTTCAATCCGCTCTAAATTAACCCAACTATGACGACTTCCGCTACTGAGAAACCCGGAAATGTGAAAAGGGTCTATTAACACATCAGTGCCTGATCTGACTGTCTGATCCTCCTCCAGTATGCCAGCTGAACTGCTCTGGTCATGGAGAATGCGACTCTTTCACCAGACGCTGCGTTTGCCACCCATTCTGGATGGAGAATTTGTTTAGTACTTATTTTGGAGACGCTGAGAGCAACTGCGGTGAGGAAAAGCTAAACTATTGAATATTTATGATTTATTTATTGTGCAGTCTGATGATCCGTTCATGTTGAATGTTTTGCTTTCAGAATGGAGTGTATTATATGTAACGATAGCATCGTTCATGATCGTGGTTGCCACAGCCACTGTAATATGGGGCTTTGTGTGCTGTTGTCAAAGGTAAGGGTTCGGAAGATGATAATATATGTATTTTTTATCGTGATTTGATTTTAGATTTTGAAAGGTTATTTCTGTTTTTGTTTCAATTTTGCATCTTTATCATACAGGCGAAAAAGCAAAGTGAGACGAAAAAGCCGTTATAAAATGCTGAACGAGGATGATCAAGAGACTATGGAGTTAAAGTTACCTAGGCCTGGTAATGAAATTGTTACTTTTAAACAAAGTATGTTATTATTTTAGGGTTGTCATCGCTAAATTGGATTTTATTTGAATAAATTACATATTTAATTGCGTATGTATATATATATATATATATATATATATATATATATACATACATACATGCATACATTTTTATGTATAAAGGTGGTGGATTTTTGTAGGAGTGTACAGAATGAATATACACTAATGTTAATTGTTTTAGCATCAGTAAGATTTTTATTTTTATTAATATTTTTATTTTGCATGCATGACTTAAATTGATGAAGAATTACAAGAAACAACCTGCATCTTGGTCTTCTTAAATATTAAGCATGACAACTGTTTTTAATACTAATAATCTTTGATGTATTGTTACTGAAGGATCGTGAGACATTGAAGACTGAATTAATTACTCTGAAAATTCAGCTTTGCATTATAGGAATGTTCATTCATTCATTTTCTTTTCGGCTTAGTCCCTTTATTAATGTGGGGTCGCAACAGCGGAATGAACCCCCAACTTATCCAGCACATGTTTCACGCAGCGGATGCCCTTCAAGCCGCAACCCAACACTGGGAAACACCCACACACTCACATACACTACGGCCAATTTAGCTTACCCAATTCACCTACAGCGCATGTGTTTAGACTGTGGGGGAAACCGGAGCACCCGGAGGTGCCAACACAGGGCGAACATGCAAACTCCACAAAGAAATGCCAACTGACCCAGCCGGGTCTCGAACCAGAGACCTTCTTGTTGTGAGGCGATTGTGCTACCCACTGCGCCACCGTGCTGCCCATTACAGAAATATTAAAACATATTAGTAAACATAATAAACAACCGTGTTTGTTGATGGTAAATGATAGTAATGTGGATAACTCTTTGTTAATGAATGCTACAGAATACTGTAGTAAAGTAAACTGATAAACTGTAAGAAATACTGTAATGCTAGTTTAAACTGTGGTGTATTGTGATGGTGTATAATTATAGAAACTGAAGCCTCTTGAATAAGTTGTTTATTACTACAGTAGTGTCGTAACACGGCCACAATATAATTGCTATGACAGTTTAATTCAAGTAATTATCTATAGTTTGGTTTCAAACACTATAGTATTTACAATAGTATTTGTTCATGTAACATAGCTTATACAGTATCTCTCTCTCTCTCTATCTATCTATCTCTCTCTCTCTCTCTCTCTCTCTCTCTCTCTCTCTCTCTCTCTCTCTCTCTCTCTCTCTCTCTCTCTCTCTCTCTCTCTCTCTCTCTATATATATATATATATATATATATATATATATATATATATATATATATACATACATATAACTCTATACAGTATCTCTCTTTCTCTCTCCATATATATACAGTATCTCTCTTTCTCTTCTCTCTCTCTCCATATATATACAGTACTCTATACAGTATCTCTCTCTCTCTCTTTCTATATATATGTGTATATATATATATATATATATATATATATATATATATATATATATATATATATATATATATATATATATACACAGTTAAAGTCAGAATTATTAGCCCCCCCAACACATTTCTGAACATAATAGTTTTAATAACTCATTTCTAATAACTGATTTATTTTATCTTTGCCATGATGACAGTAAATAATATTTTTCAAGACACTTCTATACAGCTTAAAGTGACATTTAAAGGCTTAACTAGGTTAATTAGGTTAACTAGGCAGGTTAGGGTAATTAGGCAAGTTATTGTATAATGATGGTTTGTTCTGTTGAAAAAATAAATAGCTTAAAGGGGCTAATAATATTGACCTTAAAATGGTTTTAAAAAATTAAGAACTGCTTTTAATCTATCCGAAATAAAACAAATAAGACTGTCTCCAGAAGAAAAAAATATTATCAGACATACTTTGAACATTTCCTTGCTCTGTTTGGGAAATATAAAAAAAAAAAAAATAATCAAAGGGGGATAATAATTTTGACTTCAACTATATATATGTTCAATATATATTCAATATGAAGCAAATATACTTTAGTTTCGTAGACAGCTCTGCTCTCTTCATGATATAAGGATCATGCCCAACATATGTGCTAATTTTCTATTTATATCTCCTTTGAAATATGGTATAAGTCGCAAAAATACAGACTTTCCTCTCTCTCTCCCATTAAGTTTTTACTTCCTGCCCTCCATCTGAATTTAGCACCTCATCAGAACCACATGATTGAAAACAACCTATTCTCCTCATCCTGCTGTTGTGTGTTCCTCCAGGTCGACTGAAGTCTGTTCCAGCTCCCACGTCTTCTGCGCTCATGCACTCGGACTCTGATCTGGAAAGTGACGACGGTCAAGCAGGAATCCCCTGGTCAGATCGAGAACGCGGGAAACTCCTTCCACCCCAAAACGGATGTCTGCGTAACGGCCAGGGTCCGCATAAACCTAAAAAACCACGAGAGGAGCTGCTTTAGCGCAGCTCCCGTACTGCACCAACACACTGTATTCACCCCTCATCCGGCACGTGGAGGAACTGCAGGACTTCAGGAATGGATTGAAGCGCAGCCCTGAGCCAACATGAAAAGGCATTAAACCCGACAGGTCAGATCTGTAAAAGCCTTGCAACTCGATAGACAATGAGAATGTACCTGCTGTAATGCAGAGATAGTGTCCGGTGAGTGAATATCTGAGAAACGTGTCAAAAACTGAGCCTCCTCACTGTCATCTTCCTATGAAGCTTCCTGCGCTGCTAAAAATGGTTTTCTTGCTTTAGTTTTCGTCTTGTTTCTAGTCCAAATATCTAACAGATCTTAAATCAAGAAGCATTTTTTAGACAAGTAAAAACTGTTGTTTACTTTTCAGAAATAATGATTCCAAATTAAATGAGTTTAAGCTAAATTATCTCCCAATGAGGGAAGAAAAATAGCATTGTTTTTGGTTTACTTGAAGGAGTGTTCATAAGACTGTTATCAAACCTTTATAATCATGACATGACAAGTTGTGGATGTGATTTAATGCATGCTTATGGCAACTGCCCTAAATGTCATTCAGTTATGACATTTTAAATGCAAAGATGACATTGTTTGTTATTAGTGTTGTCACGATACTGGAATTCGGTACCGGTCGGAACTGAAATTTTAAAAACGTCCATTTCCCGCTAACATTTGAGCGCTGTTGAACGCATTCTTAAACAGCGCCTATTTGCCATTGTTTTTGCCATTTGCCAAACAACTCGCCTCTGTTTACTGAGTGTAAACACAGATGCAGGGACACTGGAGCATTTTAAAGCAGCAATTTATTAGTGGATCGCTCGTGTATCAGCTTATAGACAAACCAGCTGGTTGACGTGACTTTGAAATGCTCCAGTGTCCCTGTATCTGTGTTTACACTCAGTAAACTGCGGTGAGCTCAGTGAACTGAACACAGCCAATCACAGTCATTTCTGTTAAACACGTGAACACAACGGCAAATCAGCGCTGTTTAAGAACGCGCTCAAATGTTAGCTGGAAATGAGCATTTTTAAAATTTCAGTACCGATTGGTAAATAATTCTATCACAACTCTATTTGTTATGTCAACTTGACAAACAAATACATCACATCCTGTTTTTGACTTTGTCATGACTACTTGACATTTCCAAGATAACAAAACTTCCCATAAATCTGTCATGAAGCCATAATAAATGTGTCACGAATTTTATAACAGCGTCACTAATATATATTTTTGACCTCAATTACAGTGATACAAGCTGAATTTATCATTAAAATGTCATTAAATATTAATGACGCTGTTAAAAAGTGTTTGACAAAGTAATGAGACATTTCAATTGTTCGGTACCAATTGATACTGAAATCTTAACATTTGAGTGCTGTTGAGCATGTTCTTAAAAAGCGCTGATTTGCCATTGACTTCAACAGAAATGACTGTGATTGGCCGTGAAGTTCATCAGTTCACCGAACTCACCGCTGTTTACTGAGTGTAAACACATATACGGGAACACTGGAGCATTTTAAAGCTGCGATTCATCAGTGGATCATTCGTATGTCAGCTTATAGACAAACTAGCTGGTTGACGTCACTTTGAAATGCTCCAGTGTCCCTGTATCTGAGTTTAAACTCGTTAAACTGCGGTGAGTTTGGTGAACCGATAACCTTCACAACCAATCACAGTCATTTCTGTTTAACACAATGCATGTGAACACAATGGCCAATCAGCGCTGTTTAAGAACGAGCTCAACAGCACTCAAATGTTACCGGGAAGTAGATGCTTCACATTTCAGTATCATGACAACCCTATTTGTTATGACAACTTGACATTTCAAGTTGAAATGACTGTAATCATCTCAACAGAAATGGCTGTAATTGGCCGTGAAGGTCATCAGTTTACCAAACTCACCCCAGTTTACAGAGTGTAACCACAGACGCAGGGACACTGGAGTATTTTAAAGAAGCAGTTCATCAGGGGATCACTCGTATGTCAGCTTATTGACAAACCAGCTGATTTTTGTGGCTTTGAAATGCTCCAGTGTCCCTGTATCTGTGGTTACACTCGGTAAACTGCAGTGAGTTTGGTGAAATGATGACCTTCACAGCCAATCACAGTCGTTTCTATTGATCATGTGGACACAATGGCAAATCAGCGCTGTTTAAGAATGCACTTAACAGCACTCAAATGTTAGCGGGGAAATAGACTTTTTAAATTTCAGTATTGAGCTCCAGTATTGTGACAACCCTATATGTTATGACAACTTAACGTAAACAAATACATCACATCCTGTTTTTGACTTTGTCATGACTACTTGACATTACCAAGACGGCAAAACTTGTCATAAATCTGTCATCAACATGACTGTCATGAAGCCATTATAAATATCTCATGAATTTTATAACAGCGTCATTAATATATATTTTTCACCTCAACTAGAGTGATACAAGCTGAATTTGACTTAATTAAATATTAATGACGCTGTTAAAAGTATTTGACAAAGTAATGACACTTTTAATGAGACATTTCGATGACAAATACAGTGAAAACATTATCAGAAAAATATTCATGACACGTATATATTATATTACATTACTAAATATTATTATATTATATATTATGTTATTATATTATATACTATTGTATTATATACTATTATATACTATTATATTATATTATATTATATTATATATTATGTTATATTATATACTATTATATTATATTATATTGATTTGATCATATTTTTGTAATGTATTTGTGTATGTAAAGTTGTCATAACAATGTCATATTTGCATTTAAAATGACATTACCGAGCGAAATACACTTAACGACAGATAAAATTAACGCACACAAAAAATCCCATTTACTTTCCTGACTTGTCTTGTAATGATTATAAAGGTTTCATGACCAATGAAAATCTAGTAAACACCCCATTCAAGTAATGCAGGGGTGTCCAAAATCAGTCCTGGAGGGCCGGTGTCCTGCATAATTTAGTTCCAACTTTCTTCGACACACCTGCCTGGAAGTTTCTAGCATACCTAGAAAGAGCTTGATTAGCTGGTTCAGGTGTGTCTTATTGGAGTAAACAGCGGCCCTCCAGGACCAAGTTTGGGCTGTTACCAAATTAATGTTTATTTTACTTACAGATTATTTAGCTTGTTTTAAGAACAAACTTCTGACTTATTATGTCTAATAACAAAACTATATTTCTCATTTGACTTGTCTAGATATAAAATGCTTCTTAATTAAAGTATTTTGACACATTTGGACTAGAAACAAGACAAAAACTCAAGTAAACAAATCATTTTTTGCAGTGTGATCTGACAGGTATCCAAACACTGCCTGTCACGTCTGTTCATTTGTATATTTTTACATGATAATAATGCAGAGAAATGCACCCCAAAAACGCCATGTATGACTGCATGAGAAATCAAGATTTTTGTTTCTACCTTCTCACTTTTTTATGGTTTGCATGTATTGAAATGTGCGTGTGCTACTCTGCTGTATGTCTGGGGTGCGTTTTTGCCCCTTCGAACACCAGCAAACGTGACGCCTGCAGCATTAAAGCCATGATAGTCAAGGCTTACTGTAATTTTAAGAATGGAAATCGTACACTGGAAACCGCATTGGGTGTTGCACTATAGAGCTAGCTGCTAGTTTCCCCCCCCCTCTGGTTTTGATATTGAATATAAACAGGACGGGGTCTGGCTCGCTCAAACTGGAATAGCCACCAATTCATAAATCATCTTTTGTTACGCTTGCCAAAAGCATTGTGCTCTCTTTGGCTTTCTGATGATCCCTCTTGTCAGAAATCGTCATTTAGTTTCGTTAGGAAAAGGCTGAATGTTATTAATGACGTGTGTGAGATTTATTTTTCTGTTTCCCCGCTCCCATCGGAGTCTTGCACATTTTGAATGCACAGGGGAAATGAAGGGATTTTTTAGTTTTAATTCATGTTTTCTGTTTGCCTTCGGATGTTTTTAATGAAGAATTCCCTGTTTCATTTGACTTGTCTAATTCGAGTGGAATAAATAAAAAGGAATATATTTACAGCTGACCTTTTGTCATTGGATAAAGAAGGAAAGACAACTAAAATTATTTATTATAAACACTATTTAAATAGCTTTTCCCTGTATATTATCACAGTGGGGGAAATAAGTACTAAATACGTCAGGTTTCTTCCTGGGAATAATGTTCCTAAAGGAGCTGTTGATATAGCCTTTAACCAGATTTTGATAAAAACCCAAACAATAGAAACATAAAAATAAAACAAAATAAATCTGAACAATAAGTTATGTGTAATAACAATAAAATGACAAGGAGAAAGTGCTAAACTACTGAAATGTCTTGATATAAAAAGCTTTTTTTTGGTGACGGCAGCTTAACGACCCCTCTCATATGGACAATGAAGGCACATCCACTGCTCAGGTGTGAGTTTTTCACAGACTTTAACAGAGTGTAAAAATCTTGATGCTTCTGTGGGTCTAGTCTATCAAATCTGAGCTTTATTTTGTATTTTTTAATTGGATTTGGGTCAGGTGATTGGTTAGGCCATTCTACAGCTTGATTTTCTTTCTCTGAAAGCATTTGAGAGTTTCCTCGGCTTTAGATCATTGTCTTTCTGAAATGTCCACCCTGGTTTCATCTTCATCATCCTGCTAATGTAGATGTTGGACTGAAGCAGCTAATACTCATTTACAATGATGAAGGGCAGAGGGTTGCTGAAGAACTACTAAGAGATTTCACCTGCTGTCTGAGCTTTCACTGCCTTTCTACACCTTCCTTTCTTTATGCATTCAATACTTCTTCCTTGTGTCATTTTATTTTATTACATATAACTTTATTTTAAAATGAATTAGCTTTGTTTTCTTTGCATATATGGATTTCTTTGGTTGTTACTAACATCGGGTGAAAATTTCAAGTCAGCGGCATCTTTAGAAATATGTTTGTATGAGAAAAAATAGTGACGTGTTCAATACTTATTTCCCTCGCTGTATGTGTCCTGTTAAACCTTTTTTTTTTTCTAAGCAAAAAACATTTAGACTGACAGACCATGGCCATGATTTGCAGAATACACCCTGTAAGATGTCATTCTGTGTAGCATCAATGTATTACAAAACATCGTATCACTTAATCACTTGATGACCACATTAGTATAACATAGTCATTAATTGTCATTTTAAATCGTTATGCTTTTCCTCTATCCAATTGTTGGCAAAACATTTTGATCACTTATTCTTTCATCTATTTTAGTACAAGTAGCATATATTTAAACACAAGTAGAATAAATGTTTTATTTTCACATAAATATATCTTGTTAGACTGAATGACGGTGGAATATTTGACCCATATTCAGACACAAACATTACATGACACATTGAAGACAGCTTTCTTACATTTTAAATAGTTTTCTGTGTATATAAAAATCACTGCTGTGAATTTGATTTGATGCAGAAATCATAATGGGACGTCTCGGCTTTGATTTCTGTTTTGTTTGAAATTTATTATGCCAACAAAAAAAGCCTTTTCTGCTTTTTTAATGAGACCAAATTAGATGCAATCTGCCTATATTTTTTATTTTAATTATTTAACCTTTTTGTGTCTAAAATTTATTCCTAAAACAAGTGTTTATCTTCTGACTGGATTTTCATTTCGAGATTAACATATATATATTTTTAAAGGGACATAATGAGAACTTTAAGGTGTCTTTTTTACAGTGAACTTTAAAAAGTTAAGGTTTTCTTTAAGGGTTATTTTGTGTTTGTGTGTATTTATGTTACTGTAAGTAAATGTAAGATGCATTAAAAAAATGTGTGACAGTAATAGTGTTGGAGATGTACAGCACACCTTTGAAAACTGTCCATTAAAGTTCACCCAAAAATTAAAATTCTGTCATCATTTACTCATCCTTCGCTTGACACAAACCTGTTTTGAGTTTCTTCTGTTGAACACAAAAGAAGATATTTTGAAGAATGCTAGAAACGGGTAACCACTGACTTGCATTGTATTTCTTTTCTTCCATGGATGTCAGTAGTTACTGGTTTTCAGTATTCAAAATATCTTCATTTGTGTACAGCATAAATTAAAGTACTCATAAACGGTTATAACCACTTAAAGGGTGAGCAAAGAGTGAGTATTTTCATTTTTGGGTAAACTATCTCTTTAATTGAAGCTTAGTGCAAAAAAAAAAAAGCTGTCACTTTTTTCAGAAATCAGAAAGAGCTTTATTGCCTGGTATGTTCACACATACGAGGAATTTGTTTTCGTGACAGAGCTTCTACACTTATAATTCAAAAACTGGTACCCATTGATTCCCATAGTATTTTTATTTCCTATGGATGTCAATGGTTACCAGTTTTCAGCCTTCTTCAAAATATCTTCATTTGTGTACAGTATAAATGAAAGTAACTTTGTAACTACTTAAAGGGTGAGCAAAATAGTACATTTTCATTTTTGGGTGAACTACCCCTTTAATTGAAGCTTGGTTAAAAAAAAAAACAGTCACTTGTAATTCATAAACCAGTAACCATTGACTTCTATGGTATTTTTATTTTCTATGGATGTCAATGGTTACCGATTTTTATTATATATATTTTTTTATTTATTTATTTAATTTTTTTTTTAAGCTTTCTTCAAAACGTCTTCATATGTGTACAGCATAAATAAGAGACTCATAAGTTTTGGAACCACTTAAGGGTAAGCAAATAGTGAGTAAATGTTCATTTTTTTTTATGTCAAATGTCCCTTTAAATGAAGCTTAAAATAAAAAGTCGCTTGTAATTCCATGCACTGTTTTTGCAGATCAGAATTGTGACACACCAACACTTCCTGTTTGGGCAACGAGGATCTGAATCTCATATTTATCTTCCCCCTCGGGCTCCAGAAATACTTCAGAACTGCCAGTGTAGACAGGACAGGAGGAAACTGATAAGTATTTTTTCCCCAAGTAAAAGATGAAAATATATAAAGAACATTCAGGAGAAGATTATAAAAGAAGGAAAACACGAGTCGCATTATCTGTGTGCAAAGAGAAAACAAACATAAATATGGGTAGGTGTTATAATAATATAAAAGTGTTTACACTCGCCGGCCACTTTATTAGGTACACCTTACTAGTACCCAGTTTGGATCCCTTTTTGCCTTCAGAACTGCCTCAACCCTTCGTGGCATAGATTCAGCAAGATACTGCAAATATTCCTCAGAGATTGTGCTCCATATTGACATGATAGCATCACGCAGTTGCTGCAGATTTGTCGGCTGCACATCCATGATGCAAATCTCCCGTTCCACCACATCTGAAAGGTGCTCTATTGGATTGAGTTCTGGTGACTATGGAGGCCATTTGAGTACAGTGAACTCATTGTCATGTTCAAGTATCCAGTCTGAGATGATTCGCACTTTATGACGTGGTGCTTTTTCCTGCCGGAAGTAGCCATCAGAAGATGGAGACACTGTGGTCATAAAGGGATGGACATGGTCAGCAACAATACTCAGGTAGGCTGTGGTGTTGACACGATGCTCAATTGGTACTAATGGGCCCAAAGTGTGCTAAGAAAATATCCCCCACACTGTGAGTGAGCCTGTGAAAATTGTAGCCTCAGTTTCCTGTTCTTAGCTGACAGGAGTGACAACCGGTGTGGTCTTCTGCTGCTGTAGCCCATCCGCCTCGAGGTTGGACATGTTGTGTGTTCAGAGATGCTCTTCTGCAGACCTCTGTTGTAACGAGTGCTTATTTGAGTTACTATTGACTTTCTATCAGCTGGAACCAGTCTGGCCATTCTCCTCTGACCTCTGGCATCAACAAAGCATTTGTGCCCACAGAACTGCCATTCACTGGATATTTCCTCTTTGTAAGACCATTCTCTGTAAACCCTAGAGATAGTTGTGCTTGAAAACCCAAGTAGATCACCAGTTTCTGAAATACTCAGACCAGCCTGTCTGGCACCAACAACCATGCTACGTTCAGAGTCACTTAAATCCCCTTTCTTCCCCATTCTGATGCTCGGTTTGAACTGCAGCAGATCATCTTGACCATGTCCACATGCCTAAATGCATTGAGTTGCTGCCATGTGATTGGCTGATTAGAAATTTGTGTTAACGAGCAGTTAGACAGGTGTACCTAGTAAAGTGGCCGGTAAGTATATATTAAACACATTACAGGAAAGCTATCGTGTCAACTGATAGAAGTTCTTATAATAACAAAACTCTGACACGATTTTTGTTGTACACGATGTGGACATGAACCCATAAATAGTGTTTGAAAATTAAAATAGAAAAAATACAGCATTTTCAATGAGATAGCTGAATCATAATTACGTTATTACGTCACATTTCGTCATGGCAAACCGAAGGAATCCTGCATATACTGTGCAGTTATAACAATAATGTACAAGTGTGTACGAATAAAAACAAAAATCTGATCCGTTGTCGGCGCCAGTGGTGTAGTGTTAGTGTGTCAACACATGCACTCCGGTGCTCACGACGACCTGAGTTCGATTCCCACCTCGCGGTCCTTTGCCGATCCTTCCCCTCTCTCTGTTTCCCACGCTTTCCTGTCAATAATCTCTACTGTCCTGTCAATTAAAGGTAAAAACCCTGAAGAAAAAAAAATAATAATAAAAAATCTGACACGTTTAGTTGTCAAAGATTTGAACAGAAAGTCGACCTCAATGAAAAAATGTAGTGACTGAACCCATAAATATTAGCGTATGGATAAAAGATTTGATAATATAAATAAAAAAATAGCCTATTCAATGAAACAGACATAATTACAACTCATAATTACGTAATTATGTCACATTTCTTTATGGCAGACCGAAGGAATCCTGCACATAATGGGAGCCATTCCATCTGGCTTATATATACTTCTGAGAAACTGTGGATGTTCTCCAACAGTTAAAGTTACAATTTCCCTTAATCCCTGTCAAATTAGTTTTTTGGAAGAAAGAAACAAAAATCACAAAATAAGATCGCTATTTCTTGACAATCTAACGTCTACTCCACACAGTATCTTCTTTTGGAAAAACCTTTATGATAATCTTAACTGGGAGAAAATCTGGTCACTACAACAAAAAATCTTTCTCACAATTAAAGTAAAAGAGGTTTCTTTTAAACTGATACATAGACTTTATCCTGTCAAGAAATTTAGACAAAAGTTTGGAGTTGACACAGACTTGAGCTGTTCGTTTTGTGTGAATGCTGATGAAACGGTGGGACATTTTGTTATGGTCACGTCATTACGTTCAGGAGTTATGGATTAATATAGATTTCTTCATTAAGGTGAAGATTCTGCCAGAATTTTCTATACAAATGAAAATGATTATTTTTTGGGTATTTAAACTCCACAAAAGAAAATAATGTTTTTTAAATCAATTTAATTATTTTCTTAAGTAAATTTTACACTCACAAATGCAAATTCGCAAGTGGTAAACCTGCCTCTGTGGTCTTCATTAAAGATATGGAGAGTTATATAAAGTTGATTTCAGGATCGTCTAATAAGAAAGCTTTAAAACTGTTAAAATATGCTCTGCTTTTAAGATCTTCGTATAAGTAACCTTAAATTAACCCTTGTATTTGCAAAAAAATCTTTTTTTTCCCTTTTCTCTTTATCTCTTTAGTTATCTTCATCTCATAAGTTATTTTTTCATTGTTTTATACTGTACTGTACGTTTTGTCAATGTCATTTGTTGATTGATGCTGTAATTTTTGTTTTATGTACTGTTATGAATGTACGTTCCTGGTTTCAGCAATAATAAACAATTGAAAGAGTAAAATAAGGAATCCTGCACATACTATTAATTGGCTGGAGTGTGTGCAATCATAACAATAATATACAAGTGTGGATAAATAAATAACGGGGAGGAAAGCTATCTAAACCTAACCAGAGTCAACTCATATAAGTCCTTCATGTGTGTCCTTAAGAATCTGACAGGCTTTTTGCTAGACCGATTTGAGTGTAGAAATGTAGGGACCTTGATTGAGAGTTGTGGGCCAAATATATATACCAAACCTGTATATATTAAATTTGCCATGGGTAATTTCCTAATTAATTCGCTAATATTTGAAAATATCTAGAAAACGTTGCTTTAAATCGTATTAACTAATGCAGCATCATTGGTAATATTTAATGATGAACTTCACAACTCTCAATCAAGTTTGCTTTTTGGCCGTTTATAGGAAAAAGTTTGGGCACCCCAGATGTAGACGTTCGTTTTCTGCTGGAGATACTGTTGCCCTAAAAAACTAAATAAAATAAATGTGAAAAACATATATAAATCTTGCATATATCTTAGGAACGGTTTAACAGAAAACTCTGGCGGTTTTAAAACCTTGACTTTTTCAAACCGCGGTAAACCTTGACACCGGTCATCGTCACATGCCTACATATGACTTCTCATTAGCATTAGTAAACCAAAGGGAATGGCTTTTGCCACAGAGTTATACTCTTTATATTTAATAGGGATTGACCATCTTTCCATAACATTTTTGTAAGAAAGTAAATTAGCTGATTGGTGTAAAATTATAGAAATTAATACCTTTATCTGTCCAATTTTGGAATTTTTGTCCAATTTTTTCCGGTTAACAGTAATATAAGAATTATGCCACAAAATTGCTTTTTATAAATATGAAACTTTTTTTTAACTAAATTAATAATACATATCATCGTTTCTACATCCAATGATTTTAAGAGTTGACAGGGGAATCAAATAAGTGTCATAATAACTGATGCATATCTCAGATTTCACTTTAGAAATATTCATTCATTCATTTTCTTTTCGACTTAGTCCCTTTATTAATCCAGAGTCGCCACAGTGGAATGAACCGCCATCTTATCCAGCATATGTTTTACGCAGCGGATGACCTTCCAGCTGCAACCCATCTCTGGGAAACATCCATACACACTCATTCACACACATACACTAGACCAGTGTTATCCAACCCTGTTCCTGAAGGCACACCAACAGTACACATTTTCAAGCTCTCCCTAATCAAACACACCTGAATCAACTCATCAGAACATTAGAAGAGACTCCAACACCTGAAGTGAATGGGTGAGATAAGGGAGATATCCAAAAATATGTTCTGTTGGTGTGCCTCCAGGAACAGGGTTGGGAAACAATGCACTAGACAGACAATTTTAGCCTACCCAATTCACCTGTACCGCATGTCTTTGGACTGTGGGGGAAACCGGAGCACCCGGAGGAAACCCACGCGAACGCAGGGAGAACATGCAAACTCCACACAGAAACGCCAACCAGCGACTTTCTTGTGAGGCGACAGCACTACCTACTGCGCCACTCCATCGCAAACTCGATACAAAAAAACTGTAAATGTGGGAGATGATTTAGCAAATTTCTGTTTGTGTATGTAAAACTTTGCCAATAAAACAAAGAGTTTAACAATATATTCAAGACATTTGTTGGATTTGTTTTCATAATAAAAAATAATGGCTTTTAATGTAAAATAATAACTATGTTTTGTCTTTTAAAAAATATATTTGGCTAGATCCTTCCAGAAATTGTTTATAAAACTGAAACTTAAGCACTTTCATAATTACGTAATTACGTCACATTTCCTCATAGCGGACTGGAGGAATTCTGCACATTAAACTGCATCATATCAGCTTATCTCAATAATGTAACGTTCATCATAACAATGAACAATTTCATTCTCATTCTTGAATCTTCCTGTTCCTGCTTTTCTCTTTTCATCACTCCATCACACACACTCCTTCTCTGTCTCTCTTTCTCTCCTTTGTCCTTATAAGGAAGTGGAGCAGTTGGTGGAGTTTGGGCGGAAACGGCGCGCAGTGACAGCTGGGAACTTCAACACGCTCATACAGGAAGAGAACGCAGACGGAGAGCCGAAACACACCCATTCAACATCCCAACTAAAGCAGCACCACCGGAACATTATTCACACGGCGACGGTAAGCGGAACACACCGAATGCATTGTTTACAGGATCAGATATCTGTGTGGAACCACTTGCCGGCGGAAATCTGCGCAAATCATGACAACTGAAACGGGCATCGCTCGCTATATGCTACAATACGTGCATAATACATACTGTGGGATTAGGCTTTGTATGTTTATCATATATGCGTGTATATGTGTGCACATTTCATATAAGCACTGTAATGCGTCGGTTGGAAAAGTTCCTTATCTTGCAGAGCTCAGCGGCTGTGATGGGAAGTCGGACTCTCTTCTGCGAATCGATTCCTTTGAACACTTCGAATTGTTAAACGATTCTTTGGTGGCTGTACGTCATTCTCGTTTCGTGTTTATATAATTAAGTCATGAATGATTCAATTCGTTGTGTTTTAACTGGAATTCAAATCTAACCCATTCGTTATTTTTGGTTTCCGTTTCTGAGGTGATTAGGCTGGAGAAACCGATTCAGTTCAAGTAATAAAGCTATGTTCGGTTTAGCCGATTCACTCGAAGATCCGACTCAAATGAACGCTTGAAATCGCATAGACAGCGAATGTAGGAAGTGGGGCGGGCGTCAAGTGCAGGAAATCTAAACACAAGCTCGTCAAGGACGATATATTGCTTCCGTTTTCAGGTTATTTTCTATAAACAGTCGCTTTTTATTGTGTGAACGAGCTCGCGAGCGTGTCGCCCCTGCTGGCCTGATTATTCAGTCAAATCACATCACATCAAATCTCTTGGCTTGACTCTTGCCTCGTATCCTGTTGCAATCCAATTAATGGCTTGATTTCCTGTCAAGAAACACAGTGAACGTTTATTGTGTCGCGTGTTTTTTTTTCATTTTTATGAATGTGGCACAGCTCATCCTGCGCTATGCCGAGAATGGATGTGATCTGGCCTAGTTTTGAAGCGTAAATGACCTGTTTTTGTGTCCAGAAGCACAGCTTGCACCAATGTACTTGGGGTTTGAATGTCGCCTCTGAATACACTGTAGTTTTATCGTGTTTTGTGTATCTTTAGAGTGTTTCCTACAGAGTTTGGTGCAGGTGTATTGCAGAGCTGCTGTACTAAACTGATGCAAACTATTGCCTTCAAGGGTCAGTTCACCCAAAAATGTAAACTCCTTTACCTTTTGATCAAACTCAAGTGCTTATACATCTTTTTTTATTTTTTATTTCTTCCTTCGGTTAAACAAAATCAGATATTTTGAAAAATGTTGTAAACTAAAAAAAGCATTCATTGAACATGTAATTCTATTGAAGTCAATGGCTGTTTCTTTGTGTTCCTTTGTGTTAAACAGAACTCAAACAGGTTTTTATAAATGAAGGGAGAGTCGATGATGGCAGAATATTTGGGTGAACTATGCTTCTAAGTCTGTCTTAACGCTCTAAAACCGGGGTTTTACACCTAGTAGAGTTAACGTCAAAGTTCTGGCCTTTTTCCTCTGAACTGCAGATTTATTTCTTGCATTTCTAAGTAAAATACTTAAGAGATATCACCTTATAAAATTCATGTTTTTCTCTTCAGAGCAGTATATCTTGCAGTTCTGATTTTTTTTTTTCAACTAAATTTGTGTTTCTATTCTAAATAGACATTAACTTATTCTTGAATAGATAAAATTAAAATAAAAGCAAAATAAAACAGCAAAATAAAAGTTGTCAGACATGCGAATAGTTAAAATTGCTTAAGTTCTGATGCAGGAATAGGCTTTTATCAACACCAACTAACCCCCAAAAATATATTTTAATAATAAATTTGAAGTCAACCCAAATTGATCATTTATTTAATGATTTTTCCTTTCTAAATGGTTGATAACTTTAATAACATTTATAATCATTTTCAAGAGCATCTGCAGATCTAGATGGCTGTTTCTGGAATATTTAATGCCTCCTTATTTGTGTGTTTTTAGTCTGTGAACACCAGGATCCAGTCTAAAACAAGGCAATTTGACTAAACTTATTTGAATGTGTATATTTTCTTACAATATGGGAGAAAGAAAAATGGCGAAGAGAAAATTTGACTCTAGTTTGACTCCAGTCTGCATTTGCACTTCTGCCAGAGCTGCTATCTGTATTATATTTGGCCAAAGTTGGCATTCTGCTCCGTGTTTGTATGATTCGCTCATATGTTATTATTTCTTTAACAGTGAATTTGCATCTGTGATTTCTTATTATATATATTTTTGTCCTGTGTTATCAAGTGTTTTGTTCATTACAGTTGCCTGAGTATTTGAAAACAGCCACAGTAGGGCTGCACAATATATCGTTTCAGCATCGATATTGCAATATGTGAGTCTGCACTGGTCACATGGCAGAATCTACAATATCAACTTGGGATTTTATTTATATATATATATATATATATATATATATATATATATATATATATATATATATATATATATATATATATATATATATATATATATATATATATATATATATATATATATATATATATATATATTATATATATATATATATATATATATATATATATATATATATATATATATATATATATATACACAGTTAAAGTCAGAATTATTAGCCCCCCTGAATTAATAGCCCCCCTGTTTATTTTTTCCCCATTATCTGTTTAACGGAGAGCAGATTTTTTTTTCAACACATTTCTGAACATAATAGTTTTAATAACTCATTTCTAATTACTGATTTATTTTATCTTTGCCATGATGACAGTAAATAATATTTGACTAGATATTTTTCAAGACACTTCTATACAGCCTAAAGTGACATTTAAAGGCTTAACTAGGTTAATTAGATTAACTAGGCAGGATAGGGTAATTAAGCAAGTTACTGTATAATGATCGAAAAAACTATCGAAACTATGTATAACTATCGAAAAAAAAAAAAAATTTCATCTGTGCTTGAATTTGTTTATTGTATGTATATATATTTTTTTGATAATTTTGTAAATTTTATACAAAATCATGCCAACGATCATTCAAAGTAAAACAAGGGCTGTCCTGATAACCGCAATATTGTAATACCACGCTATTGTCAAGCCAACCGCAAAGGAAGCATCACAAAGGAAGCAGAGTTACCACAAAAACCGCATCATCATCTTTACCTGCCATCATAAGATGTATACTTATGATAAAATAAATATTTGTCCACTGATGTGCTATAAATGCAATTTGTGTATGATTCAAATAATTTCAATCATTTTTATAATCAAAAGCGATATGTTTTGCGTATCTCCTGTTTACAGAATAGGAAGTGAGGTGAGGAAGCACCAAGCTGTGCCTCCCGTCAGATTGTGCAATCCCTTGCAAACTGGGTTTAGTGCGTAAGAGAGAAAGTGCGTCCCAAATCGCATACATGTGCACTATTCTGCGCCATTTTGTAGTATAAATAGTGTAAGAAGTGCGTTCACACTGAAAACTAGAAATAATAAGTGCACTTTAAAAACCCGGATGATGCACTCATTCAACCGGTAAAATATAGTGTGCAATGATGGACACTTCACGCACTCAACAGTCGCAGCTTTGCTCACGTAGCAGAAGGGGCGGAGCTTTCAGGCACACATGTTGGATTACTTAATAATTAAGTTCTTTTAGGTGTAACAAGTTTTAGTTGTTTATTTTAGAGAACAAGAATGGAACCGTACATACAGTACAAGTAATTTCCTTCCCATGTTAATATAATAGAAATTTTATTACAGTACAAATAATTTCCTTCATGTTAATATAAAAGTAATAATAATAATAGTAATACTTGTACTTGCCATAAATCAGGGCTGCCCAAACTCTGTTCTGATGGCCGGTGTCCTGCATAGTTTAGCTCCAACTTGCTTCAACACACCTGCCAGGAAGTTTCTAGTATATCTAGAAAGAGCTTGATTAGCTGGTTCAGGTGTGTCTAATTGTTTGGAACTAAATTCCGCTGGACACCGGCCCTCCAGGACCAAGTTTGGGCACCGCTGCTATAAAAAAAATAACTAAAACTTGTTAGACCTAAAAGAACTAAGTTTATTACTGAAACAGTTGTAAATTTAAGTTTGTCAAACTTAATTTATTTAATTGTAACAAGCCAAAGTAATAAAATAAGTTTATATTTTTTACAGTGTAGAACTTAAGTGTATATATGCACTCACACTATAATCTGCTGTTTTACACAATTGAACTCCATATAAAAGCCAGAAACATTTTTTGCCTAGGCCTATCTAAAGGGTTAATGCTGTCAACTGGTGATCAACAGTAAAAATGACACATTTTACCTCTTCCCAACCGGGAAAACCACCAACAATCAAGGATGCATGATTATATGGGGTCACAGCTTTGCAATCAAAAAATGTCATTATAATGGTAGTCAATGGGGCAAAAACAGCCACCAACATAATGAAAGGGTCAATCTGAACAATACACTAGAGTTAAATGCTAGTAGTATTTGATCATGCACTCATCATAAACTACACTCCTAATCGTGTCGTTCTACAGCTATAATGCAGTTTCTGAAAAATTGTAAGTTATAAATACTTGGAATTTTCTCTCAGGAATTGGTGCAACAAACTCTCATTAGTGATTATGGGCTCATATGGAGACCTGTGCATTATTTCCCTGTAGAGTCATTGAGGGGAAAGGAGAGAGCGAGCGAGTCAGTGAGCCAGATTCATGGATCAGGTTTCTGTTATGTAATGTGTTACCTGTGAGTGTGTGTTAATGTGAAGGGGCAGTAAAAGAGGGACTCGCCCTTTGAAAGTTGCCCAAAGAAGGCAAACAACATCTACTTCCTGATTATTGCATATATAAATTGAGAGTTTAGCCATAATTTTGCTTTTCACCAATTGCAGATTTTTTCCTTCAGCATTTTTGTGCGACATGTTAAGACACGTCCTGCATTCTCTTCATAGGCTTTGGTCACATTCACTCAGTTGTGTTGTGCTTTATTTTTAACTTTTTTGTGAGTGTGTACTGATGGTGTTGATCTTGCTAAAATTATTACTTTGAGTAAGGACGTTTACCCTGCACACTCACTTTTTTTATTATCTTGCCAGAAATATGATTCAGAAGGTCATGATTCACATTCATTAAATAATTGTTTTGTATAATTTTTATTTTACATTCTTCAGGTGATACAAATCAGACATTTGGGCACAATGCCTTCCTCTGTGTGTGACAATCGCAAAGTGAAGTTTCATAAACTAATTTCGAGAGGAGCATGTGATATGATTGAGCACGCTGGCCACTCATCTGTAATCAGTAATAATCCAATCAGAGTGATCCTAGTTTACTGTAAATGGATCATTTTCTCCCTACTGCTCTATCTTCATTTGGAAGAATCCCCCCTTCCACCCCATCTCCTCCTTTTCCTCCCTTTTCTAAAGGGGGAGCTCTCGAGACCTACCTAATCTCGGATCTCCTGATATGCTTATCGACCGGGCGGGAGCCCTGGGCTCAAATATCTCCGAGCTCAGGTTTCTCTCCTGGGACAGCATGCCAAACCTGCTTCATACGCCAAGCATATCTAAGTGGGAACTCTTGAAATCTAGATTAATTGAACATTTTAACTCCATTGAAATGTAATGAACGATTATTTTATTTTTTGTTTATTTAATTTTTTTTGCCCTCATAGTTCACTGACAAGTTTTGTGCAGTAAATATGCTCACATATTACAAGTTAGAGACTTTTGAATGAACGGTGCATTACTTTTAAAAATTTTTAAATAATTGAGGGAAACGCACACTATTCACCATCTATGATTATTTATTGAACATCAACATTAAACAACTGAAATTAAAACTCACTGCCTAAAACCAACAATCACTTTTTTTTCTCATAAAAATATGAAAATAGTCGGCGCAATAACCTAGTGGTCAGTAGCACGTCAGGGCGTCCCGAGTTCGAATCCCGGCTCGAGGACATTTCCCTACCCTACACCCCCCCCCCCCCTCTCTCTCCAACTTTGCTTCCTGTCTAAATACTGTACTATCTAATAAAGGCAAAAATTAAAAAAAAAAAAAAAAAAGTGAAAATAACTTTTGGAAACAAAATAAATACTTTTAAATGTAAAAAATATTATAAATAAAATAACTTTTATATTCTGTAAATATTATTTTAAACGGTGCATTTCTTGAGTCTTCTGTAAACAAATATTTTATGTAAATAATAACTTCTAATAAAAAATATGCTGTCTCAAGGCAATATCTGGCGCAGCTTCCAATCATCGTCAATGTAGTGCAAATGTGCGAGGTGTAGTTAATTTTTTGAGAGGTGCATGGGTACCAACCATACTTGTGCGTTCAACACAGAAGTATAAATCAGCCTTAACAGAGCTGGGTCATGTGATGCCAAGCCCTAGGCTTACAGTTGGGTTTATGCACTTCTACATGATTGTTAGCCAACTGTTATTCCCCTCTGGTTTTGGGAGTAATTTACAGTTATGGTTGGGTTTAGGGGGTAGGGAATAGGTATGGATTATATGGGTTAGTATGGATGTTCCAGGATCAAAATAGATTTACTTGGCAAAAATCATGAAGTGCTTATAGTGATTATGTAATAATATGCATGCATAAATATATGATGCACAAATAAGAAAAAGATTAATATGATTATTAATAAGATGATGAAAGAAAACCATTACGTAAAACACACAACAGTACGATCATTCAGATGGTTTGAAATCATCGCTCTTTAATGAAAAAAAGGCTTTATTAGCATGAGAAATGTATTGCCAAAGCATTTCTAAGGTTTGCTTTAAAAAAAAAAAACATCTGTCTGTCCATAGGCATGTACGTACATAAACACAGTAAATAGCAGTAGTTTAAAAACAATTAGAATAAACTGTACATTTAACAATCACCATTTTAGGATAAAACGATAATAATAATCCGTATATTTCCAATGATTCATTTCTAACCATCTCTCTCTGCTCAGGCATGGCAGATCTGGCGGGTCTAGTGCAGCGTCTGGAGGTGGCTGTGGGCCGTCTGGAGTCCATGTCCAGTTCTGGCGGTGGAGGCGGCCCTGCTGCTGGATCTGGAGGTAATAACAACTTCTGTCTGACGATAATTAGTGGCGCTTACAAACTGACTCTAAAACTTTGCTGTTTAAATGGTCTGTCCTGTCTCAAATCTCTTATCCAAGATGGCGCCGATGACGATGGCAGCCTCCGTGTTGTGCTCTGCAGTAGTGTTTGTGTTTTTGTTAGTTTGTCCTGTCTCGAGTCATTTTCCTACAATTAGTTTCACCAGAGACGAATTGTTGGACATTCGGGCACATACACCACCGAATATTTTTCCATACCTGGATTTATCTGATGTTCTGTTGGACATCGTAGTCGGCGGAGCCGCAGTGCTACTCAAACGCTTTCAAGCGCGCAGACGAGGAAAGCGTGCCGGCGCGCTGGTGAAACTCAGACAGCGCAGATTTTGGACCGCGTTGCCTAGCATCCATCTAGCAAATCTCCGCTCTCTACCCAACAAAATAGACGAACTCATCCTGCTCTCTCAGACAAACAGGGATTTTCTGCATTCAGCTGCTCTGTGTTTCACGGAAACCTGGCTGAACGACACCATACCGGACAACGCGCTTCACCTGCCGGGCTATCAGCTGTTCAGAGCGGATTGCGACGAAGAATCAACGCGGAAATCACGCGGTGGCGGGACGTGCTTTTACATCAATGAAAGGTGGTGTACAGATGTAACAGTTTTAAAGAAGATGTGCTGTCCAGATCTCAAAGCACTGTTTATTAACTGTAAGCCTTTTTACTCCCCGCGCGAGTTCTGCTCGTTCATTCTCGTCAGTGTTTACATTCCTCCGCTCGCGCACGCGAGTCTGGCGATACAGAAACTAGCTGATCAGATCACGGTGTTAGAGCAACAACACCCGGACTCTGCTTTAATCATTCTCGGGGATTTTAACAAAGCAAAACTGTCCCGTGAACTGCCAAAATATAGACAGCATGTTACATGTCCCACAAGAGAAAGCAATATTCTGGATCACTGCTATACCACAATAAAGGATGCATACCGCTCCGTCCAACGAGCAGCTTTGGGACACTCTGACCATTGTTTGATTCGTCTCATTCCAACCTACAGGCAGAAACTGAAAACAGCCAAACCTGTATTAAGATCTGTGAAAAGATGGACTAAGGAAACAGAGCGGGATCTACAAGCCTGTTTCGACCTCACTGACTGGAGTGTTTTTGAAGCTGCTGCAAACGATCTGGATGAGCTCACAGAGACTGTAACATCTTATATCAGTTTCTGTGAAGACGTGTGCATTCCTACCAGGACTCAACTCACATACAACAATGACAAACCATGGTTCACTGTAAAACTCAGACAGCTACGTCAGGCCAAGGAGGTTGCTTACAGGAATGGGGATAGGGCCTTGTATAAGCAAGCCAAATACACACTGGAAAAGGAGATCAGAGTCGCAAAAAGGAACTATTCTGAGAAACTAAGGAGTCAGTTCTCTTCCAGCGACTCAGCATCCGTGTGGAAAAGTCTGAAAAACATCACAAACTACAAGACACCATCCCCCAGCACTGTAGACAATGAACGACTTGCAAATGACCTGAATGAGTTTTACTGCCGGTTTGAGAAAACCCCCCACACCCACTCTGAACTGCTCTTCACGCCACCATTAACACCTCCACCACCCCCCGCCTTCCTCATACCTGCCCTACAGTTTAACGAAGACGAGGTGCGCCAGGTCTTCCAGAAACAGAAGAGGAAAAAAGCACCAGGCCCAGATTTTATAACACCAGCCTGTTTAAATCCTGTGCTGACCAACTGGCCCCCATCTTCACCCTGATCTTCAACAGATCACTGGAGCTGTGTGAAGTGCCCTCCTGCCTCAAACGCTCTACCATCATCCCCATCCCAAAGAAACCCAGACTTACAGGACTAAATGACTACAGACCAGTGGCACTAACATCTGTGGTCATGAAGTCCTTTGAAAAACTGGTGCTGGCCCACCTGAAGGACATCACTGAACCCTCACTGGACTCTCTTCAGTTTGCCTACAGAGCAAACAGGTCTGTGGATGATGCAGTAAATATGGGACTGCATTATGCTCTGCAACACCTAGACAGACCAGGGACCTATGTGAGGATGTTGTTTGTTGACTTCAGCTCGGCGTTTAACACTATCATCCCAAAACTTCTCCTGCCCAAATTAACTCAGCTCTCTGTGCCCACCTCTGTCTGTCAGTGGATCAACAGCTTCCTAACGGACAGGCAGCAGCTGGTGAAGCTAGGAAAATTCTCATCTAGCATCCGCACAATCAGCACTGGCGCCCCCCAGGGGTGTGTCCTCTCCCCACTGCTCTTCTCCCTGTACACGAATGACTGCACTTCAAAAGACTCCTCTGTGAAGCTCTTGAAGTTTGCAGACGACACCACACTTATCGGCCTCATTCAGGACGGTGACGAGTCTGCTTACAGACAGGAGGTTAAGGAGTTGGCTGTCTGGTGTAGCCACAACAACCTGGAGCTCAACACGCTCAAAACAGTGGAGATGATAGTGGACTTCAGGAGAAACCCCCCTGCTCTCCCCCCACTGAGCATCATGGACAGCATTGTGGCAGCAGTGGAGTCATTCAGGTTCCTGGGTACCACCATCTCTCAGGACCTGAAGTGGGACACTCACATTGACTCCATTGTCAAAAAAGCTCAACAGAGGCTGTACTTTCTTCGTCAGCTGAGGAAGTTCAACCTCCCAAAGGAGCTGCTGAAACAGTTCTACACCTCCATCATTGAATCAGTCATCTGCACATCAATAACTCTCTGGTTTAGCTCAGCTACTAAATACGACCTCCAAAGACTACGTCGAATAGTTCGGACTGCTGAGCGAATCACTGGTACAACCCTTCCTACTCCCCAAGAACTGTACTTATCCAGAGCGAGCAGAAGGGCTGCCAAAATCACTCTGGACCCCTCACACCCAGCACACTGCCTCTTTGAACTTTTACCTTCTGGTCGACGCTACAGAGCACTGTGCACCAGAACAGCCCGACACAGAAACAGTTTCTTCCCTCAGGCAATCCATCTCATGAACACTTGATGATAATAATTGCGAAACCAACATCACTACTTGCTATACACTTTTATACACATATACACTTATTTAACAACACACTTTACATGCCAATTTGCACATAACAGCTGCACATATAACGTTGTATATAGTAATAAACACGTACATACACTTGTCATCTGTATATTTGCACTCACTACTTCTATTTTTTTAAAATATATTTATTATCTGTTTTTTGTCCTGTCTCTGTTATCCTGTTGCCCTGTAGAAGCTTTGTCACGAAAACAAATTCCTAGTATGTGTGAACATACCTGGCAATAAAGCTCTTTCTGATTCTGATTCTGAAATTATGCAGTTAACTGAAGGTGGATGTGCTGTAAGTTTTTAGTTTGTGGCATTGCTAAAAAGCCTGTCTCAAAGTGACCAGGGTAGCATAATTAAAATTGTACTTTTGTTTAGCTTAGACTTCTAAAGATAAGCTTTATATAGTCACTGTGAAGATCATTTAGAGGTAAAATACTGTTAAACACTAAACCAGGGGTCTCCAAACTTGTTCCTAGAGGGCCGGTGTCCTGCAGATTTTAGCTTCAACTCTAATCAAACACACCTGAACAAGCTAATCAAGGTCTTACAAGGTATTCTTGAAACAATCAAGCAGGTGTGTTGAGGCAAGTTGGAGCTAAACCCTGCAGGGACACCGGCCCTCCAGGACCGTGATTGGTGACCCCTGCACTAAACAATGAAATCCAAGACACTCAAAGTAAGTGAAAAAATGAAAAAACCTTTTAATAATATTTTTATTAATATTTATTAGAGTGTCTTGGATTTATGATTTCGTTGTTTATCTTTATGAATCCCTTACCCAAAGAGCACCGACACATTAACTACCCCTGAAGCACTTTTTGTTTGATTTTGGATTTAAACTATTAAATGTTGTTAGTGAACATCCCTACACTGACCCTATGGCTGACTGAGAGATGAGTTTGTAACTGTGTGCTGTGTGTTTTCCTCTCAGTAACAAAATACACACTAAAATAACAGCGGTGGGAAACGTTACGGTTTTTAAAAAGCGTATATTTTTCAGAATCAGAAAGAGCTTTATTGCCAGGTATGTTCACACATACGAGGAATTTGTTTTCATGACAGAGCTTCTACAGTGCAACAGGATTACAGAGACAGGACAAAAAACAGATTATAAATATAATTTTTAAACTAATTGTAGGAATATGACTCGAGACAGGACAAACTAACAAAAACACAAACACTACTGCAGAGTACGACACGGAGGCGGCCATCGTCATCGGCGCCATCTTGGAAGTTTTGTGTGGTTCTTTGCACAAGCTGTGCATTTGTGCCCTTCAAGCGAGTCATATAATGTTTATGTATATCACTTTGTATCAGAGATGGTTTTAAAGCAAGCTTTATAGTATTAAATGTAGTTTTAATTCGCATTGATTTAAAATTGTGTTTCAGTAAATCAGCCCTCCAGGTCGTATATATATTTACACTTGTGCATGGCTGGTTTTGCACTTTAAAAAACTACTTTTCTCAACTTTTTCTAGTCATCCCAACTTGCATCAGTCAACCTGACTAAAAATATTTAACTTTGTGTAACTTAAATTTAGTTAAAGGGCACATAGGTTACCCCTTTTTTCATATTTAATAAAAGTCTTTTGTGTCCCCAGAATGTGTCTGTAAAGTTTCAGCTCAAAACACGCATCAGATTATTTATTATAGCTGTCTGAAGTGTCTATATTATAGCTGGAAAAAAGGTTTTGCTGTTTTTTTGTACTGGCCCTTTAAGGCTAGTCCTCCCCGCCCACCGTTCCCACGTGCCTGTCAGCAATCGCCGCCCTCGGCTGCCTCAGGAAGCAGATCTCACATAACGTGTGTGAGAAATACTACAGTAAGAACTTTAACAATCAGTATTTGATGCATTTTTTTGTCGCGTTGCAACAATGAGTCACACACAATGTCATTACAATGTTCACGCATACACACAGCAAGGACACAAATACATAGCGAAGACACATATACATACACACACACACACACACATAGCGCAGACATACACACACAGAGAGAGAGAGAGACAGCGCGTTATGCTTGGCACTCGTTTTGCACGCATATGTGACATGATATTGGTAATCTCCACTGCTGTATGGATATCTGTTATGTTAATGTACAAAATAAACCTGATTTAACGTCCACAAACCGCGATTAAAGCGTCTTCTTTTATAATTGTTCTGACACGCGGCTGTGCTGATGAAGTGAATCGCTGTAATTCATTACACACATGCTCTGTTTTAAAACATGTTAAACTTGTGAAACTCACTCTTGAACACGTTTGATGATGATTGATGATCCTAGCGAACTGAACACACCTTTTATTCCCGGCTGCTTTGCGCTCGTCCTCTCTTGATGATATGATTATACACATGACTACCGGACAGGCGCTCAGGTGTCAATCAATTCAGTGGGTGGGGGGACCGCACTCCTACGTAAAGTTGCGGTCGATCTGAAAACCGCTCCAATTGGTCCACCGTTTTTTTGTTGTTAAATTTGAAGAAGAAAAAAAGGACTGGGTGTGATTATTTCACCCCAATATGTCGGTCTATACACTTTACTTACACACATTTCTGTCCAAACAGCTTGAAAAGTCGATTTTTCCCCATAGGTGCCCTTTAAAACCTGATTCACTTATAAAAAACAAGTTAAAGTAACACAAACTAGTTCTGGGCAAAAGTAAATCACGATTAATCGCATCCAGAATAGAAGTTTGTTTTAACATAATATTAACATATTTTCTGGGTTGCACACTGAAGTTTTTTTTTTTTCTCCTTGTAATCATATGCGAAAAATTCATCACGTAAACAAGCACACTGAGTCTGCTGCGTATTAATTAATCCATTATAAAAAAAACACAAAACATTTCTAACTTCAAGCAGTGATACTTTTGTTTTCCTCTTTTCTCCAAAGTAAAAAAAGAAAGAGAAATGGGCTGCACATTGTGTTCATCCAATACTAGAGGAAGGAGAGTTCTGCTCATTATCAAAGAGCTGCGCTGGATTACCCCTAAGTGTAGTTAAGGAAATCAGTGGAATTTTGATTGACTGCTGGTGATACTTCACACATTCACGTTTGTAAACAAATCTTGACTGGCAGTAGACATTCTAATAGATGGCAACCCCATTGACGTGTCGAAGCACGTACCGAAAATAGACCATGCTTTCTATTGTAATGTTTATGAGCAGTACATCAAATGTATGGAGACACACTATAGACTTTAAAAGATGTGGACGAAAAGATAGTATCCGTGACGTCACTTATTGGTTTCTGAAGAACGCAAAAGAAGCTACCAGTAGGTGTGGCCAACCGTCGCCATTTTGTTTGCGCATTATCGCACCAACCGGGGAATACCAACAAGGGCAAAGAGGTGGAGCGTAAGCAGAGCTACAGACGCATGCTGGCATTCTTGCTTAGACGGGCTTTCCTATGGGAGAAACGCTTAATACTTCATTATCTGCGACTCGTTTGTGTTCTGAACACTTGTGCTTGGTTGTACACTATATTAATAAAGTGTTTAGGCTTTTAAAAACACTGCTGTAATACATTGAGCCACCAAGCATTGTCCTTATGACGTTTTTCAACAGCAGGGAAACGCAAATTACTTCCAAACACTTCAGATATAGTGTGTGTTAGTAAATGCAAGACTATTGATGAAATGCAGGTATAACACTATATGACAACGCTTCAGATGACTGTTCTAGAGCCTACAGCTAAGCAATCTGTCAGATTCTGGAGTGCTTTACAGGTCTAAAGAAAAATATAAATGATCTTAAATAAAACAAATACATTTATAGATAAAGGTTATTGTGTGTATTATATGCATTTATTGTGTGTATGTGATACACTCATACAGAAAAAAACATACAAAACTATTTTTTTACATAGATATTTATATATAATTTGTATCAAACACATGTATTTTATTTCTAAATATGCATCTATTTTATAAAATATTTATGCCTGTGTGTTTTTATATATACATAATATACACAGTATGCACACTTAAATTATCAAAACAAACTTATATTTTTGATGCCCAGCGCTAATAAAAACATCTGTTGTGATTACTTTGTCATATATTGTGTAATTTACAGTGTGAGACTGAACTGAGGACATACAGATTATCAGGTTAAAGTAGGCGAGGCCACTGAGTCACACCCACTTACTATCTAATCACCTTTGGACCAATAGGAGTTAGAGAAGTGTTTAACTTCCATAATTAGCTTTTCTAGAAAATTTGTCAAGCTGACAAGCTGTTTTAATCTCCCAAAATCAACTATTTGGTTTTGTTCTCGACTTCTAGGAAATGACGCCACACCAGTTGATTCTTCAGTTTCACTTGAACGATATCAGGGCCTCAAGTTACCATCTTAGCGGTCACTTTTGCAATCATTGTGAAACTCTACCATTGTGACATTTTGGGTGCTTGTTTCTGACTGTTGTTTTGTGTCATGATTAGGGCTGCACAATACATCATTTGAGCATCGATATCGCAATGTGTGTATCCCCAAAAGTCACATCACAGGATTAGATTATTTATTAAATATTAAAACAAGGATATTATTATTATTATCATCATCATCATCATCATTATTCTTCTTCTTCTTCTTCTTCTTCTTATTATTATTATTATTATTATTATTATTATTATTATTATTATTCATATTATTATTATCATCATTATCATCATCATCATTTTTATTATTATTATTATTATCATCATCATCATCATCATTATTATTCATATTATTATTATTATTATTATTATTATTATTATTATTATTATTATTCATATTATTATTATTATCATCATTATCATCATCATCATTATTATTCATATTTTTATTATTATTATTATTATTATTATTATTATTATTATTATTATTCATATTATTATTATCATCATTATCACCATCATCATTATTATTATTATTATCATCATTTTTATTATTATTATTATTCATATTCATATTATTATTATTATTATTATTATTATTATTATTATTATTATTTTTAATGATTTATACAATGATGACCATATTATTTTATGTTTGATGGTTCAATTTCTGTACCTGAGTACTGTTAGACTCTCCAGAATACCATAAAGTATATTTATTTAAAGTATCATTTTAAAGTATAGTACTTTAATACCTTAATGTTTATTTTATTTTATCTCTGCTCTTTTTTTATATGCTTGTAATTTATTTTAATTTATGCAAATGCACGGCATAGAAGAAGACTTGAACTATCTAAATGAATGAAATTTTTCCAAACAATTCAATTGATCCTGTGAAATTATATTAATTATTAAAAATAATAATATTAATTATATTATATTACATATCGCAGGAAAACAAAATATCTCAATCTCAGATTTTTCCAATGTTGTAAAGTCATAATGATGCAACTGCTCTTGTTTCTCTTCTCTTCAGCGGTGGGAGTGTATGTTGAAGCCTATGACGGCCTGATCTCTGGTCCTTTGGCTCAGTACTTTACCCTCAGCCAGAAGATAGGGGGTGATGTCCTGAAGCATGTACGTAATGCGGTGTGATTTATAGTTTCTGAACACTGGTTTGCATTGATAACGAGTGGACTCAGTCATTGCTTCTGTGTTATAGGCTGAGATGATGAAGCAGGCCTTTACCAGTCAAAGACAGCTGCTGGCCACTGCCTCCTGCTCTCAGAAACCCTCTGATGTGAGTGTGATTTAACTGCATTGTGTTGCATTGTATAATAAAGTATGAAGTACTAGGGCTGGGCTATATGATAAAACTCAGAGCTAGATACAAGTCATCTCATGTCCTTATATGTATAGATGGATGAATACCGTACCATTTCTGTATATTCAATTAATTAATAGTTTATATTTAAATTGACCATATTATATTGACGTTATTTCTTTCCCCGTTTTTAATGTATATACTCAGAAATGTGCTTATTCATATGATCATATTTCTGTCTCTTTTTCTTAGAACTTCAGGGCAAATGTTTAATAAAACAATTAAAACATTAAATATTAAATTATTAAACACTTTTCAAAAACTAATGATTGAAGGTGCAATATAAAATAAAGAAATATTGCTTAATAAAATACTAGATGTAAACATATTTTCAGGATTGCAACATTATCACAATGCTCATATTCATGTCTCTGTAATAGTGTAATATTGCGCACTTACAAGTTATGAGAAAGGATTGTAATACTGTGTTTTGTGACACCGCAAAATAAACAATAGGCAACTGTAGAGCATAATATGAAATGATAAACTTTAGTTTAAAGCAGGGGTTCTCAACCGGTGGGTCTCAGCGATCCTACAGGAGGACCGCAAGCTTAAAATTAACTCAATATTATACTGTCATTTTTGGATTTCGTTATTAATATGCTATATTAAAATGATCGAAGTAATGAGCTTTCGCCTGTTCTCTGTTTGATTACTTCAAACTCTGCAAAAACAGCCTCATGATCACGTCTGCAACTAGTACACGTCAGTCTGTTCATTCACAAACTATGTGTGAAGTGTAAGTGAAAGTCTCTATTTGTGTATTTATGTGTGAACTGTTTAATATATCCACATAGTTGTCCAAATTAATGTCCTGTGAGTGTTTTATAACAGACGCGTACCCGTACAGGAGGATCTAGCGAGGCTCAATGCATGGGGTTTCTGTCATAGAATGTAAAATAAACTTACAAATGAGCTTCAGATGCTCTTTGGCAGAGCTGTTCACTGTTCCTGACAGTGATCTCCCAATAATATCCAGCTGCAAACTCAAACGCCATCAAATCGACGCATTTCAACAGATTTAGGGTGTTTTACTGTACTTTAATATGTATTAACCTGTATTTAATAGTAGATATTCAGTCAGTACAGTTTAAAGCAGAAGCCTCAGCTGGGTCGGTTGGCGTTTCTGTTTGGAGTTCCGCTGGAAGGGCAACCGCTGTGTAAAACATATGCTAGATAAGTTGGCAGTTCATTCCACTGTGGCGACCCCTGATTAATAAAGGGACTAAGCCGAAAAGAAAATGATTGAATATAATATAATATATTCTAATACTTGTTAATAAATAAAGGTTTAAATGGGCATTTCACACAAACATTTTAGAGAAAATGTCAGACAGGTGGACCTTTAAAAATTGATCTGAGAAAGAAGTTGGCCCCACAGTGAAAAAGGTTGAGAACCCCTGCTATAAAGTACTGTTAAAGATGTTTAGGTATGGTATTTATTCGTTTGGATGTGTATTATACACAGCAAAGCTGCATCTATTTGATTAAAAATACAGGAAAAGTAGTAGTACTGTGAATATTTATTACAGCCTTTAATTTATAATGCATTTAAAATGTAACTTATTTCTGTAATGCAAAGCTGATTCATTTGTTTTTGCATCCTAATTACTTTAATCTTCAGCGTCACATAATCCTTCAGGGAATTATTCTAATATGCTGCTCGAGAAACTTAACTTTTTATGCAAATATTATTTATGTAGAAAGAGGTTGCGCTGCGATTATATTTTTAATGGGGTTGTACATTAAGGATTATGACATAAAATTTAAAAGATCAGCCTTTAATTGATGTATCTTTTATTTATTTATTTATAATTTATTTATGTATTAAATTTTTATTTATTTATTTTTTTATGTATTAAATTTAAAAATAATAAATATTTATTATGTTTATTTATTATCTATTTGTTTATTATATATTTTTTAGTTATTATTATTATTTAGTAAATAAATAAATACGAAGTAATAAATATTTACTTTGTATTTTTATTTTTTAACATATTAAGTGCCTTATCTGTCACTTTTAATCAGTAAAATGCACCCTTGCTGAATAAAAAAAAAACAGAACCCAGACATTTTTGGTTAGTGCATCTACAACCAACATCATTTGAGTCTTTATTTTTTTTTCCTCCCCTCTTTCCTCTGTTTGCGTGTGCGTGTAGCCTGCTCTGACCGCTCTGCTGGCCCCCGTGTCTAAAGCCATCCAGGATGTTCAGGCGTTTCGAGAGAAGAATCGCTCTTCTCCTTTCTTCAACCACCTCTCTGCGGTCAGTGAGAGCGTTCCTGCCCTCGGCTGGGTTGCCATGGTAAGACTGTATTTACATTTTTCAAAATGAATTGATTATGGGACTTTAATGGTTGTTACAATAAGGCAAGGGTGTCAAAATCAGTTCCTGGAGGACCGCAGCTCTGCACACTTTAGTTCCAACTCTAATTAAACACACCTGATCAAACTAATTGAGTCCCTCGGTCTTGTTTGAAACCTACAGGCAAGCGTGTTGAAGCAGGGTTGGAACTAAACTGTAGGGCCTTTAGGAACTGAGGGGCTACGAGGGGGCACAGCCATTTAAATCTTTTTGGCTCTAGACTTCTGGTCTCATTCATTTCCATTCATTTTTAGACATTAAAAACAGCTCGTTTTGCTGCTTGATGTTGCAAACTGGTGTTTTCTTATTATATTATTGTACTTTGTGTATTCATGCAAACATTTGTTTATGGAGCAAGTAGTAATATGGTAATAATATTAGTAATAATAAGGGATACAGCTGTGGCCAGAAGTTAACAAGAATCATTTATATTATTTATTAAATCGTTTAATTGTATTTTATAAATGTCTACACCTACCCTAAACCTAACCATCACTGTAATGTAAAAAACAGTAATTATACCGAGTGTTATTTATTAATTTACCCATTAAATTTTATTAACATCGACCCCAACCCTCGCTGTAATGTAAAAATAATCAGTCATTGATGTACAATGTCACAAATTATGCTATATTGATGTGGGCATCCGCAGCTGTATCCCATTTAGATTTTACCGACTTTTACACTAGCGAATCAGTTTCCTCATTCTGAGTTTTCTTGCTGTGACAACATTCAGTAGTATCTGGGTTAAAGAGACTGTTTGCTTAAAAAAACATGTTTTTAACTTGCTCTTAAAAGTGGATTAATAAAATTCAAATGCTATCAGCAATTTGAGACTGAAATTGCATAAACAGCAGTGCTGTGTGATATTGAAGTGAAATGTGATATTTCATATGCAATAGTATATTTAAAGTTGTGCTTGAGTGTATATAAATTATAGGTGGGCATAGATAATTAAAAAGGCATAGATAATTTTTTTAAATCTAGATTAATCTCACTGCAAACTTGGATATAATCTAGATTAAAATGGCTCATTTGAATTCTGCCCAATAATGATTAAAAGAAAGTCTTTTGAGAACGGGTTTCTCAAGCCAGGTGGCGCTTTAGACCAGAGGCTCATCTCCTGTTTCCAAAATGCATCACAAACTGCTTGAGAAACTGTTCTACTATGATAATTGGTGCAGAAAATAAATTATGTTCAATAAGATGTACTTGTGTTTAATAACTGTTTATTCAGTTAAACATGAATTGTGAACTGTAGGCCTACATAAGCTCCAAACAGCGGAAAAAAAAAAATATATATATATATTTTTTTATAACCTTAATCCGACTAAAGTCATAACTGAACTAAACAGAAATGGAATTAAGACGTGGAGTATGCATATATTAGTGGCATTATTAAAGTAAACACCGCAATCAAACTATTACCGTAATGTAGGACTTTTCACCATATTTTCCGACTAGATCCACACACACAGCTGTCAGTAAAGGACCGCACAAACACACACACATGGTGAAATGCGTAAGTTTTTTCTTTCCCTTTGGTGTGTGTTATTAAATTCCATAACACTCTCACCAGTCCTTACTCCTTATTTGCGTCTAACACCCCAGTTTTATCACGGGGGCATGAATGAAATGTTCATGAGTGAATGTGAAACTGCCGAACTGCAGTTAAAGTCTTGCATGAAAGCACTTCACGTAAACACCTTAATTATATTATTGTCTATTTAGGCAAATAACTAGATTACAGATGTCCATGTAAGCGTAGTCAATAGTGTTTTCGAAGTAAGTGAAAGATCCAGAAGGGCATCCTGTGGATTTGATTCTGAAGGGCACGTTTTTTGTCAGACGACTCACCAGTCAGGTATACATCTGCTCTTAAATATCAAAGTGAAAGACATCATAGCTTGCGTAGAATAGACCCAGCTCCCAACCCAACTTTGAGAATAGACTAACGGCGCTTTTTTTTTTATCGTCCAATAAGAGACTCGTGTTAACGCAGCACGTTAACGCTAATAATGACCCACCACTAATATAAATGCAATGAATCTTTCTTAAACTTACAAACTTTATAATTTATTGTGGCTGAATGCTTTAAACTGGCTTGAAATGCTCAGAGTCACGTGCAAATTATAAACTTTTAAATTTTTTTATTAACTTTATGGCTAAACTTTGCAATGACTCCACAAATCATGTGTGTATAATCACAACTCACCATTGCAGGTCCTGTGATTTTAGTCACAGTCTTCCTGATACTGCGATACTGAAACGAAATATATTATGCAGCCCTGGTACACTCTGCTTACTAAGTTATTACAAATGAGGCTGCCAAATTATCTGGAAAATGTGGTCATCACTGCCAGAAATTATTCAATTGTGTGTTAACAGAACAGGATTAAGCGCTAAAAGGTGATCTGCCAGCCAAAGTTGGCTGAAGTGTGTTCAACTTTCTAAGCTTTGGTTTGTTGATGTTCCCTCATACAGTGTATGGCATCTGAAAATGACTCACATTTTTGATTCAACCTTTTCAATGTGTTAGGCCCCAAAGCCTGGCCCCTATGTGAAGGAGATGCAGGATGCGGCCATGTTTTACACAAACCGTGTGCTCAAGGATTACAAGGAGAAGTACGTGTCTGTTATCTGAACACAGCGTTTCTGTACACTAGCAAAGTGGCATGTTAATTATTTCAGTCACACTTTTATATAAGGTTTCATTAGTTATTGTATTTACTAACATGATCTTATTATAAATAATACTTTTACAGCATTTATTAATCTTAGTTCAACATTTACTAATGCATCATTAACATCCAGATTCATGCTTGTTATCCTTAGTTGATGCAGAGTTAACATGAACTAACAATGAGCAACTGTATTTACGTTAATGCTAACTAACATGAACACATACTGTAATACATGTATTGTTCGTAGTTTGTTCATGTTAGTAAATGCATGAACTAATATCACCTTATTGAAAAGTGTTACCATTATTTTCCCATCTGCTTTGTTTTCTTTTTAGGGATAAGACTCATGTGGAATGGGTCAATGCTTATGTGTGCATTTGGACGGAGCTGCAGGGTTACATCAAGCAGCACCACACCACTGGACTGAGCTGGAGCAAGACTGTGAGTCACATTCATGTTCAGTTTATCCTGCATTAATACAGTTAAAGTCAATATTATTCACCTTCCTGTGAATTTTATTTTCTGTTCAAATATATCCCAAATGATGTTTAACAGAGCAAGGAATTTTTCACAGTATTTCTTATAATATTTTTTCTTTTGGAGAAAGTCTAATTTGCTTTTTCAGATAGAATAAAAGCAGTTTTTTTCTTTTTATATAAAACCTTTTAAGGACAATATTGTAAGCCCCCTAATGGCCCATTTCCACTGACTGGTACGGTACGGCTTGGTACGCTTTTATAGCCGTTTCCACTGTCAAAAGGTACCAAAAAGCAAACCGTACCATACCACTTTTTGGGTACCTTTTCGAAAGTGTACCTAGCACAACAAAAGGTTACCAAAAGGCGGAGCAAGACGCGCAGCTGAACGCTATTGGTTTACAGAGATGCATCACTAGCGCGTGCACAAGCTAGGAGAATGAAAACAAAGGAAGTGGCATTTTTAAATACACAGCCGAGACGTTTCACTGTAATACTATATGCATATAATAACGAGCCATGGTCGACCCTGAGCTTAAAAAAATCTTGTCGTCATGTTGATGAACAGCCACAAAGCCAAGGAGGAGGAGCAGAATCCACCATGTGCCCCATCGTTGTTTACAAGGTTGTCGAAAGCGCAATCGGTTTCACTTTTCAAGAGAGCTCACTGCATGTCTATATTTAAAATAACGAACTTCTTAAGCTCAAATTAATAGGGTGCGCGTGATTATTGAAGTGCCTCTGACATCTGATCCGATCCTGCGAGAGTGAAGCAAGAAAAACCAAAAGAGAAGCCAGAAATAACAAAGGAGCAAATGATTCTTTCAGCAACCTAAACATGAACAAACTGCCATGTTTAACTATTATACGGACTAAATGTATGCTGTGTGTAGTTCTTCTGTAATTGGTAACATATCGGAGACTGTAAGGGGCTGTATTTGTTCATATATGTTGCATTTAATTAATTGCAGATGTTACAGTAGGTTATTTTTTCATCATTGATCTGCTGTTATAATCAAATCATGTTCATAGAAGGGTTAGTAAAACATTTATACACAAGTATTTATGTGTATGAAGCATCAGTTTTGTGAGAAGTGCTTCTCATATGATATGTGAACGACCCGTACAGCTTTACTTTGACATTTCCTCGAGCGAGAAGGACGCCGACTGAAACTTTCTGTCGTATCCACGCCCCATTGGTACACATTTGGCTGTGGAAACGCAAGCCTGATAAAAGTGACCCGTACCGTACCACTCAGTGGAAACGGGCCATTAAGCAATATTTTTTGTTCCCTGATTGTCTACAGAGCAAACCATAGTTTCCTAATTACTCAAACATGCCTAATTCACCTAGTTAAGCCTAGTTAAGCTGAATACTAGTATCTTAAAAAATATGTAGTGAAATATTATGTGCTGTTATGGCAAAGATAAAAGAAATCAGTTATTAGAAATGAGTTATTAAAACCAACTAAACTTCTCTGACCACATTTCTAGAACTGCTCGATCTTGCAGATTCACACTCTATAACATTAGAAAGGTCCGACCCTTCCTATCTGAACATGCAGCTCAACTCATCGTTCAAGCTCTTGTTCTCTCCAAACTGGATTATTGCAACTCTCTACTAGCCGGGCTTCCAGCTAACTCTATCAAACCTCTTCAGCTGAATCAGAACGCAGCAGCACGAGTGGTCTTTGATGAACCCAAAAGAGCACATGTCACCTCGCTACTCACCCGTTTGCACTGGCTGCCAGTTGCTGCTCGCATCAAATTCAAAGCTCTGATGTTTGCTTACAAAGCGACCTCTGGCTTTGCTCTTTCGTATCTGCTCTCACTTCTGCAGATTTATGTGAAATCACTTTCCCGAACTCTCACATTCAATCTGCCCAGTTGGTGGAATGAACTCCCTAACTACATCAGAACAGCAAAGTCACTTGCTGTCTTCAAGAAACGACTAAAAACGCAACTGTTTAGTCTCCACTTTCCTTCCTAATCTTAACTGCCTCTCTGGCTATACCACTAACTGTACTCTCTCTCAAAAAAAAACTTTCATTACTAATGCTTTGCTTCTTAGACTTTACACACCTGAAACTTGTCTATAGCACTTGTTCACTGCTGCTCTTATAGTTGTGTAAATTGCTTCCTTGTCCTCATTTGTAAGTCGCTTTGGATAATAGCGCCTGCTAAATGAATAAATGTAAATGTAATTGTAAAACTATTTTGTTTAGAAATGTGTTGAGAATTCTTTCTGTTAATCAGTGTAGTGGCAATTTTCTTTAAGGTTCTTTAACTCTCTCAGTGGTCAAGAAGACAAACTCTTACCCAAAGTGTCTTTTAAGGTTTTATTCTTTGCAAAGAAGGTCACACAATTATACATCAACGACAGTTTCTGCAGAGAGTGAGACGCAGAAACAGTGCGTTCTCTTTTATCTAGTTTGTAATACCCACAAGGTCATCAGTGACATACAGTGAATCACAGTTACATCAGAGCTCAAACTTTATTTTTGACCATCTACATTTCAGCCTTGCATCCCATCCGAACATATAGTTTGTTAAATCACCATGTACCTATCCAGATCTTGTCTGGGGATAAACAGATGTTAAAGTGGTCACACTTGGTATAATTTAAACCGTACACTCATGGAAGAATAAAATGACAGACCTTAATAACTAGAACAAATGAGTATATCAAATAACTATAAGATGAATACAATTAATTTCCACCTCAACAGAAATTAGGGAAAAGTATACAGGTGGCTAATAATACTTCAACTGTATATACAGTGTAGATGTAAAATTCATATTGTGTACATACAATTTATTAAATATATATTTTTAATCCTAAATATTGAGCTGTTTTTGTTTTTTAGGGTCCCGTAGCTGCAGCTGCTGGAGGAGGAGCCCCGAGGGGAGGAGCCCCAGCGCCGCCTCCTCCAGGACCTCCTCCACCCCCAATGGATCTGGATAAATCATCAGGCGGAGACTCCGGACCGACCAATCGAAATGCTCTCTTTGCCTCTATCAACAAGGGAGCCGACATCACTAAAGGTAATACAGCTTTATATACAGTTAAAGTCAGAATTATTAGCCCTCCTGAATGATTCGCCCCCTGTATATTTGTATATAAACGTAATACTTTTAATAATACATAATTCTTTTGATTTCCTTTATCTTTGCCAAGATGACAGCACATGGTATTTTACTAATATTTTTTAAGACACAGCTTAAAGTGACATTTAAAGGCTTCACTAGGTTAATTAGGTGAAAGTTAAGGTAATTAGGCAAGTCATTGTATAATGATGGTTTGTTCTGTACACAATCGAAAGAAATCTTGCTTAAAGGGGCTAATAATATTGACCCTAAAATGGTATTAAAATTGTACATGAAATGATTGTAGCTGAAATGAAACAGATTTTAAATTCAAAAGACTTTCTTCAGAAGAAAAAATATTCTAGGAAATACTGTGAAAAATTCCTTGCTCTGTTAAATGTCATTTGGGAAATATTTGATAAAGAAAACAGAAATTTACAGGAGAGCGAATCATTTTGACTTCAACTGTAGTAGGACAAAAGCTTGTGATGCTGCAAAGAGCTTTCAGTGGCACTTTAATTGCTTTTAAACATGATTGAGGTTTGACTACTAAAGCTTTATTGGGTGCTTTTGGCTGATAGGAAATGATGCTGTTTGTTCTGCTTGATGTGCTGTAATGAAAGCAACAGTAAATATGAAAAGGTCACTGAAGTCTTCATAGTTAAATGAGCGGTTGGGCTTGTTTTCAAATGATACCTGTCTTGTGGACATTATTATTGTTGTTATTATTATTATTATTATTATTAATATTATTATTATTGTACAAAATTAATAACAGCAATTATAACAGCAGTAATAATAGATTTATTGGTTTATTCTTTTTAAAATAGGATTCTAATATCAGTAATAAAATCAATTAATTTAGTTTGAGTAATTTTATATATTTTTGTATTATTTATTTATTTATTTATTTGTAATGTATTTATTTATTAGTATTACTATTTATAATAGTTGTAATAACAGGTACAACAGTTTTATTATTATTATTGTTAAATTTAGTAATAGTAATTAGAATAGAATTTAATAACTAGTGGTAACTATTAATAGTTGTCATAAAAATATTATTTGTTGTTGTTGTTGTAGTAGTAGTAGTAGTAGTAGTAGTAGTAGTAGTAGTAGTAGTAAATGGGAACAAACGTGACAACAAATTATTATTATATTTTTTTATAAATTAGCATTACTGTTATCTTTATTAAATAGGCAATTATAACTGCTCTGTAATTGTAGTTAATTTAAAATGAATATATTTTGTATTTATTAATTTTGTTTGTTTTTACATATTTTACAAAGTGCAGTTGGTGATCTGCCTCAATGCTAACTGGTTAGCATATCTTTGAAACACAGTCCCTCCCCTGCTGTCCAAAGCCACGCCTCCTGAAATCACGAACGAGCACACCTTAAAGATAACCACAGGCAGCCCACTAGATCATGTCATTCGACAGTTGGAAAACTTTATGGTATTTTATAATACTACAATTCTGAACCAAAAACTGTAATATATCTAGCACGTTTTCAGGTGTGTAGCAAGCAAAACTTGTCATAATGTGCAATATTTCACGCATGCAAGGATTGCTCGTGCACTTTGTCCTAAAGCCACTACTGTATGCTTAGTGGTTGGCCGGCGGCGTGCAGGAATTACACTTATTACTAAGCCATACTTGCATGCTATTTCTGATCGAATATTCAAAGTATAGCATGGTAAACGATATAGGTAGCACGTCACAGGTTATCATTGTTCAAAAATAAACCAATGTGAATATAAAAGCAACTTTACCTTAGTAAAGCAGGCTAGGCAGAATAGCGATGTTTGCTTATGTTTTGTTGTTAGACTAAGATTTCAGTGGCTGATCAACACTTCTGTGCATATAACCCATTCGTAACGCAACACAATCTACATCTGCTTTGTGTGACAAATAGTTTTAAAACAGAACCTTACCTGTCTAAAAGAAATACTTTAGCCATGGTGTTGTCCTTCCTCCAGTGTGCAAAAGTAACTCCAATATTGATTCAGGAGTTTCAAAAGTTTTGATTCAGCATTTGATTTTATCACATGAATGTGCAGCATGTACATGCAAATGGCGGATCTGCATGAACGAGTGCCCAGTTGTACAAATCTACATTTGTTGACAGACAGTTTGGGCTACTTATCAGAATTATGGGAATTATCAGACTGAACAATTTTAATTGGATGAACATTTTTTTTTTTAGTTCAATTCAATTCCCCTTTATTTGTATAGCGCTTTTACAATGTAGATTGTGTCAAAGCAGCTTCACATAGAAGATCATAGTAAATTGAAACTGTCAGTTCAGTTTGTAGTGTTTAAGTTCAGCTCAGTTCAGTGTGGTTTAATATTCACTGCTGAGAGTCCAAACACTGAAGAGCAAATCCATCGATGTGCAGCTCTACAGATCCCGAACCATGCAAGCCATTGATGACAGCGGTGAGGAAAAAACTTCACCAATTGGCGAAAGTGAAGAGTTAAAAAAAACCTCGAGAGAAACCAGGCTCAGTTGGGCTATTGGAATGTGAAGAGACTTTCAACCTGCACAACAAATGTTTCTGAAGACAATCACCTACTGCACCTTGATTTATTTATTTTTATTATAATAAAGATTGATGGAGTACGTTTTCCATGTTATATTCCCTTCTCTGTGCCTGCATAGAAGATAATGCAGACTTTGGTGTTTCATTTACCTCTGTGCCTTTTAACTCTCCTGCAGGCCTGAAGCATGTGTCTGATAACCAGAAGACTCATAAGAATCCTGAGCTCAGAGGTCAGACAGGCCCTTCAGTGTCCGGCCCCAAACCCTTTACCCCACGGCCCACAGCCACCGCCAGCCCAGCCCGCTCTCTGCCCCCTGTGCTGGAGCTGGATGGCAAGAAATGGAAAGTGGTAAGTGAGCTAAATAAGACTATAATCAGCTCTCGGACATTCTTTCTATCTCCGGCTCAGCTGAGTTTATAAGTGCATATAAATAAAACTACTAAAAAATGTGTTGAACTTTGCTAGCATAAACAAACCTAAACTAATGTTGCGTCCCAATACACATGCTATCCGCTCTAAATAGTATTTGAAAATAGATTTACCTTAATTCACACTCAAAGTAGACAAAAGTAGGCATGGACTGGTTTAAGATTCTGACATTATCATAACCTTGGATAAAAATATTACAGTATTGTGATTACTTCCCTAAAATAGGTTCTTTTTGAAATGTCTGGGTAAAAAACACTAACTTTCCCCCCCATTGAACACTATAGATGCTTGTATATACAAATATCCAAATTATATACACATATTTTGGATCTTCAGAGTAGCAACGTGCGGTTAGCGCATCCCAAATTAGAGGTGTCATAAGTTAAGCCTGATAGGGCCTGGGCCTGACAGAATTGGACCTGAGCCCAACAAGTACATTTTGATTGACAGCTTTTTAAAACTCAGAGCCCGTTAAAAGCTCGACATTATTCAAAGGTGCACATGCACACAACTCTTTGCCTTTTTTCAAGAATGAGTCGTTTATATGTGTTTTAACATAATCTATTCATAACAAACGTAGGCTATTCACCTTATTCTCCGCGTACGAGTGGGTGGAGCCATTTGAATCATTTTGGCTCGAGACTTCCGGTCTCATTCACTTCCATTCATTTTTAGACGTTAAAAACAGCTCGTTTTGCTGCTTGATGTTGCAAACTGATATTTTCTTATTATATTATTCTACTTTGTCTGTATTGTCAAGCAAACACTTGTTTGTAGAGTAAGTAGTTTGACCGTTTTCTGCCGTTTATTATTCCTAGTCATTTCTCCCATTGGCAGCTGAATCGGAAGTTCTAAAACAATCGCAAAAATGAGCGCACTTCCCCATTGAAGAATAAGGTCAATAGGCCACTTGGAAGTTAGAACAAAATGTAAAATTAGTCCACTGTAACATCGTAACATCTCAACACTCCAAGTAGGCATAGGTATATACACTTAGCCTTTAACTTGGCCAACACACCACTAAAATAAGTCTTTCCTAACAAATTAAATTAAAATAAATTCTAAATTATGACGGATATTTGGCAATAATGAAATTAAGATAAAGGCTCTGCTGGATTTTTCGCCACTTCTCTTCACAATCCGGCCTTAAGGCGACGGTGAAGCTGAATAATAAAAGAATAATACCAACATTAGCCTGTTCAAATCAATTCAATTCACCTTTATTTGTATAGCGCTTATACAATGTAGATTGTGTCAAAGCAGCTTCACATAGAAGATCATAGTAAATTGGAACAGTGTAGTAGCCTGTCTGTCTACATTGTGGATTTATGGTTTAATTAATACTTATTTATAAATTGAAAAGCCTGATTGCAGTCAAAATTCACTCTTTTTGACCTCTCCGTCATTATTTGTTTCACCTTTGCAGGGATGGATTTTAATGTTGTAACAAACGATTTGATTACTTTTCTCGAGCTAATCGAAATGCATCACATGACTGTTCATTTACTGCGCAAGCCCAAGCCCGGCCTGACCCCATCTAAAATGATAGAAATGAAGCCCGAACCCATTGGGTCCCTTCTAGTTTGGGCAAAAATCTTCAGCTCTATTCTAAATCATAGTATGTTGAAATGTGCAATCCAAAGTCACTTGGAAGTGCAGATCTGTGTGTATGTAACAGCTAATATTACCCACAATACATTGTACATCGGACTTGAATTTACTCACCCTCAAGGGGTTTCAAACCTTTGAATTTATTTTTTTCTTCAATTAAACACAAAATAAATTATTCTGAAGAAAGCTGGAAACCTGTAACCATTAGCTTCCATAGTATTTGCTCTTCTTACAATTTTTGATAGGAAATGAAATATTAAAAATTTGGATTATGTGACGATATGATTGACAGGCCACGTTACTAAGCAACATAACGATCCATTAATAAAATAATAGTACAGTCTCAAAGCTTGCATACTCTTCTGTTATGCAGGCAAAAGTATATACATTTTATTTTTGTGACATCAGACCATTTATTTATTATTCATTCATTTTCTTTTCGGTTTAGTCCCTTTATTAATCAGGGGTCTTCACAGCGGAATGAACCGCCCACTCATCCAGCATATGTTTTACACAAGCGGATGCCCCACCTGTCACTGGGAAACACCTATACACTCCTGCATTTACCCTTATACACTACGGCCAATTTAGCTTATCAATTTCCCTACAGCGCATGTCTTTGGACTCTGGGGGGAACCGGAGCACCCGGAGGAAACCCACGCCAACACTGGGAGAACATGCAAACTCCACACAGAAATTCCAACTGACCCAGCCGAGACTCAAACCAGTGACCTTCTTGCTGTGAGGCAATTGTGCTACCCACTGTGCTACAGTGTCGCCCCTTTATTCATCATCATTATTATTATTATTAGCCACAGCCATATCACCCAGCAGCGGTTACTCACTGAAGCTAAGCAGGGCTGAGCCTGGTCAGCGCTTGAATGGGAAACCACTTGGGGAAAAACCAGGTTGCTGTTGGAAGGGGTGTTATTGAGGCCAGCAGGGGGTGCTCAACCTGCGGTCTGTGTAAGTCCTAATGCCCCAGTCTAGTGAAGTGGACATTATACTGTTAGTGAGCACCGTCTTTTGGATGTGACGTTAAACCGAGGTCCAGACTTTCTGTAGTAATTAAAAATCCCATGGCACTTCTCGTTAAGAGTAGGGGTGTAACCTTGGTGTCCTGGCCAAATTCCCTCCATCGACCCTTACCCAATCATCCCATCCACCCAATTGGCTCAATCACGGTTTCTCCACTCCTCCAATAGCTGGTGTGTGGTGAGTGCACTGGCGCCATTGTCCTGTGGCTGCCATCGTATCATCCCCTACCCATTATTTAACCAGTTAGCTAAAGTTGTTTGTCTTTTTCACATTCAGGAAAATCAGGAAGGCGCCCAGAATCTGGTGATCAACGACACAGAGCTGAAACAGGTGGTTTATGCCTTTAAGTGCAACAACAGCACTTTACAGGTGAAGGGGAAGATCAACTCCATCACTCTAGGTAAGGATACACACCAGCAGCATTAATCCACTGCTTCTCTATTGGGCTGCAGAGTAACAGTGCTGTTTCTATGCAGATAACTGTAAGAAGATGGGGCTCGTCTTTGATGATGTTGTGGGAATTGTTGAAGTGATCAACTGCAGAGATGTTAAAATCCAGGTATGTATTATTAGCACTTTGTTCTCCTGTAGGTGTATGTGGTGAGTGCAGGGGATCTGAAAATGTCTTTTTTGATATAATTTTTAACTTGATACACAGGCTTTTTAGGGTCTAATTTGAAGTATTTTAATATTAAACATGTTTGCGAGGTTTTTTATCATGCTAGACATTTGACTACATGTGCCACAATGTCATTTTTCCTGAAAGGTAAAAGGTGTTCATAGGCGTTTAATTTTTTTCTTCTTTTTTTTGACCCAGCTTACACTGTGGAGAAAGTAATCAATTAATTTAACATATTAGAAAAAAAAATCTATTTTTATATATATATTTTTCTACTTATTTTATCGCTTTATTTATTTATACAATATTTCATTAAATTAAATGTACAACTTTGTTTAAATCCAACGTATACATTTATTTTTAATCACATTTCAAATAATCAAATTTATTTGAATCCCATTTAATCACATATTTGATTAATTTTACAATTATTTAAAAATAATTTTTTCAAATTTTAGTTTTATTTTAAATCCAAATTTATTGATTTTTGTTTTCATTTTTTATCTTAATGTGGTTTTCTCATTTAATTTAACTGCATATTTTAATTTAATTATATTATTTATAAAAAAATTAAATCCTTGTTTTTAATATATTAATTTGTTTTTATCTAAACTTGCATGGAGCCCAGATTGAACTATAAAAATGCCCACCTTATGCGAGGGACTCCCTTCATGAAAAGACATTTATAGGTGTTTCTTTTTCCTTTTTTTCCTGTTTTTGGCTAATAATGTGGAGAAAATAACCAATGAGTTTAACAAGCCATTAGAAAAATATTCCTTTTTATATATTTCTACTTATTTTATATTTATTCTATTTATTTTATTGCAGTATTTCATTAAATTATACAAATTTGTTTTATACATATCATTAATCAAACTTCAAAGAATTTATGTGAATCCCATTTAGTCACATATTTGTTTAATTTTATAATTATTATTATATATAATTTATTATTTATAATTATTATTATATATAATTTTTTATTAAATATTATTATATTTATTTATATGTGCCTTCCCTTATATTTTATCTTAAAATGTGGTGTAATTTAATTGCATGCTTTTATTTTAATTCAATTATTTATTTATTTATTTATTTATTTATTTATTTATTTATTTATTTATTTATTTATCCCAGTTTGAAAAACACTTATGTTTCATTTAAAAATAATAATAATAAAATCATAATCATTAATTACTTTCTTGACTTCTCAATATTAAAGTCCTAATTTATTTTAATTGCTTTAATCTCCAGATTACCTTTAGAGTATCAGTCCTGTCTGTTTTGTGTGTGCTCTTCATTCTGAGTGGTTTGTTGTCCTCTCACTGTCCAGGTTATTGGTAAAGTGCCAACCATCTCCATCAACAAGACCGATGGCTGCCACGTGTACCTGAGCAAAGACTCTCTGTCGTGTGAAATCGTCAGCGCCAAGAGCTCCGAGATGAATGTCCTGGTGCCCAACAAAGATGGGGAATTCGTAAGTAGCGGAATAATTCATCTATGAGTAGTGCTGGATGGTGTACTGAGCTTGTGTGATATTTCAAGCATTTTGTATGAACTATATCAGTGTTTCCCAACCACGTTCATGGAGGACCACCAACACTGCATGTTTTGGATGTCTCCTTTGTGTGTCACATCTATTACAGATCTTTCAGTCTCTGCTAATGAGCTGATGATCTGAATCAGGTGTGTTTGGTTGAAGAGAATGTGCAGTGCTGGTGGACTTCCAGGAACGTGGCTGAGAAACATTGCTATAGAAATATTGCTATATTTAATAGTTTATGAGCGCATATGAATGTGGAAAAATGCATAATATGGTTTATCCTAAGCACACGTTATTTTAAAGTGTTTGATGTAAAACATTAAGTCAATGTACTGCAGACTGCTAGACTACTAACACTGTTAAATGTGCTTATGATGTGGTGTTTTCTTCTGTAAATGTTAGAAATGAATCAAAATATTTCCATGGAGCTTCTGTATTTTGAGTTTTCAAAAATGAATTATGCTATTATGCTAAATTGTTTGACAAAAAAAAGGTCTGCAGAGCAAAAATGTATCACTATTAATGGCATCCTATATATATATATTTATTTATGGGTATTTTTTAATGGGTATGCGTCTGTGTATATAATGTTATTTTATTTATTTTTATGGGTATTTATTTATTTTTGAGTATTTATTTATTTTTATAGGTATTTCTTTATTTATGTATTTATTTATTTATGGGTATCTATTCATTTATTGATGGATAATTTTTTGGGTATATATTTATTTATTTTTGGGTATTTTTTTTATGGGTATTTTTATTTAATTTGTAGTATTAATTTATTGATGGGTATTTTATTTATTCATTTTTTATGGGTATTTATTTATTGGTATTTATATACTTATGGGTATTTATTTATTTATTTATTATGTATATGTATGTGTGTGTGTATATGTATATGTATATGTATGTATATATATATATATATATATATATATATATATATATATATATATATATATATATATATATATATATATATATATATATATATATATATATATATATATATGTGTGTATATATATATATATATATGTATGTATATATATATATATATATATATATATATATATATATATATATATATATATGTATATGTGTATATGTATATGTATATGTGTGTATATATGTGTATATGTATATGTATATGTGTGTATATATGTGTATATGTATATGTGTGTATATATGTATATATGTATATGTATATGTGTGTATATATGTATATATATATATATGTATATGTGTGTATATATGTATATATATATGTATGTGTATGTGTATATATATGTATATATATGTATGTGTGTGTGTGTGTGTGTATATGTATGTATGTATGTATATGTATATATATATATATATATATATATATATATATATATATATATATATATATATATATATATATATATATATATATATATATATATATATATATATATGTATATATATATATATGTATATATATATATATGTATATATATATATATGTATATATATATATATATATATATATATATATATATATATATATATATATATATATATATATATAAAATTTATTTTTATTTTTTTTAATTATTATTATTTTTTAAAGGGTATTTGTAAATTTATGGGTATTTATTTATATATTTGTTTAATTTTTTTTCTAGTTTTTTTGTATTAAATTTCTTTGTTGTTTATATTTAGATATAAAATGTGTATATTTTATTTATTTTTATATATTTATAGAGAGAGAGAGAGAGTTTATTTTTGGATGTTTATTTATATATTTGATTTAATTTTTTTTTTATAAATTTTTTTAGGTAATTATTTTTGTTTAGTTATAAAATGTGTATATGATGCAAATTATGTTTAAATATCTATTTTCCAAAATAGTTTTTTTTTTTTTTCAATTACATAAAGATAATATTATTTTGGATGAGATTTTTAAATCTCACAAAAAATACAAATAATAATCCTAAATAATAAAATCATACAACATAAAAATATAAATGTTAATGTAATTTGTATTATAATTGGTAAAACCAGTTTTAACTGATAATGAAAATTTAACAAATTCGATTGTCATTTATTTGTGTCTGAAATTAATCCTGTAAGCAAATTGATCCTGGTTAGATGAAAATAAATAACTTGTTCATTAATCAGACACTACTATTGCATCTAAAAATAGCTGCCGATGTCTCCAGGTCAACACAAGCTGTTTTTATTATCAGTATTGGAGGACAAAGTATTATATTACACTAAATCCTGTGACCGTGGGTAATTGCTCATGCTTCTGTTCTCTCCAGACTGAGATCCCAGTCCCTGAACAGTTCAAAACCGTATGGGACGGCAGTAAACTGGTCACCACAGCCACCGAGATCGCCGGATAAAGAGCTGCTGTGCGAAAAGCCTCCCCCCCCCCCCATGCAGTGTCCAACCTGACTGACCGACCAGCTTAAACTACACTGTACAAGTCCATGCCAACCGGTCAACTCTCCTAGCAGCCAATCACAGCGGCTACAGCAGGCTGAACGCTCTCTCTCCATTCAAACATTAGCACTTGAAAACCGATGCCAACCGTTGACGTGTTTTCATATGTTCGTTTTGATGTCTTGCAGCCATAATAAACAAAATAACATGTGAATGGCCAACATGAGGAAGCAAGTCATGCTTTTGTTTTGCCCCTCTCCCCTTTTTTTCTGTGCATTTTTCCCTTTTCTTTTTTTCTTTAGATTAAAATGTTTTGCTTTTTTCCCCAATTAAAAAAAATGTAAAATCTCTCTTTTTTTGCTTTTTTTTTTTACAACTTTTTTTGCTTAATTCTTTTTTTTTCTTAAGATTTTTTTTTGCTTTTATTCTTGTTTTGTTATTTCCCATTTTCTTTAGTTTTTTGCTATTTTCCCCCTTTTTTCATTTTTTTCTATAGATTTTTCAGCTTTTCCGTCCTTTTTCTTTCTTTTTTTCTTAATATTTGTTTTGCTTTTTTTCCCTTTTTTTCTTTAGATTTTTTTTTCTTGCTGCTTTCCCTTTTTTCTTAAATTGTTTTTGCCTTTATTTTTTGCTTTTCCCCTTTTTTTGGCCTCTTTAATTTTTTTGTAATTTTCTCCCTTTTCTTTCTTTAGATTTTTCTGCTTTTATTTCTTTTATTTTTTGCTATTTTCCTCTTTTTCTTTGGTATTATTATTTTTTTTGCTCATATTTTATTTATTTTTTTGCTATTTTCCTCTTTTTCTTTATTATTATTATTATTATTATTTTTGTTTGCTTATATTTTTTTATTTTTATTTTTTGCTATTTTCCTCTTTTTCTTTATTATTATTATTATTTTTTGCTTATATATATATATATATATATTTTTTTTTTTTTGCTATTTTCCTCTTTTTCTTATTTTTTTTATTTATTTTTATTTTTTACTATTTTCCTCTTTTTCTTTATTATTATTATTTTTTTTGCTTGTATATATATATATTTTTTTTTTGCATTTTTCACTTTTTTTTTCTCTCAGATTTTTTTTTTGCTTTTTTATTTTGTGCATATCTTTTTGCTTTTTTATCCTTTTTCTTTAGATTTATTATACTTATTTCCCTTGTGTTTTGTGCATTTTTCCTCTTTCTCTTTCTTTAGTCTTTTTTTTTCTTCTCTTCCCCTTTTTTTTTTTTTTTTGTTGTGCTTTTTTATTTCTGGTCAGGTGGCCGGTGTTTTGGGGGCTCACCGCGTTTTCTGTTTAACATATGCAATTGAGATCTGAAGCACACAAACATCCCTCTTCAAAACACCAATGCAGACATTTACTGTAATTCTTCCTTATTTTTTTATGATTATAATATTTTCTAGGGATAATTAGAATGAAGATTTGTCTCAAATCTAGAGGATGAATTGGCGACTGTTTTACAATCATGACACTGAATCAACATGTGGTTGCTTTAGGAGTTCTCTCTTTTCTTCATTGTATTCCAGAGCACATGCACATTCCCTGTAATATACATAAATATATGAGCATTCCGTGGTTTATGGGTGGATAAAATCAAGCTCAAACTGGGCTTGTGGTACTGTTCATGTCTGAGCGTCTGCTGTACAGATTCTGGCTTTACATGACTCGTGTCCACCTCTTGCTCATGCTTAGACTAGTTTAGGCTTTAATTCCAGACTCTTAATCTGTACTTTACATCATGTTGAGCCCACGAGGAGGGAGTTTCTTTTGTATTATTTGTCTTTTTGGTTTATTTGCTCTTATTTGGCTGAGGATTAGTACTGGAGAACAAGCACCATTCTAATTGTTGCAATAAATAACATCACTTCTTCTGAGACTTTGACGTGATTTATTCAATCTAATTCTGAAGCAAAATGTCAGCTTCTTGGATTTTATGGTGTAACTTTGTATTGTTTTTTTTTAAAGAAGTAAACCTTTTCATCAATTATGCATTAAAATACAATAGTTTTGTAAAGATAATGGAAGTACATTAATGAATTATTGAATGGCACTAGTTGGAAAATATTATTAGCATTTTCTTGCATTTATAGTTTAGTGTGTTTAAAATGTTTTAATGCTTTTCAGTGTGTTACATTTCCAAAACTTGCATTTTTGCAAGCTATAACAGGTATAATTTAATCTGTGAAAACATTTCACACCATTTCATTACTAAAAATACAGCAGTCCATATTTTAAAGTGCCACTAAATTAATATTTGCTCAGTGGTTAAAATCTAACGTTGAATATATAGCAAGTTATACTCAAACTTTGCCATTACTGGTAATATATATATATATAGAGAGAGAGAGAGATTTGTAAAATCTTACAAAATGATAAATTTGAAATATTTGCCATAAATAAAGATATTTGGTATGACATTAAATAATAAATTTGTAAATGTGAATCAACATCTATCATAGATTTTAAAAAATCCGTATGTTCTGAAGTTAACGCTGCTGCTTATATTTCGTATGTATTTGGGACTCTTATTTTGAAGGCAGCCATGAGCGGCCATGGAGCATCTTGTCTGTTTTCAGCTCGTCAGAACGCTAAAGGCTGGAGAGGTGGACTAGAAATGTTTTCAACACCACTATAAGGTCTGTCGAGCTGTTTATTTTAATAATCTAACCTGTATATGGAGAAGTTTAGTGCGTACATTTTAAAATGAGGCAACAAACTCATTTACAATATTATTTATAAAGTGGTTTGATGTGCTTTTATGCATCGTGTCATATCAGCTCTTTCTGTGATTTTTCTGAAGAGAAAGTCAATGAACTTCACAAAAACCGTTTATGCAGAGGTTAAAATTAAATCCTGCCTGTGTTTTCATACAAGTTTAACCCACAAAATACAGCTAAAAATACAACTTGGCACCTTTTGTCAGGTGTAATTAATTTAGCCAATGTTTCATTCCTAACACAGATCAAATATTTCGTTTGTGAAAAATGTATTAATTAGTAAATTAAATTTATTAAAAAACATTTCTATTCATTAACTAGTCCATATCATGTTTAAAAATTACACATTTTATGTTCAAGAAGGAATTTTAATACACAAAAAAGTGTTATTTATTTAAACCCAATGGTTGAGTTAAAAAACATTTGGTGCTTTGTTGGGTTATTTTTAGCGTTTATTGGGTTATTTATTAATAACCAGTTGGGTTAAAAATTTTGAATTTCAACACTCAACTGATTTAACTCGTAGATATTGACATTAGATATCCCCTACCTTGTTGTTGTCTATTGGAAGGAATGCGTCAACATAATATACACATATATCTATGATCTGGAGTATTCCCAGTGGTCATAATGCAATTTGTTTTTTAAATTTAAAATATATTTGTCTGAAAGTATGTTCATTTCTGACTGCTTAAAATTTGCCTTTAATATAATAACTCTTTGACTTGTAAATAATGACCAACACAGGGCACAGTTTTTGTAAGCTATATTTTTATTGCTCAGCAAAAATGACCTAAAAAGAGTACTTAATTACTATAATTAAAACCTAAATCTCAAAGTGAACCTGATTTCTTTGTTCCATTAAATCAGATAAAAGATCAGTGCAATAAAACAAGCAAGACTGGCTTCATTTCTATACGAGACATCACATATGTATCAGAGACCGTAGTTACGAACATGCTGAAATCAGATCATGAAAGCACTGAGCGCGTTCGCGTGCAAACTCTTATCGGGAATAAGCAAGTGTGTTTTTAGAGTAAGTAGGCCAGCAGGTTGTCATTAAACCACTCTCTGGTGAACTGCAGATGATCTCCTTCAGAGGCCAGAAACAAGAGCTTCCCTGCTGAATCCATCGCTGCCAAACCCAGACGATCCTACAGAAATAAACATTTTATAAGACTTTTAAACACATTCATTTGACATTTTACTACATTTTGCACAAAACTTGCATTAACACTTTACAGTAAGGTAATTCATTCATTCATTTTCTTTTCAGCTTAGTTATCAGGGGTTGCCGCAGCGGAATGAACCGCCAACTTATCCAGCACATGTTTTACACAGCTGATGCCCTTCATACTGGAAAACAGTACGGTAATATACATTTTAAACACATTTAAATTTGACTACCTATTAGTAAATGTATATTTTCTAACATAAACAGTAAACAAAATCGGGCTGGGCGATAAAATATTTATCGATATTTATTGACCGAACACCATTGTCAATACTAATTAAACAAAAAGATTTGGTATGAAGCGCTGAAATGTGGCTGACAAGCACGTCACGTGTAAGTTAGTCATTTCCAATTGAGGCTATAGTGACTTGCACGACACATGTATGAAGGGAGCAATGCGCACATGTTGCCTTTTCCAGGCGCCCCTAGTTGAAAACATCTCAACTTTTCCAAGAGCTCAAAGCCCATTGTAATAGTCAAGGAAACCACATGCTTGTGCTTGTCACTTTAGGTCAGAATAACCACACATGCCAAAATGAGTGCGGTGGCTAACAGCAGTGAGGAGATTGATGTTGCCAGAGTGGCTTTTTGGTTTCTTTTCTTGTGCATCCCAGCCACTAGCTCCCCATCTGAAAGAGTTTTTAGCATAGGGGGTAATGAAGTAATCCAACTTCACAGTTTTTAATGTTCAGATGTATTTGATTAATGATGGCTGGTTCCTTTACTCTAAACGCTCAGATTTGATAATCAGTTTTGTTTATAGAGTTTGAGGTTTACTGTATCAATATTATTCACACCTTACAGATGTTGATCTACCTTAGTTGCACACGCTTTGTAACATTTTATTAATCAAGTATAAGAGTCTCTTTAACACTAATGTTTATTTTATTATGAAGAGATCAGATATTTTGGTTAATTATTTTAGTTTTTGACTAATAAAACTATTTGCCTTAGTAATGTTAGTAAAATAAAATAAAGTGGTTAAATAAACAAAAATCCTAATACTCCTAAATGTATTGTTAAAAATATTCAATAATTATTGATATCGAATGATATGAAACGTGATATTGTGATTTATTTTTATTTTTTGCAATATCACCCTGCCCCAAAAACAAAACATTTATTTCAGTATTTCATCTTTGTTAATTATAGTTAATGAAAATAGTTGTTCATGGTTCTTGTTAACTCAGAATGCATAAATTAATGTTAACAAGCATAACTTTGGATTTTAGCAATGCATTAGTCAATGTTGAACTATGATTAATTAATGCTGTACATGTATTGTTCGTTATTAGTTTATTATAGTAAATACATTAACAGCATTAATTAGTGGAACCTGATTATTATAAAGTGTGATTGATTTACTTTTACCTTTTTCTTCACAACATTTTATAGAATAAAGAGTCCAAGAATTATTTTAGTTGATCAATTATTACATTTCCTAGTTTTTAATACATATGTTGTCATAAATTATTATTATTATTCTATACAGCTATGGAAAAAAATGAAGAGTGGACTTCTCAGATTATCTGGATTTAAATATTAGTTTGAGTAAAATGTTAAGACTTGATTACTATTTTAAAAAAAATAACAACAGCTGATTATTTTATACAAAAGCAATGCTATAAATGACAACATTTATTTAAAATTTGGAAGAAATGTCATGGGTAGTTTACAGATAGATGGAATGACAGATAGATAGAACAACAGGTGGGTGGATGGATGGATGGATGGATAGAACAACAAATGGATAGGACGATAGATGGAGGGATAGACGGTTAGATAGAACGACTGATGGATGGAACAACATTTGGATGGATGGAATGACACATGGAATGGTCGATAGATAGATGGATAGAATGACAGGAGGATAGACAGATGGAAGGATGACGGATGGATGGATGGATGGTACGACACATGGATAGGATGATAGATAGACAGACAGATAAAACGACAGACATAGATAGAACGACAGACAGATAGATAGAAAGGATAGATTGATGGATGGATAGAATGACAGATGGATGGATGGATCAACGAATGAATGGAAGGAACGATAGATAGATAGATAGATAGATAGATAGATAGATAGATAGATAGATAGATAAACGGAGAGATGGATAGACAGATCAACAGAGAGATAGACAGATAGATATACCAATAGATAGATAGACAGATCGATAGATACAGCAACGGACAGACAGACAGACAGACAGACAGACAGACAGACAGACAGACAGATAGATAGATAGATAGATAGATAGATAGATAGATAGATAGATAGATAGATAGATAGATAGATAGATAGATAGATCAACGAACAGACAGACAGATAAACGGAGAGATGGATAGATAGATCAATGGACGGACGGACGGATGGATGGACTGACATTATACTTTTAGGTTTGTAGTTAAATGTTAATAATTAAACAGCCTGTAATCATGAGTTTACCTCTTTGTATATAGGGCTTTCTTGCAGTGTTTCCAGTTCTTCAGCTTGACCAGCTTTATAAAAGCCAAACCACTGTCAAAGACAATTCAGTTAGAAAGAGCTCAGACTTTCTATTTCAGTCAAGCGAGATCTCAGATTTCACCTCAGAGTCCACAGGATCAACAATAGAGTCCTGCAGGAACTTCACCATCACAAACTTATTCAGAGACATCAGATTCTTCTTGTACGTCTCATTCACCACCTGAGAGAACACAAATACAGTCATTTACCACTTATAATTACAAGATATGATGTAGTACAGTCATATCATGAAAGAGTGCCATTTTCCCAAATTTTGGCACATAATCATTATTATAAATATGATACTGATTGTATACAACAGTTCAAAAACAAGATCATACTGAGCTACATTTAAGATTTAATACTGATAGTTTTTTGTTTCGCCAATGAAAATAATTACAAAGTCAGAGCAGAACATTTGTATGTCACAAAGCAACACTGTGGTAATTCATTCTTAACAGTACTTGGGTAACACTTTAGTTTAAGTCACAATCACAGTATTAACCAACCAAAAACTTACACTACTAGCTTAATAAACCACTAGTGAGCAGTTTATTAATAGTGAGTAAGGTAGAAGTTGGGTTTAAGTTTTGGGTAGGATTAGGGATGCACAATAAGGTCATACTTTGTAACTGCTAATAAACAGTTAATATCTTAATAATAGGCAGGGCCAGACAAAATCTGCAGAAATTTCTGCACAGAATTTTGTAAAGAAAAAAAAATGTGGATTTATGCAGAAGGATTTTGGGAGTATCATAACTAAAAATGCAATATATGAAATTAATATGAAACACACAACTGTGTTTAAACCCCTTATAAAAGTGATTTCTGCTCCTTTAATATATCATTCAATATCACGCATCCCAAATTTCGCACTCACCCGCTCTTGATTGATGTCAGCAAGGAAGAGGCTGTATTTTTTATACAGGTCATCGTTGAGAGGATCGTGCCAGTATTGCGCCTGAACTAAGCTGGAATAAAATCACAATGAATGTCGGTTATAATCAGTTTAGTATTTGTGAAAGGGAGAAGCTGAAATCAGTCATGCACGCACTGTTTCTGAACAGCGTCCGTGTAAGCGCCCGAGTTGAGCTGCTTGCGGATCCAGTCGCAGATATGAGAGCTTTCACCAGGACACCGAGGAAGACCATACACTCCTGAGAGGAAGAACAGGAGGGGGAAAAAAACAGCAAGACATATTCAGAAGAAAAAAAGAGATGTGCGACTCTTGCATTCGTTACTGTGATACTTTCAATCAGTTGTCACATGTATCAGGTACTATGATTTGTTTTACACTACAAAATTGTGATTTGTGAAATAAAATAAAAACATTTACACTTTTGTTCAAGGTAAAGTAAAAGTAAACACTTCTATAGTCTATAATAATAAGTGAAATTTATTTAGAAACTATTTTCGAGAGGATGACATGCTTATGATTGACCACAGCTGGACCCACATCAGCTAATGCATGAATTACCAATCAGACGATTCCTAGGTCACTATAAATAACCACAATCTTCATACCACAGTCATATTCGTCTTGAAGAATCCCCCCTTCCTCCCCTATCCCTCCCCCCTTTTTCCTAGATTGGGCGGCATGGTGACCCAGTGGTTAGCACTGTTGCCTCACAGCAAGAACGTCACTGGTTCAAATCCTTACTAGGCCAGTCAACGTTTTTGTGCGGAGTTTACATGTTCTCTCTGTGTTCGCGTGGATTTCCCTGATCATAAGTAAATTGACTAAACCAAATTGGCACCATAGTTGAGTTCCTAGCCAATAGTATTTTCCTTCATAAAGCAAGTTCGTCATTAGCCACTAATAAGCGGGGGAGTTCCTGAGATCTACCTGAGCTCAATCGCTCTTCTCGCCCTGCAAATGGGAGGGAGTCCAGGGCTCGAGGATCTTTTGAGCTCAGGGCTCTCTCTCTCTGGACAGCATGCCAAACAAGCTTTATATAATTAATCATCAGCTAAGGTGTAAGCTCGTGAAAAGCTTTCCATTTTAAATAAACACTTTCTATTCAGTTGATAAGCCTGAAATTTTAAGAATTTAATACAATGCCAATATAACAGTTTTTAAACATTTGTAAACAGGGTTTGTACAGGTGCTGGAAATCTTTGAAAACGCTTGAATGTTTATCTAGTGCTTACATTTTGGATCAAGTGCTTAAAGTTGAAAATGTACTTGTGTTGCTTTTGAAATTATTCATCTTAATAAATAGGTAGTAATTAGCGCTGCTCGATTATGGGGAAAATCATGATCACGATTATTTTGGTCATAATCGTAATCATGTTTATTCAAAACGATTATCAGTTGAAGTCAAAATAATTCGCCCTCCTGTGTATTTTTTTATATAAATATTTCCCAAATGATGTTTAACAGAGGAATTTTTAACAGTATTTCCTATAATAGTTTTTCTTCTGGAGAAAGGCTTATTTGTTTTATTTCGGCTAGAATAAAAGCAGGTTTAAATATTTTAAAGCCTATTTTAATAGCTCTATATTATTAGCCCCTTTAAGCAATATATATTTTTGATTGTCTACGGAGGAGACTACTGTTATACAATGACTTGTCTAATTACCCTAGTTAAGCCTTTAAATGTCACTTTAAGCTGAATACTAGTGTCTTGAAAAATATCTAGTAAAATATTATGTGCTGTCATAATAGCAAAGATTAAAGAAATCAGTTATTGGAAATGAGTTATTAAAACTATTATGATTAGAAATGGGTTAAAAATAAATCTTTCCATTAAACAGAAATGGGGGGGGGGGGGAGGGTCGCTAATAATTCAGGAGGGCTAATAATTCTGACTTCAACCTATTTTCCTCCCTGTAAATAAGGTAAATAAATACAATAGAATAAAAATATGAAACAAACTGTGCTTTAAGCATCTTTACTGTAGAAAATTTTTTTAATTATAGCTACAAAAGTCCTTCAGTCAAGAGCAGTGAGGGGTTTTCTCCTTTTGTTGTTTGTTTAATAATAAAAGCAGTCGGCAGCAGGAATATTGAGCGCTGTCAGTTTAAAAGCAGTGCGGTTTAGATATGGTTTCTCTTTCACATGTCTTTTGATTCTCAACTTGTTTGTTTATTGCACAAATGAAGGTTAATATGAATAATCACTAAACACAGCGCTCTGACACAAATGTGCATGTATTTGACCATTAAAGCTCTCGCATTAAGATGGCTTTAGAGGCTCTGCTTGACTCAGAGGCTAAATGCGCACACACACAACAGCATGCGATCTCTTTTGCACTTTTAAAAACATGAATGATTTGAATGTACATCAGTGAATGATGCACATCACGTGCAGCAAACATTACATTACAGTACATACTTTTAGTAATATTCACCTTAAAACTGAGCTTTGCAGAGCAACAAAATGTGTACAACTAGAAAGGGGGCGGTATATGATGCAATAATAGCGATAATCTCGATTAATGGTTTTTCATAATCGTTAGAAGTCCAAATAGAAACCAAATCCGAATTTGATTAATTGCACAGCCCTAGTAATAATTAACTTATTATTATACAACTTATACGAAGCAAGTCTGTTCCTCTGAACTGCTCAACATTTTCAGGAAGTAATGATCTGTTTTCAGGAATTAACTCAAGGTCGGGGCACATCCATCTGATTACCTTGATGCTGTCCACCGACAGAGATGAGGTTTCTCATTGGTGGATCTGGACAGCGCTGCGCCACCGCTCGCCTTGTGAAAGAAATAACACAGTACAGAGGTGAAACAACATGATTATTCACCTATAATATTGCTGTGCAATTCAATTTCAAATTCGGCCTCCAACGATTATGAAAAAGCAATAAAAATTATGAACAATAACAATACAATAATAAACAAGTATTGTAAATGCATGCAAATATTTGTCAAAATGTAGCGCTCATTGATTATAAACCCTCATTTGTCATGTATTAAAAATGCACGAGTAACAGTACATCAAATCCATGCGGCTCTTAAAGTGATAGCGCCTTATTTTGCTGCAGCCGACTGTTTATGATTGATTATTAATTAAACAATAAAAGACACAATCACTCACTGCTCTTGACTGAAGGACTGTTGAAGCTTTAGGAAACATATAAACAAATCAAGTTTAATTCTTACAGTATGCTTAAAAACAGTGCGTTTCTGTTGTATATATTTATTCTTATTTTATTCTTTTCAATACAAATTAATAAATGAATATATAAAAGAAAAATGTTTGGTTGTATAGCCCACATAAATCATAGTTGTTTTAAATAATCCTGATTACAATATTGACTTTTCATAATCGAGCAGCCCGAAATATACTATATATAAGCTGATTTGAATTATTAAGCACCTACAGAAACTGTGAGCCCTGTGAAAAGCCCATCGCATTGTAGCCTCCCTTCAGTTTGGGGTCTTTGGCCAGTTGATCACAAACGAAAGACACCTGCTTATTAACATCCATTAAGAAGCCATTTTCTGTGTCCTGTAAAAATAACAATACCTCCATCACCTCCATCTGAAAGGCCAACAGAAATGCTGAGAATGCTAAAAACCCGCTCTACCTCAAAAACAGATTTGCCGATCATGAGGGAAAGCACATATATTCCTGAGACTTCCTGCTCCACCATCTTCTTTATCGCACCCATACTCAGAGGATTACAACAGCTGTCACCTGAAGAAAAAAAACGAGAAAAACAGATTATTTATGTAATTATCCTCATAGTAAACTCAGTAGACAGTGTGTGTGTGTGCATGTGAGTGTGTTTTAAACATGTTTCTATAGGTCATTTTTTACAAAAATAGCATCTTGCTCATTTGAGACGATACACTACCTGACAAAAGTCTTGTCGCCTGTCCAAGTTTTAGGAGCAACAAATAATAACTTGACTTCTAGTTGATTATTTGGTACCAGAACTGGCCTATATGAATGGCAAAGGCCTCTAGATTACACTTATTTTACCAAAATAAAATCTGATCATGCCTTGATTTTTTTAATGATTTCATTAGGACAGTAAGGTCTGACTTTGCTTAGACAAAAGTCTTGTCACTTAACAGAAATAATGTCCAGTATAGAATATAAAGTCATGTTGCAGTGAAAACAGAATGAATATTGTGTATGACTCCATCATGAGCTTGGAGGACTGCATCCATACATCTCTGCAATGACTCAAATCACTGATTAATAAAGTCATCTGGAATGGCAAAGAAAGCGTTCTTGCAGGACTCCCAGAGTTCATCAAGATTCTTTGGATTTATCTTCAATGCCTCCTCCATCTTAATCCAGACATGCTCAATAATGTTCATATCTGGTGATTAGGCTGGCCAATCCTGGAGCACCTTGACGTACTTTGCTTTCAGGAACTTTGATGTGGACTGAAACTTGACTGATTTCTGTGGGAATCCATGGGTCCATGCGGGTTCCAATAGGTCTTCTGCGGTATTTGTAATGATTTGGATGCTGATCGACATTTTGCCACTTTTCCAAATGATCAACTAGAAGTTGTTATTTGTCGCTCTTATGACTGGGATCGACGACAAGACCTTTGTCAGGTAGTGTACAATGTTTTATTATAGACTCTTCAATGTAATGTTTGTAGTCATTAGTTGTGTACTACAAAAAAGCATAATAACTGCAATAAATATCCAGACTTTAGTGTTACATAGTTCCTCTCAAGTTATACTAATGTGACCACAAAACTAGTCCTAAGTTACAAGCGTATATTTAGCCAATTTTTTCCTTTTATACCAAAGATCATTCGAACATTTAGTAAAGATCTTCTATTTCCTACTGTAAATATTTAAAAACTTAATTGTTGATCCATAATGTGTATAGCTGAGCACTTCATTTAGACATTTTAAAGACAAATTTCTCAATGTTTAGCTTTATTTTGAACCCTCAGACTTTCAAATAGTTGTATCTCCACCCAAATAGTGTCCTATCCTAAAGTATACATCAATGTAAGGTGTATTTTTTCTGATAAAATACACTTATTATGCTTAGGTTTTGTGGCCCAGTGTCACATAAAAACACTGAATGACAGAATTCATTGTAATAAGTGTCTTCAGTAAATCATGTATGATTCAGTGCTATATTCAGTATTAGATTAAAGTGTAGTGTTTCTCACCCATGCCATGCCAAATCACCAGAGGAACTGTGCCATTAGATGCCCATGATGTACCACACAATAACAGCAGACATCCAGAGACAGACAACAAACGAAAAGCAGCCGATGGAGCCATTATTCAATCTCAATCTAACAAAACAAGAGCAAAACATTAACAGAAAAACATTATCAGGAAGGGAAAGCGCTAAAATCAGGAAGTGAATTAGTGAAATGGTGATCGCGGCTAATTTCTGTGGTTTTACCTTCACTTTTAAATGTCAAAAGCAGCTTTCTATGGTGCACAAACTTATTTAAAACCTGATTCACAGCTGCATAACCATACACGTCTCTTATCACGTCCTTTCTTCAACATTTGCACCCGGAAACATCGATGTTGCGATGCTAAGAATAGCTAGCAAAACACTCAACAAAACGCATAAACAAGATAAATATGTACTTACAGTGAGAACTTTTTGTTCATTCAATCACATGACAGTCAGAAAACGCCACTCATGTAAAAAAAAATGCTGTTTATGCCTGCAGATATCAGACTTATAAGTCATATATCTTAATATCTTCACGGAAACAGATACAGTCAGTCGATCCGGAAGGTATATATGTTACTGTTTCCAATTGCAGGAAGTGTAGATATCATGTGATCAATACTTTATAGTCAAAAACACGAAAACCGGGTCAGGGACTGTTTTGACATGTAAGTCAACTGAAATGCCGATGATTCCCGGTGTATTAAACGTTTATCTATTATAGGAGAAATAAAAACGGGTTCTTAAGGCCATGAAGGAGTCGAAAGCGAATCATCATCTTTGTGAAGCATCCAGAAATAATAACATATGTCTGTGAAGCATCTTGATGGTAAGAAGATCTTCAAAAACACCAAATATCATACTTTGTATTTGTCTAAATACATTTTTTGTATAAATATATATGTAACATATAAATGTAAACATATGTCTTTCTAATATTCCTCTTTTCAGCTGTTTTTCACTCTTATATTTCTTATTTCAGTCTAGTAAGAAAAGTAGAAGAACTCTAACATTATCTTGATGTATGAAAGGAGTAAACATCTCATTTTGCTTCAAGATTCAGGTACAAACTGAAAAAATAAGCTACCTGTGATGCTCTTGATAAGATGTTGTGAATTATGTTTATAACATCATAAGTCAGCTGATCAGTCCTGTTAACCTTTTGTGCTGGTCATTTGTTATTCTCGAATGCTGTCATGTGTTTAAGTTATATCTTAGACATTGTGGAAAGTTTAAAACCTATGTTATATGTTACAGTGCACATTTATAAGGTGCTAGGAGAGGTTTGGGCTTCCCAGTAGATGCAGATAGTCTGAGTGAGTATTTCTCTTTATTTCTAAGCTGAAAAATATTGTTATTTGTTTGATTAATCATTTAACGGGATATGATATTTAAATATTTACGAATGTGGAGATGCCTATTAAAGGGATAGTTTACATAAAAATGTACATTTCCTCACCTTTTACTCACACTCAGGTTGTTTTAAACGTTTATGAGTTTCTTTCTTCTGTTGAACGCAAAACAAGATGGTGTGAAAAATGTTGGGGAAAAGCAGCGAATGACATCCATAGTTGTATTAACATACTATGAAATTCAATGATCCGTTGTGTATAAAAGAAAAAAGAATTCAAACAGCTTTGGAACAAGTGGAGGATGAGGAAAATGTCCCTTTAATGGTATTTGATAACAAGAAACATTGACATATAATATTGTAAATGACAGAATTATGTAGATAAGTTTGCATATATGCAATATAAGATATTACCTAAATTGCATTAATCATATTTAATACTATACAGAATAAATTAATAAAGTATTTCATTATGTAAATAAATTATTTTAGTCCAAAATATATATATTTTATGCTATATTTATGTCATATATGTTATGTTTTATGTTATATATGGATGTATAATTTAGCTATGTATGCATACAAAGCAAAATGTTTTGCTATTTAACCTATTTTTACACTGAATGGTGAAATGTCCTTTTAATGGTGTCCATCCTTGTCAAAAAATCCAAAAATCAAACAAAAAGTGCTCAAGGGTAGCTTAAATAATGTGTCGGTGCTCTTTGGGTAAGAGATTCATCAGAATAAACAGCAGAAATCAATCAAAGGCACTCGAAAAATGTGGAAAAATATTAAAAGAAGAAAAATTGTAATATTTTTCAATATTTTTTGAGTGCCTTGGACTGATTTTTTGCTGTTTGGCCCTTTTAATAGTATTTGATAACAAGGAACATTCACAAATAATATTGGAAGTGACATAATCAAGTGGATAATTTTGCATGTATGCAATAAAAGATATTTCCTGAATTGCATTAATCATATTAAAGACAACAGACTAGATGAATACAGTTATGTTTGTAAATGAATGAATAATATAAATATGTCAAATAAATAAATATGTGAATAAATGATTATAGTCCAATATGTAACTTGTTTTTACACTGAATGACATTTCTGTAGGTGTATTCTGTAAATCATGGCAAACTGTAAAACTTAAACAGGACACATTCTTAGTTTAGTTTAATTTAATTCATTATTAGAGTACGGGCAGGACGGTGGCTCAGTGGCTAGCACTGTGGCCTCACAGCAAGAAGATCGCTGGTTTGAGTCCCAGCTGGGTCAGTTGGCATTTGTAGTCCAAAGACATGCACTATAGGTGAATTGGAGGAACTAAGTTGGCTGGAGTTTTTGTGTGTATGGGTGTTTCCCAGTACTGGGTTGCAGCTGGAAGGGCATTCACTGTGTAAAACATATGCTGGATAAGTTGGTGGTTCATTCTGCTGTGGCGACCTCTGATGAATAAAGAGACTAAGCAGAAGGAAAATGAATGAATGAATGAATGGACACATAGCAAAACATAACCTGTTTTTACACTGAATGACATTTTCTGTAGGTTTATTCTGTAAGTCATGGACAAAATGTATGAAATATGAAACTTAAATAGGACACATTATTAGTTTAATTTAATTTAATTAATTTATAAAGCATGTTCAAAACAACGGGGGACTGTATATAAAAAGAAAACAAGAGTGACAAAGATCCAGACATAGAAATAAAAACATAAGACTGCTGAGTATAGCATATAGGCAGACCAATAAATCAGATGTGAAAATCAACAGATCCATACTTGTCAAATGTTAAGGAAAACAAGCAAGTATTAAGAAGAAGCTTACAAGCTGGGAATAAGGGGCTGTTTTAGGTTGATGTATTTTTTATGGATTTTTTTTTTCAAATATATTTTTATTAAACATTTTTAGTACAAAAACATGTCAGAAATTTACATTGAGTAATAAGATAAGCATTAATATAATTTGAATCTTGACCCCCACATGAAAAATAATAATGATAAACTATAATAATAAATAAAATAAAATTGTAATTCAATAAACAAACAAATAAAAATGAAATAAAATACAACAATAAGTTTATTTAGCCCATGCTGAGTCTAACAGACAAGCTTTTAGTAGCTATTAGAGACTTAGAGTAGGGCTGCACAATATATTGTTTCGTCATCAATATCACAATGTGCGCAGCCGCAATAGTCACATCGCACGATATGCAATATTGAGGCTGAATTATAGTTGACCAGGAGCTACAGAATTGTATTTAATTACTGTATTTATATGGAATTTATACAATTAATGCAAAAAAAAATATTTCTTGCTTATAATTTTGTCTTGTTTCTTGTCCAAAAGCCAAAACAAGATTATTTTACTTACCCCACTGGCAGATCATTTAGCTTGTTTTAACTCTTAATTTTGACATATCTTGTGAAGCTGAAAACAAAACTATATTTTTTACTCTAAGTTTTTGGTATTTATATTAGAAATGAGACAAAGCAAAGTAAGAGAAGCACATTTTTGCATTGTGATTACTCAATTTCTGTGCCTGAATACTGTTGCTAGTGCTAGTCAAACTCTCATGAAACTGTATGCATATCGCAATATTTATAGCAGAAAATTAAAATATCGCAATATCAGATTTTTCCAATATCATGCAGCCCTATAACTTAGAAGTTCCCAGATTATCAAAGAAAGGATCTCAGGTCCGGTAAAATAGGAAAGGTTTGTTCTTTATGTGGAGAGAGCCTCAAGTTTGATTATGTTGCAGACTGCATGCAGCCATTGATTTAAACTGCGGTGTCTATCATTAATCCACTTTACAAGGATTTCCAAGCAAAGTAAACCAAAATGTGTAAAAGGTCTCTGTTCCGACATTCATAAGGTGTATATATATCCTCATTGAGAGCCCTTGCTCCCAATTGAAGTGTACATTTAAAGATGGCGTTGATCTGCAGCTTAATCAAGTCCCAGAACTGCTCTATAAGAATACATCTCCACATGCATAGGAAGTTCCGATGTCAGATTTACATTTGACACACAGCTCAGACAGAGCTGGATTCATTTTATGTCTAAGCTCAGCTGTAATAAACAGTCTGTGTACAATTTTAAATTGTCTTTCCCAAGCAGAATTTTGTTTATGGATTTAATAAACTGCAGTTGCAATGTCTGAAATATGCCTTGGTTTTGTGTTTCAGGATTTGTGGATGTCATACTTCAGCTAATTCATGTTCAGTCCATAAACTTGTATCTTAATTTATGCAATCATGGCACTAGAAGACGGTTACTCCATCAACACGACTGAAGATGACCAGGACAGTGACACGGCACCGCTTCTTGAAAAAGAAGTGCAAGAAACCAAAGGTTGGTCTGTGGTTTGATCTTTTGTAGTTCATTAAAAATCTGCATGAAATACTGCTTGTGCATTTGACTGAGCTTCAGCAGATACGAAAAAGTCATTCAAATATCATGAAAATGTTTGTTTTTAAAAGAATCTGATCATTTATTTGTTTTTTTATTTATTTGTTCAAAAATACAGCAAATTATTGAGAAATAGCACAATTTGAAAAAATATAACTTATAACATATTATTTTAGCAGCCATTTCTCAAATGCGATCAAAGCAGTTATTGTGGAAAGTGTGACAGTCGTATTTTTATTAACTAATAAATAAATAAA
>NC_079453.1:46088476-46100976 GCF_903798145.1 Danio aesculapii
TATATGTATGTATGTATGTGTATATATACATACAGTATATCCATTATATATACTGGATTTCTTATTAAATGCAGCCTTGGTGAGCTATACATGTATATATGTGAGCTATACATGTGTATATGTATATATGTATGTATGTGTATATATATATATACAGTATATCCAGTATATTTACTGGATTTTTTATTAAATGCAGCCTTGGTGAGCTGCATAAGCTTATTTTAAAACATTAAAAATTGTACTGACCCCAAAAGTTAGTGTATGTGTATAAGTGCAGTCCTTGGTTCCTGTCTTATTTCTCACCCTTTCATTTTCTATTCCCAGATTCCAAGGTACCCGTGGAATTCGGAGACACAGGGAATGCTTCTTGGTGCTTTCTTTTTTGGATACCTGTTCACTCAGATCCCGGGAGGTTATTTATCGGGTCGCTTTGGAGGAAGCCTGTTTCTGGGTGGAGGTGTGCTGGGAACGGCTCTCCTGACGCTCCTCACCCCGCTGTCGGCTCAACTCGGAGCCAAGTGGCTGTTCACCCTGCGTGCACTGGAGGGTTTCGGGGAGGTTAGTGTGTATTCATTATGATACTTTAAAGTACAAATGAAATCAAAACTAGCTATATTGATTTTGTTAGCTCACACTGCTAGTTTTGTGGCGAACAATTCATCTGTGCATGTCATTAAGAAAAAGAAAGTAGTTTGTTCTTGTAATCTTTAATTGAAATCTGAAAATGCACTTCCTGTTTGTTTTCAGTTCAATTCTCAGATTAGGTCAGTCCAAGGTATTGGGCGTGGCTAACATGCTTAACCACGCCCCCTCCAGCGGTCAGTTTTGACAACTAACAGAAATAGTGAGCAGGAGGAGTCTGTTAGGTTATTATGACTCACTCAGAAATCTTTTTCCAGATCTTTCTAAATTAAATACCTACTTAACTACATCCAATCAGCTCGCAGTAGAAAAAATAAGCCACGCCCACTGTTTTCTCATTTAATATTTCGTTTCACTTGGAACTGCGTCACAATACTGACGAAAAATGGCCGCAGCTTCTGGTTCATGTGGACTTTACGAGGTCATAAACTGAGAAATCAAATTCACTTAATCTTGACACATTAGAGATTATTGTATTGTAAAACATACAGTAAGTCTCAGAATTTACATTTACATTTTACATTTAGTCATTTAGCAGACGCTTTTATCCAAAGCGACTTACAAATGAGGACAAGGAAGCAATTTACACAACTATAAGAGCAGCAGTGAACAAGCGCTATAGACAAGTTTCAGGCGTGTAAAAGTCTAAGAAGCAAAACATTAGTAGAAATTTTTTTTTTTTTTTTTTTTTTAATAGAGAGAGAGAGAGAGAGAAAGAGGGCTCAGTTAGTGGTATAGCCAGAGAGGCAATTGCAGATTAGGAGGAAAAGTGGAGACTAAACAGTTGTGTTTTTAGTCGTTTCTTGAAGACAGCAAGTGACTCGGCTGTTCTGATGTAGTTAGGGAGTTCATTCCACCAACTGGGCAGATTGAATGTGAGAGTTCGGGAAAGTGATTTCTTCCCTCTTTGGGATGGAACAACGAGGCGACGTTCATTCACAGAACGCAAGTTTCTGGAGGGCACATATATCTGCAGAAGTGAGAGCAGATACGAAGGAGCACAGCTAGAGGTCACTTTGTAAGCAAACATCAGAGCTTTGAATTTGATGCGGGCAGCAACTGGCAGCCAGTGCAAACGGGTGAGTAGCGGAGTGACATGTGCTCTTTTGGGTTCATCAAAGACCACTCGTGCTGCTGCGTTCTGAAGCAGCTGAAGAGGTTTGATAGAACTAGCTGGTAGCCCGGCTAGCAGAGAGTTGCAATAGTCCAGTTTGGAGAGGACAAGAGCTTGAACAATGAGTTGAGCTGTATGTTCAGATAGGAAGGGTCGGACCTTTCTGATGTTGTAGAGTGCGAATCTGCAAGATCGGGCAGTTCTAGAAATGTTGTCAGAGAAGTTCAGTTGGTCATCAATCGTAACTCCAAGGCTTTTTACCATTTTGGATGCAGTGATGGTTGCTCCATCCATCTGGATTGAAAAGTTATGGTGAAGGGTCGGGTTGGCAGAGACTTCAAGCATTTCCGTTTTCATGAGGTTAAGCTGGAGATGATGATCTTGCATCCAGAGTGAAATGTCTGGATTTAAAACATATTTGTCTAAAACAGCTTAAATTGAAGCCAATCTGCAACAGAAACAGCAGGTAATAGAATGCACTCCAATATTATGTAATAGTAACGAACTCCACCTCCAGAGAAGATCACCGCCCACTTCTACAACTCTGCTTGCTTAGCTCCGCCCACTGGGTCATGCTGCAATAGTAAATAAACACATGTCTACAGAAATCAAACTATAATGTGCTCTAAACACAACCATATGCTGTGTAGTACCAAATTGTGGAAAAACAGGCTTTTTAATTCGGATTTTATTTTTCATTCTGGCCTTATTAAAAAGTGGATGAACGATTTTTAATGATTTTTAATAGAATTTTAGGCCACATCAGTAAGAAAGAAGTTGGTGCTTCACTTTATTTTAAGGTGAATTTATTTAAATCAATAAAATTCACCTTTATTTCTATAGCGCTTTTACAATGTAGATTGTGTCAAAGCAGCTTCACATAGAAGACTATAGTAAATTGAAACAGAGTCAGTTCAGTTTCACTGTTTAAGTTCAGTTTAGCTCAGTTCAGTGTGTTTAATAATCACTACTGAGAGTCCAAACACTGAAGAGCAAATCCATCAATGCGCAGCTCTACAGATCCCAAACTATGATTGATGAAGAAAAAACTTCACCAATGGACAAAAGTGAAGATTTAAAAAACCTCGAGAGAAACCAGGCTCAGTTGGGCACGACTGTTTCTCCTATGGCGAGACTCATCTGTCCCTGGAGCGTCACAGGAATCAGTCTCATGCTCTTCACTCCTCCATGACCACCACAGCAGCTGCTCAGGATACGGCCTGGTCCAGGATTATGGAAACCTTGGGATCATCTCGTCGTTGGTCTTGGATCGAATCAGTGGCACTGCATAGTCTCTGAGGGCCTCGTGATGAGTATCCCCAGGTGGAAATAAAGAATAAAGAGAATAATTAGCGTAGCTGCTGTTTATAGTGTATATAAACGAGATGCAAAAACCTGCGTGGAGCACATTCATGTATCATACCGCTAATAAGTGTATGCTTTACTAAACAGATAGGTCTTTAATCTAGTTTTGAATTGGGAGAGTGTGTCTGAGCCTCGCACATTATCAGGAAGGCTATTCCAGAGTTTAGGAGCCATAAATGAGAAGGCTCGACCTCCTTTACTCGACTTTGCTATTCTAGGTACTACCAGAAGCCCTAATTTTTGAGATCTTAAAGAGCGAGTTGGATTGTAGTGAGACAGAAGGTTGGTTAGATAAACAGGAGCTAGATTATTTAAAGCTTTGTAGGTAAGAAGCAATATTTTAAATTCAATACGAAACTTAACAGGCAGCCGGAGGATAAAATTGGGGAGATATGATCATATTTTCTAGCCCTGGTAAGAACTCTGGGGTCATTTACAAACAATGACTCAATCTTAGAGGCTCAGATTTTTTAAATATGTCAATCATATCAGTGAGACCTCAGAGTCTACAATCTGCTACACCCACTCACATTGTGTGTTCTGATGAGGAGCATGTAAACAGGACAAAAAATGCTATTACTTATATATACTTATGTTTATTATTCTTATTTTTTTGTCAAAATCAAAACTTTATTAAGTAATCTCACAGAACAGTCAAAATAAACAACCCTTAGACTCCTTTAAATGCAGAGAACGTAAACAAGATGTCTCCATATGCGAGTCTCCATCTGTCTGTCTGTTTTCCAGGGGGTGACTTTTCCTGCCATGATGGCGATGTGGGCACGCTGGGCTCCTCCACTGGAAAGGGCTCGTCTGATGACATTCTCTGGTGCCGGCTCTAGTTTTGGTGCATTTGTGGCTCTTCCTCTCACTGGCTTCATATGCCATAGTCTGGGCTGGCCTGCAGTCTTCTACTCCTGCGGTGAGGGACAATCACTTCTTTTAGTTTTAGGGATGTGATACCGTTATATCACTAGAGCAAGAGTGTCGTTTTGCTGATTATCAACACATGATCATGATCAGAAATGTGCGGTATTGATTTTAGACTGATAAGCAAGTTCATACAGTATATTGTCTAAGTTTTTTGTCAATATCTCACATCCATATTTTTTAATATGGATAGAGTCACATACTGTTCGAAAGTTTGTTTTTTAGCAATTTATCAACTGGTTGTGTAGGCTATATTATTATAAAATAAAATTATTTAATTAATCATTTTTAGGGTGACTCTGTTGCTCAGTGGTTAGCATTGTCACCTCACAGCAAGAAGGTTGCTGGTTCGAGTCCCGGCTTGGCCAGTTGGCGTTTCTGTGTGGAGTTTGCATGTTCTCCCCGTGTTGGCGTGGGTTTCCTCAGGGTGGTCCGGTTTCCCCCACAGTCCAAACACATGCGCTATGGGGGAATTGAAGAAACTAAATTGGCTGTGTGTAAAATGTGAGTGTGTGTTCCCAGTACCGGGTTGCAGCTGGAAGGGCATCTGCTATGTATAACGTATGCTGGATAAGTTGGCGGTTCATTCCGCTGTGGTGACCCCTGATTAATAATTTTGTTAAGCAAAAATGCATTCAATTAAACATAAAATAGAAAATAAAGATATTTGTAATGTTACAACATTATAACATTTTATATAAGAATATTACCTTTTAAATAGTGTGTGTGTGTGTGTGTGTGTGTGTGTGTGTGTGTGTGTGTGTGTGTGTGTGTGTGTGTGTGTGTGTGTGTGTGTGTGTGTGTGTGTGTGGTCTGAAAATGTGAAATGTTTTATATTGATATGTTGACATTTTCTGAAAATCAATGCTCTAAATGGTAATATTCTTATTTGAAACATTATTAGTAGTTATAGCAAATGAATTAATTTTGAAAAGCACATTGAATTTGGCTACAAACATCCCATGGTGCAATGATCAAAATGAGATATTACAAAATTCCTAAACGTGAGTCTAAATGCTTTTAGGACAAATACAAGTAAACGGCACCTATGATGAAAATAATCCTTTGTAAGCTGTTTGGACAGGACTGTGTGTGTGTATAGTGTGTTTACAGTCATATTGGGGTGATATAAAGACAATAAGTCTTTTTTACATTTCCTGACGTTAAAATAGGATCCAAATCCCTCCCATTTTGAGGCTGACCGCAACTTGGCGTAGGAGTGCGGTTTTCCCGCCCACTGAATTGATTGACGGCCGCGTATTAACATGTCTCCGTAGTAACGCGTATAATCATATCAGCAAGACAGTATGTGCGCAAAGCAACCGGGATTGAAAGATCTGTTCAGCGCTCTGTGATCCTCAATCATCAACAAATGTGATCAAAAAGAGTTTTACAAGTTTAACACGTGCATGTTAATGAACTACAGCGTTTTACCGTCTTTATCAGCACAGTAGCATAGTGTCAGTACAATTATAAAAGAAGATGCTTCAATCCCGGTTTGTGGAAGTTAAATCAGGTTTATTTTGTATATTAACATAACAGATATCCATACAGCAGTGAATATTAATGTGTATCCTGGCACATTTGCTGTGCAAAAACATTGCAAAGCTAAACTTGCGCGCTGTGTGTGTGTTCGCTGCATGTGTGTCTATGTGTGTGTGAATTTTGTAACAACATTGTGTGTGACTCCTCTCAGAAAGGCTTGAATGAACTCCACAACAAATGCATGATAGTCATTGGGAAAGTTCTTACTGTAGTATTTCTCACAAACATTACAAGAGATCTGCTTCATGTCTGTCGCAGACTAAGCTGAGACGCACTGACAGGCACATGGGAACGGTGGGTGGGGAGAACTACTGTAGCATTAAAGGCACAGGCCACAAAAACAGCAACATGGTTGTTCAGAGCAGAAAATCTAATTTCCTGAAAGGTCTAAAAAATAATCTGATGGGTGTTTTGAGCTGAACAGACACATTCTGGAGACATAAAATACTTATATTAAATCTTGAAAAAGCGGTGAAATATGTGCCTTTTAAATGATAATTTTGCTCCCATTTCTGCTTGCAGGTTACACACATCGATTCAATTTGTGTAATACATTTTCAGCTTAATTTTGCAACTTATAAAACATAAATTGTATAGAATTTACGTTTTCAAACTGTGCTTGGAAATGGGAAATGTAAATCATACAATCAAATTTTTGCTCCAAACTAATTTAATTGCATAATTAAATATAAAAATACTTGCCATTTGCCATTTTGGATTTTTTATTTCGCTACTCCTGTGCTTCCATATTTTTTGTCCAAACATATGTGCAATACAGTGTTTTTACCAACAGGTGGTGCCGGGTGCCTGTGGGCGGTGTTCTGGTTTATCCTGGTGTCAGATGAACCACGAACTCACCCCAGAATTACTGTCCAAGAGAAAGATTACATAATCAACTCGTTAGGTCAACAGGTATGGGCTAATTGAATTTTTACATTTTAATGATGCATTTTTCATTCATTAACAGCTAATCATTATAATTAAAAAATTTGCATGATGAATTGTGGCTGGATTTAGATCATCAAATAAATGATTGGCTAGTCGTTGTTAGATTATGAAAAAGACAAAGATCCTGCTTTTGCTTTAATGCGTCCTTTCCGCAAGTTATTTATGATTACTTTAAATTACTTTGCAGTTCCTTTGCAACGTGAAGCAACTGCCCTGGACATCCTCTTAGAATAAGCAGAATATAATAAATAGGTCGTAAACATGAGATGTCAACTTTTGATATGTCAAGATAACAAGAAAATAAGTCATGATCGTGAGAGAACAAGAAAGAAAACTATAGTAATGCATGGCCTCTGAGGACTTCTGTAGATTTCTGATGTTGTCTTTCTGCCTGTTTAGGGGACTGCTCATGGTTGGTCAGTGCCTGTGTGGTCTATGCTGTTCTCTATGCCTCTGTGGGCTATAATCATCCCTCAGATGTGCTCCAACTGGTCTTATTACACTCTCCTCACCTCTCTGCCCATATACATGGACAGCGTACTCCACTTTGATTTGCGACAGGTAGTTAGGAAAACCAGATTAAATTTTTTTTCTGCTGTATGCACTGTATTTAATTCTGTTTCATATGGTTTGGTCATTCAGAATTCGTTCCTCTCCGCTCTGCCGTATCTTGCTGGTTGGCTGTTTTCTGTGGGTTCAGGAGTGCTGGCTGATAATCTGCTGGAGAAGGAGATCCTGAGTGTCACCGCCGTACGCAAAATCTTCACTTTCATAGGTAAGTCAGAGTTTGGATATATATATATATATATATATATATATATATATATATATATATATATATATATATATATTCCAAAGTTTATATATATATATATATATATATATATATATATATATATATATATATATATATATATATATAGTTAATATATATACCCTTTACTTGTATTTGTCCATATATATATATATATATGGATATTAATATATTCAATTCACCTTTATTTGTATAGCGCTTTTACAGTTTAAGAGTTTAAGTTCAGTTCATTCATGTCAGTTCAGTCATATATTCATTCTTTTCGGCATAGTCCTTTTATTAATCTGGGGTCGCCACAGCGGAATGAACCGCCAACTTATCCAGCATATGTTTTACGCAGCTCTTCCAGCTGCTACCCATCACTGGGAAACACATACACACTCATTCACACACATACACTACAGACAATTTAGCTTACCCAATTCACCTATACCACATGTTTTTGGACTTGTGGGGGAAACCGGAGCATCTGGAGGAAAACCCACGCGAACACGGGGAGAACATGCAAACTACACACAGAAACGCCAACTGACCCAGCCGAGGCTTGAACCAGCGACCTTCTTGCTGTGAGGCGAACATGCTACCCACTCCACCAGTGCATCACCTATATGAATATATCGGTGTATATATTTGTTTGTTTGTTTATTTGTTTTTAACAGGAAGGGTCAATATCATTAGCCTTAAGATTTTTTTTTCAATAATTTACAGAGCAAACCACTGCTGTCCTATGACTTGCCTAATTTATTACCCTATTATTATTAACCCTAATTAACTCTGTTAAATTGCACTTTAAGCTAAATACTAATATTTAGCAAAATATCTAGTGAAATATTATGTACTGTCATCATAGCAAAGACAAAATAAATGAGTTATTAGAAAGTAGTTACAATTGAAGTCAGAATTATTAGCCCCCCTGTTTATTTTTCCCCCAATTTCTATTTAACAGAGAGCAGATTTTTTCAACACATTTCTAAACATAATAGTTTTAATAACTCATTTCTAATAACTGATTTATTTTATCTTTGCCATGATGACAGTAAATAATATTTGACTAGATATTCTTCAAGACACTTCTATACAGCTTAAAGTGACATTTAAAGGCTTAACTAGGTTAACTAGGCAGGTTAGAGTAATTAGGCAAGTTATTGAATAATGATGGTTTGTTCTGTAGACTATCAAAAATATATAGCTTAAAAGGGCTAATAATTTTGACCTTAAAATGTTTTTTTTTATATATTAGTCGTCGGTTATTTTGATACAACAGCATACAAATACAGTCTCGGTCATACAGTGGAAGTAAAAAATAGTAAAGGGGGAAATATACAAACAGGTTAACAAAAAATTTAAAACTGCTTTTATTCTAGCTGAAATAAAAAAATAAGACTTTTTTCCAGAAGAAAAAATATTACAGGAAATACTGTGAAAAATTCCTTCCTCTGTTAAACTTCATTTGGGAAATATTTGAAAAAGAAAAAAATTCGAAGGGGACGAATAATTTTGATTGCAACTGAATGTGTGGAAAAAAAGTAATCTTTTATCTTTTATTTCATATCTTTGACCGTTTCTGGCAGTCGTGACTGTTTGTGCTGAATTTTGAAATGTAAATTCTGAATTCATAGACAAAAGTCAGAATTACAAGATAAAAACTTACAATTACAAGATATGAACTCTGAAACGAAAATGTCAGAGATCAAAGTTTATATTCTGACTTCTTCTTTGCAGTTCTAAAACTTTCAGAATTAGGAGAAAAACTAACCAAAACAAATTTTGCAACAGAATTCACAACAGAATTGTGCTATATTAACATAAATTTATGAGAGATCATTGTCTTGCATTCTAATTTTCCTGCATCCATATCTCATAATACTGACTGTTAATTATTTAATTTGCTGAATGGAAAATTTATATCTTTATATTGCAAGTTAATTCAGTCAGAGTACTGGCATATGTACTTAAACTTGTTTAAAAAATGAGAGATGAAAAGAGTTGCAATTTCCATTTCTTTTTTTTAATCTATGGCAGAAACGAGCATCAATAGGGTGCAAAAATCACTCATGTCTCACATTTTAATGAATATTTATGTTGACTTCAGTAAACAACGGGGAAGATTCAATTCAATTCACCTTTATTAGTAAATAGGAACAGTGTAATTCAGTTTGTAGTGTTTAAGTTCAGTTCAGTTTAGCTCAGTTCAGTGTGGTTTAATAATCACTACTGAGAGTCCAAATATTGAAGAGCAAATCCAACGATGCGCAGCTCTATAGATCCCGAACCATGCAAGCCAGAGATGACAGCGGAGAGGGAAAAAAAAACTTCACTAATGGCGGAAGATGCATATTGACAGATCAATTGTAGTGCAGAATTTTTGACATTTGTTTCATCTCTGTCCCATAGGTCTCTTTCTGCCGGCTGTTTTCCTGCTAGCTGTGGGCTTCTCGGGGTGTAGTGGTGTTCTGGCTGTGACTTTTCTGACTTTATCTAGTGCGTTTGGTGGATTCAGTGCTGCTGGTGTCTTTATTAACCAGATTGACATCGCTCCACGGTAAAAACCAGCACTGCTTGACTTATTTGTGTTATGTTTTATTGTAAATTATGTCTTACAGAGCTGTTCATGATACCAGAATTCTTTTCGCTTCATTCAAAGTGCATTGTTCGTATAGAGACTGAGTTCTGGTAAAGGTTTTTTAGTCCTATAAGTTTCATAGCAATTCTGACAATATTGAAAAGTGTTGATTTCAAATTTACAGAAAGATTGCCATGCCATGTGGATAAACCATGTGGATAAACCATATCATACTCTCGAATATGGACTGATAAAAAGGGTGCCAAATTTTCTTAACAACACCATAACCCCACACTCTACACAGAAAATAAAGCTTTTTCACAGATCCAATTTACATGAATGTCCCACAACATTTAGTCAAACCTTCCTCCAAAAACTCAATATTGCAATAGCAAAATAACATATAAAGTCCCTTTGCCATGCCCTATTTTTAGTGTTATCAGACTGTTTTTATCTGGTGGGACTTTAAAGGTAGAACTTTTACCTTTTTTTTTAACTTTTACTGAGCTAAACTGAACTGAACTTAAACACTACAAACTGAATTACACTGTTCCTATTTACTAATAAAGGTGAATTGAATTGAATCTTCCCCGTTGTTTACTGAAGTCAACATAAATATTCATTAAAATGTGAGACATGAGTGATTTTTGCACCCTATTGATGCTCGTTTCTGCCATAGATTAAAAAAAAGAAATGGAAATTGCAACTCTTTTCATCTCTCATTTTTTAAACAAGTTTAAGTACATATGCCAGTACTCTGACTGAATTAACTTGCAATATAAAGATATAAATTTTCCATTCAGCAAATTAAATAATTAACAGTCAGTATTATGAGATATGGATGCAGGAAAATTAGAATGCAAGAAAATGATCTCTCATAAATTTAAGTTAATATAGCACAATTCTGTTGCAAAATTAGTTTTGGTTAGTTTTTCTCCTAATTCTGAAAGTTTTAGAACTGCAAAGCAAAAGTCAGAATATAAACTTTGATCTCTGACATTTTCGTTTCAGAGTTCATATCTTGTAATTGTAAGTTTTTATCTTATAATTCTTACTTTTGTCTATGAATTCAGAATTGGTTGAATGTTTATCAAAAGATGGTTGAATGTTTATCAAAAGATTTTTAGATCATATTTCATGTATTACTTATTGCTGTTGATGTCTTGTTTTTAATTATAAACCATTTTTTATGATAGAAAAGTTATATTTATTTAACATTTTATCTGTTTTTGCCATGACAAAGCCCGAGAAGCTGATATGGCAATAAACCCTCTCTCTCTCTCTCTCTCTCTCTCTCTCTCTCATGGCATTGGTTTTATCTCTGTGCTTTGTTTTCTCAGGTATGCAGGAATGCTTCTAGGAATCACAAACACTTTTGGGACCATTCCTGGTGTACTTGCTCCAATCGTAGTGGGTTACTTGACCAAAAATGTACGCTGTGTTTAATTCTCTGTTGCAAAGCATTCATTTAAAGGGATAGTTCACTCCAAAATTAATGAATAAACTTGTACCTCCACTTGTACCAAACCTGTTGAGTTTCTTTCTTCTGTTGAACACAAAGGAAGAGATAACAACAGCAATAGACTTCCATAGTATTTTTTTTTTTGTTCCTACTATGGATTTAAAGAGGACCTATTCTGCAAAAATCACTTTTATAAGATGTTTAAACACAGTTATGTGGAGAAAGTTTGTAAATATATCCAACTTTTAATGGTAAAAATGAATTAAGTCTATTGTTTATTATCACACTTGATAATAACAGTCTGCAGAAACACTTTGATTGACATTCTCCCTTTGTACGTGCCATCAAAAGGGGGAAAGCCCCGCCCTTAAGTGACCATCTCTCCCTCATTAGCATAAACAGCCCTGAGTGAGAAGCAGTCGTCCGCCATTAGAGTTTTTTTTTTTAACTTTATTATTAGACATTAAAACATTTTACAGAACAGAAAATTCAGTGACAGCAGCGATTTAAAAAGAAAAAAAAGAAAACGACAGAAAAAAAAGTAACCCTAGATGTAAATAAAAACAAATTACAAAAAAAAAACATACATTATTTTCAGTTTCAAAGGAGCTGGAAATACTATGTCCTGTTCAGATACAAAGCAACAGGTGCCCATCTTTGCTTAACAATAGCCAGTTTTAATTAAAGTTGAGCAGTCATATACTCCATTCTATAAATAGATTCAAGTTTTTCTATCCACTGTACTATTGATGGAGGGTGTGGCTTCATCCAATTTATTGTTATAGTCTTTCCTGCACATAGTACAAGTATATGTAGTATATATCTCTGGGTTTTATTATATATATCCAGTTTTATTGACAGATAGCCCAGGCAGGGAACATTGCTGAAATTAATTAATTAAATGAATTCTTAATTAACTTCAGTGTTTGATGATTACATTACATTCAGTTTAATAACGTTTCACACTGTTGTTTACTGTACATTCAAAGAGTCTTGATTTAAGGTACAATGACCAGCACTTATTTTTTGTAACTACAAGAATATATCAATTAATAAATTGGTTTAAGATCGATGATAGATTTGTATATGACGTTGATCATGCTAAATAAATGCAATA
>NC_079453.1:46105976-46240976 GCF_903798145.1 Danio aesculapii
GCGAATGCTTCTAACAGAGATTGTCATTTCTAATCTTCCATTACCTTTATTAGTTTGTTTGTTTAATTGTTAGGCAAATAAGCCAACTGAAATGAAATATCTGCCAATTAAATGTTTTGAATGAATCAGATTTATAAAAATGTAAATATTGTCACTCAAAGGATTATCCATGAGCAACTCAAGGCAAAGGCAGGTGCATATTGACTCCTGTATTCAGCATTGAACACCATTGTGTTATAAATGGCGTTGTTTGTTTTTATCGTAAGAAGTACATTATGAAATGTAAATAATATATAATTATTAATACAATTAAATATTATTTTTTCTATTTATTTTTAAATGTTAATAAATTAGGGAATTGGCATGGAAACTGTAATGTAATGTTTTGGTATATTTACCTTCGGCCCTCCACCCTCAATCAAGTTTGGTTTATGGCCCTTCATAAGAAAACGTTTGGGCACCCCTGATCTAAATGAATGCTTAAGTCTGTTTAACTGATTGTATTTTAATTACATTACAGCATCGATGCTGTAAAACGACCCTTATGAAATTAAAAATAGTCACAATAACCTTTCACCGGAAGTTTATCATTGGCTGAAAAACACTAGCTGTGAATATACTGTACCCCATTAAACTTCATTCTCAGCAGCTGTAAAGTGAATAGCCGTGACTTCCTTTCATTCATAGATGACATTTACATTCCCACCAAATGTCTGAGACGAAGGCATGGGGTTTCACACATGCAGATGTTTGTTTCCTGACCCCCAACAATTTGCATTACAGCTTAAAAAATGCAGAGCAGTTAAATGAGATTAGCAAGTGTGAGTTTGATGCCTTGAGGGGGAGGTGGACTCCTTAATGCTGGGTTGGTTGCATTTACCCAATGTTGGGTGGGTCAGATATGGACGATTGGTTAGTAATATGGATAGTTTAGTATCATTATTAAATTTAAATTACATTTTGTTAACCCAACTGTTGGGTTTTGTCCATATAGGCTATTTACAGCTGAAGTCAGAATTATCTTGCGATATTTGGATTATTTTTAAATATTTCCTCAGTGATGATTCACTTTGATTATTACATTTTCAGAGTAATTCCTATAATGTTTATTTTCTTCGGTGGAAAGGCTTATTTCTTTTAGTTTGGCTGGAATAAATGTATTTTTTAATCTTATTTAATAAATTATAAGGTCTATATTATTAGCCTCTTTAAGAAATGTTTTTCAGATTGTCTAGAGAACAAACATTTAACAAACATGAGGATTTTCTTTGTTATAAAAGTGCTGGGTTGCAATAAAAATGTGGGACAAGTAAAGACAAACCCAATGTTAGATTAAAAATATTCAATCAAATTTAAAGGACATTTTATTAACGCAACAGTTGGGTTAATTTTTTAATTTAAAAATAATTACCTAACATTGGGTTTGTCCATATTTGACCCAGTGTTGGGTTAAAACAGTGTATTTTTATTTTATTTTTAAGGTATTATTATAATATTTAAAGTGATGCTTTACTGGCTTTTAACTTTAAAATCTTTTATTTTTTCCATTATTTAACCAGGAAGTGTGACTGAGATTTAAAATCTATTTTACAGGAGAGACCTGGCCAAGGTAACAGCCATACAGTAAAACTATTGTAAAATGCATGAACTCCACATAACACATTTCATCAGTCCTCTCAACAGAAATAATCGCATGCTTCCAATGCCGCTCTCTTTATTAAGCCTTTAAACTCACAGAAAGACACAATTTTATCTGGTTTTAAGTCTTTTTGCTAATTATTCCATGCCCAAAATGCACAATAAAAAAGCAGTTTTACCCAGCTCTGTACAAACTTGAGGTATATTAAAAAGCAAACACTTGGGAGAGCTTAGCTGGTAATTCCCTAAAACAAAGAAGAGTACATAGATAAGCTTGACGTTTACCTTAAATAGCTTAACAGATAAACATGTGCCAGTGCTGTGTTTTGGTACAGCTAGTGATGTCCAGCCCACCATCTCATATAAAACGCAATGATGAGTACAGGATTTTGCATTTTTAGTAAAATGTAGTGAAGCATGATATACCGAATCAAGTCTTGTTAGAATCGAAGATGCCGCATGCATGTATAATACATCACCATAATCAAGCACAGATAAAAAGTAGCTTCTGCAAGTTTCTTTTTAGTATTAATAGCAAAATTAGATTTATTTCTAAAATAAAAGCCAAGCTACAGTTTGGCAAATTAGCAATGTGTACATTAAATAAAAGCTTATCATCAATCCACATACCTAAGTACATGTAAAAGGTTACTCTTTCGATTGTTTTTCCATCAGCCTGAGCTTTTGAAAAAAACAAACTTTATTTTCTGTGAATTTAAAACTAATTTTAAACTAACCAAAGCATCTTCAAGTGAAATGCAATCTGAAGTTCTTTCAGAAACATTGCAGGAATTAAATGTTTTGTTTCCAGTGAGGACTAGGAGAAACTTGTTCATGCTTTTATCACCAGCAGGGTGGATTACTGTAATAGGCTCCTCACTGGCCTTCCCAAAAGACATCAGTTTTAGCTCATCCAGGATTCTGACCGGAACCAGAAAATCAGAGCACATGCCACCTGTCCTCAGGTCTTTACACTGGCTCCCAGTTACATTCAGAATAGATTTTATTACTTGTCTATAAATCACTAAATGGCCTAGGACCTCAATACATTACAGATATGCTCACTGAATACAAACCTAATAGATCACTCAGATCTTTAGGATGAAATAAACTAGAAATTCCAAGAGTTCAGTCAAAGCAGGGTGAATCGGCTTTCAGCTACTAACAGCGCCCCCTGCTGCTGGAGTCAGCTTCCAGAAATGATCAGATGTGCTCCAACATTAGGCACATTCAAATCAAGACTGAAAACACATCTGTTTAGCTGTGCCTTTACTGAATGAGCACTGTGCTACGTCCCACAGATCACACTATTGTGTCTTTCTTTTCCTTTTTCATTCTTTTATAACCTGTTTTAACACATTTTAATCTGTTTTAATCATCATTTTTAATTCTTTAAATTTTTATTTTCTTGTTTCTTTTATTCCTGTTTATGTAAAGCACTTTGAATTACCACTGTGTATGAAATGTGCTAGCCTTGCCTTGCTGTTCACTGCCTGTGTTATAGATGGAGCAGTCATCAGCATAAGTGTTTTTTGGCTTGAATGTTCTTAAAACATTTAAAAATCTTAGAGCACAGTCATTTAATTACATAAAACATATATTACAGATAAATAAAATAAATAATATACAGAGAAAGCGTATTAAATGCAAGTCAATAGTTTCATATGAATAGTTTATCAATTATCAACTTAACATGTACCTCAACATGTTAGAATATATAAGAAATAAGGGGGTAACACTTTATAATAGCTACACACTATGAATCATTTATTAAGCATTAGCATCTAGTGAACTCATTATGTGTTAAACATTAACTCTACATTAAGAAATGTTAGTAAGCAGTTTATAACTGCAGCTACATATGCTGTATTCTTGACTTATAACCACATTTATAATGAGCCTAATAATTGCATACTTTGTGACTGGTTAAATTTTCATTACTAAATTAAGTATTGCATTATTTACAAACCATTTGTATTTAAGAGTAGTTGGAGGATTTTAAGATAATTTAAGAATGAGTTAGTAAATGATTAACAAACCTATGAAATTAACATGTATATATCTTATTATTCAGGCGTATAGTAATAGTTACTATGTATGTTAATAAATGCTTTATTAACTCAACTTCATCCAGTTTTGGAACTTAATCTAAAGTGAGGACTATTTATGCTTGATAAATCCCTTATAAATGACAAATAAAGGCTCAGTATCAAATGAACAATAATCTTTGCAATGACTGTAAAGTTTAAACATTGCTGAATAACAGGAGTGTTAAAATATGACATAAAATTAGATAAAACAACAACAACACTATAATAATTTAACAAAATAATAGGATATAGTGTTTAAACTGTGCAGTAATTTTATTTTAATAACTTTAAACATTGCCGAATAACAGGAGTGTTAAAATACAATTCGAAATAAATACAATTAAATAAAAGTGGATAAAACAACAATATATTAATTTAACAATGTATTATGATACAACATTTCAATGTTATTTAGCAATGTTTACATTTTATTTTAATTTAGATTGCAAAGATTTATTTTTCATTTGATACAGTTTCATTTGTGGATCTTCAAACGAATAGAAATGAATAAAGTCCTTTATTTTCTTTTTTCCTGCACTGAAAAAAGTGTTGCATGCAAAACTGTTGCAAACAATTTATTTGTGTTGAATTCAAACAAACAAATTAAATTGAGCAATGTTCAACTTAATTTGTTTGTTTAAATTCAACCCAAATAAATTGTTTACAACCACTTAACGTAAACAAAAATGAGTAAATCCAAGGAATCATCTTTGAATAATTTTTTTCAGTGTGTTTAGATTATAACTGAGCCTTTAATTATCATTTATAAGGGATTTATAGAGCATGAACAGTCCTCACTTCAAATTAGGTCACAAAACTGGATGAAGTTGAGTTAATAAAGCATTTATTAAATTATAAATTAAGTATTAGTATTTGCCCGAATAACAATATATATAAACGTAAATTTGAATAGTTTATTAATCATTTACTTACTCATTCTGAATGATCTTAAAAACACCAACTATGCTTAAATCGCTGGTTTGTAAATAATGCAATATTTAATTTAGTAATGAAAAATAAATCATTAACAAAGTATGAGAGTACAATTATTAAGCACATTATAAATGTGGTTATAAGTCAAGAATGCAGCATTTGTAGCTGCAGTTATAAACATTTATTAATGTAGAGTTGATGCTTAACAAATAATGAATTCACTATTTGGTCATGCTTAATATATGTCTTATAGTGTATAATTGTTATAAAGTGTTAACTAGTAATTAGAAATGAGTTGTACCGTCAACATATTTTCAACTGTTAAATACATCTTAATGAAAAACACAGGTTTTAAGGATAGTGTTAAAGAGAATTTGTAATTTTATATTTGTAAAATAATTAATTTAGGAAAAACAACAACTAATCATTCATTCATTTTCCTATTAGCTTAGTCCCTTTATTAATCAGGGGTCGCCACAGCGGAATGAACCGCCAACTTATCCAGCATATGTTTTACACACTGGATGCCCTTCCAGCTGCAATTCGTCACTGGGAAACACCCATACACAATTTATCCTACCCAATTCTCCTATAGCGCATGTGTTTGGACTGTGAGGGAAACCGGACCACCCGGAGGAAACCCACACCAACACGGGGAGAGCATGCAAACTCCACACAGAAATGCCAATGCCGGCTTTATCCAGCGACCTTCTTGCTGTGAGGCGATCGTGCTACCCACTGCACCACCGTGCTGCCCTACAACTAATCCCTAATTAAAATAATTTAGCGTATCATTACACTTTTACCGTTTTGATATTTGAAAACTCATCTCAAACAGATGTTGCACTTCTGAAGGTGCATATCATTATTTTCATTCAGATATTTCTGGCTGAAACTATTTTTAATCCACGTTACGTTTGCAGTTATTGATTGAGCAGCCACATCAACCCAAGCGTATGCGTTCACTGAAGCAGACGTCATGCAAATATCAGCAGTATTTGCGGCCTGCTGGAGTTGTTCAGGCTTTTCTCCCAGCCCTGCATGACTCAACACTGATCTCTTGCCAGCCGCTGACGTTGATTGGTGGCACACACTCCTGCCCTCCCCAAACACACACACACACACACACACACACACACACACACACTTGTTGAGTGCCTCAGATAAGAACCGAAAGGCAGTTTGTCTGGATAAATACACTGTAAAAAATAAATCTGTAAAATTTACGGTAAGAAACGGCAGCTGTGGTTGCCAGTATTTTACCGTTAAAAATACAGTACAAACGTAAAAGTAATTTCTCATTTTACGGTAATCTACCGTATTTCATTAATTTAAAGTATTTATTTTGAGTTGCCAACATCTACACATCTTTTGTTATACAGTTAGACACGTTAACACAGCTATATGCGAATGGTGATGAGGAAGTTACATAATAAACCAATGCTCATCACAATCAACTTTTCCCACAAGATTTAATGTTAGATTTCATGAAGGAATTTTTCTCTGGTACTGATCCCCTGACATAGCATATATCTGAATTTTGAACTATTATTTTATGTAATGTTTAAAAGCTTATAATAATAATAATAATAATAATAATAATAATAATAATAATAATAATAATAATAATAATAATAATAATAATAATAATAAAAGATATATACATTAAAAAATAAAAGAAAAAGAAACCAGTATCAGTGTATAGAAGGTGCTCAGTGTCATTCACAGAGCTACTGAACACCAGTATGGTAACACGCATAAAATTAAAGTCATGAAATAAACATTATTTATCAACATTAGATGTAACATAAATCTTTAATGTACATAACTGATGGGGAAACGACTTCAAAAAGTCAATTTACGGTTATTCGCCGTATATATTAAGGAAACATACCGTTAACCTGGTTACGGACTTTTACTTTAGCATTTTTAAAAAATTACCGTTGAAATCACGGCCATTTTACAGTGTAGATATTACGCCTGCTAGCATTGCCCTGCTACTTGAACCAGGCAAACAGGCCAGACCAGACCGAGAGTCACTCTCATGCTGATTGCTCTGAAACTGGGTAGGAGAAATGTGTGTGTATGATGGGAGGGACTGCAGATAGTTGTGCTGTGAATAGTAATCGTCTTCAGTGTGTGTGTGTGTGTGTGTGTGTGTATGTGTGTGTGTGTGCGCGTGCGTGTGTGTTCCTCAAAAATATATATATATATATATATATCCGCAGTTTTCCATATTTTTCTGATTCATGTTTTTATTTATTATTTTGGATTTCGTTATTATTTGATTCTTTTAACCTTGAAAACTTGATAAAAGAGACTTTTATTAACATTTTTAATAGTTTAAAGTGATATATTGTATTGTGCATGAGTTAATTTGTGTGTGTGTTTGTGCGAGATTGTGTTTGTAGAAAGGATGAAGATGGTGTAAAATGCCACAATTCAGAAAGTGGAATCATGCGGCTACTCCTCTCCTGAGTTGCTGTGGTTTGAGTATTTGATATGACTTGTTGCTCTCTGCATAACATTATTGCTCGATTCTCTAGCCCTGCTGTTAAAGACGGCCTTCGTTATGACTGAAGACACGTTAAGGGACGTGTTTCATTGATTGCCCGGTTTGGGTTTGACTTAATCAGAGCTGTTCAGTCTTTATTATTTAGATTAGTTGTTTCACAAACATTAGGTTGATTGTTTCTCACTTCTTTAGACACTCATGGCTTTACACACATTTTAGTCCACAAAGTGTTTGTCAAAGTCATGTCCATCAAGCAAACTGGAGTGTTAATAGCTGTGAGGCAAGTCACTTGACAATATCAGGAGAGCTTTACTGCCTACTTTTGAGTTTTTTAAAACCAAATTTTGTTTTGTTTTATTGAATAACTTGGATTCTTACCATCAATACAGCTATAGAAGGTGACATGCTGTTAAAAAGAAATGAAAAACATTTAGTTTTAAACATTTAATGAAGATTATTGCAATATCAAAGGACATCTGTAGGCAGTTTTGAAGCAAAATACAAAATATGTAATACACATTGAACACATCTGGGGTTTTTCCTTCTCATTTATGACATATATTGTTGTTTCATCAACTTTTTCTGAACATACATGATATTAAGTAAACACAAAGTAAATATAATTCCTCCTTAATCAACTTAATTCTCACACAATAGATTGCAAATTGGGAATTTTCCTCATTATTATTAATTTTATTAATTATTATTGTTTTTTTTTTACTTTTTAATGTCTATGCAAACGGGTCGACACGGTGGCTCAGTGGTTAGCACTGTCGCCTCACAGCAAGAGGGTCACTGGTTCCAGCAGGTTCGAGTCCCGGCTGGCATTTCTGTGGAGTTTGCATGTTCTCCCCGTGTTGGTGTGGGTTTCCTCCGGGTACTCCGGTTTCCCCCACTGTCCAAACACAAGCTATAGGTGAATTGGGTAAACTAAATTGGTCAATGAGTGTGTCTGGGTGTATCTGGGTTGCAGCTGGAACGGCATTCGCTGTGTAAAACATGCTGCAATAGTTGGCGGTTCATTCCGCTGTGGCGACCCCTGATTAATAAAGGGACTAAACTGAAGGAAAATTAATGAATGAATGAAGAACTTTGATTCTAACCTCGATTCTAAATTTGAATACATTTTGTTTTAAACATTTAATGAAGATTATTGCAAAATCAAAGGACACATGCAGGCAGTTTTGAAGCAAAATACTAAATATGTAATACACATGTCGGTTTTTCCTTCTCATTTATGAAATATATTGTTGTTTCATTAACATTTTCTGAACATACATGATATTAAGTAAACATAAAGTAAATATAATTCCTCCTTAATCAACTTAATTCTCACACAATAGATTGCAAATTGGAAATTTTCCTCATTATTAATTAGTTTTTTAAAAACTTTTTAATGTCTATACAAACGGGGCGACACGGTGGCTCAGTGGTTAGCGCTGTCGCCTCACTGTAAGGAGTAGCTGGTTCGAGTCCAAGCTGGCGTTTCTGCGTGAGATGTTCTCCCCGTGTTGGAATGGGTTTCCTCCAGGTGCTCCGGTTTGCTCCACAGTCCAAAGACATGTGGTATAGGTGAATTGGATAAATGAAACTGGTCACTGTGTGTGAATGAGTGTGTATGGGTGTTTCCCAGTACTGGGTTGCAGCTGGAACGGCATTCGCTGTGTAAAACATGCTGCAATAGTTGGAGGTTCATTCCGCTGTGGCGACCCCTGATTAATAAAGGGACTAAACTGAAGGAAAATGAATGAATGAATGAAGAACTTCGATTCTAACTATCAATACAGCTATAGAAGGTGACATTCTGTCAAAAAATGTAATACATTTAGTTTTAAACATTTAATGAAGATTATTGCAGATCAAAGGAAATCTGTAGGCAGTTTTGAAGCAAAATACTAAATATGTAATACACGTTGAATATATCAGTTTTTTACCCTCATTTATGACATATATTGTTGTTTCATCATCATTTTCCGAACATGCATGTTATTAAGTAAACATAAAGTAAATATAATTCCTCCTCAATCAACTTAATTTTCACACAATAGATTGCAAATTATAGAAGTGTGTGTGATTGCAAATCCTCATTATTATAATTTGTCTTTTTATTTTGCTTTCTAATGTCTATGCAATCAGGGCGACATGGTGGCTCAGTGGTTAGCACTGTTGCCTCACAGCAAGAAGGTCACTGGTTCAAGTTCTGGCTGGCATTTCTGTGTGGAGTTTGCATGTTCTCCACGTGTTTCCCTGCTCCGATTTCCCCCACAGTCCAAACACATGTGGAATAGGCAAATTGGGTAAGCTAAATTGTCTGTAGTGCATGTGTGTGAATGAGTGTGTATGGGTGTTTCCCAGTGATGAATTGCCATCCATTGCGGAAAACATATGCTGGATAAGTTGGCGATTCATTCCGCTGTGGCGACCCTCTTTTTAATAAAGGGACTAAGCCGAAAAGAAAATGAATGAATGACTGAATTATTTTGACTTTTTCATTGACTTGAAGTAAACTTAAAGTAAATATAATTCCTCCGCAATTAAACTTAATTCTCACACAGTTTGGGCATTTGCTTCATTATTAATTAGTTTTTTTATTTTCTAATGTCTATGTGACATGGTGGATCAGTGGTCAGCACTGTGGCCTCACAGCAAGAAGGTCACTGGTTCGAGTCCCGGCTGGGTCAGTTGGCATTTCTGTGTGGAGTTTGCATGTTCTCCCCGTGTTGGTGTGGGTTTCCTCCGGGTGCTCCGGTTTCCCCCACAGTCCAAACACATGTGCCATAGGGGAATTAAATAAACTAAATTGGACTGAGTGTGTGTGTGTGTGTGTGAGTGAGTGAGAATGAGTGTGTGTGGGTGTTTCCCAGCACTGGGTTGCAGCTGAAAGGGCTTTCGCTGTGTAAAACATATGCTGGAGTAGTTAGCGGTTCATTCAGCTGTGGTAAATAAATACCTCTAATAAATAAGTATTCCTGATAAATAAGTGATTAAGCTAAAGGAAAATTAATTAATGAATGAATGAATGAATGAATAACTTCTATTCTAGCCATGGACAGTGACATGATGTTAAAAATAAAATAAATAGAAATATATATAGACAGTGAGAGAAATAAGGAAAATGTTTTTTGATAATATTTAATGGTGATTATTGTGAAGCCTGGGCAAGGAAAAATCTGACCATTCATTCATTCATTCATTCATTCATTCATTCATTCATTCATTCATTCATTCATTCATTCATTCATTCATTCATTAATAAATTAATTAATTTATTTATTAATTCATTCATTAATTCACTCATTCATTCGTGCATTCACCCATTCAGTCATTCATTCAATTATTCATTCATTCATTTATTAATAAATAAATAAATTAATTTATTTATTCATTTATTCATTCCCTCATTCATTTTCTTTTCGGCTTAGTCCCTTTATTAATCAGGGAACACTACTGCTCAATAAACCGCCAACTTATCCAGCATATTTTTTACACAGCGGATGTCCTTCCAGCTGCAACCCAGTACTGGAAAACACCCATACACGATGGCCAATTTAATTTATTTAATTCGCCTATAGCGCATGTGTTTGAACTGTGGGGGAAACCGAAGCACCCGGAGGAAACCCACACCAACACAGGGAGAACATGCAAACTCAACACAGAAATGCTAACTGACCCAGTCGGGGCTCGAACCAGAGACCTTCTTGTTGTGAGACACTGCGCTTCTGTGATGGCCTTTCTGGACATATATGATATTAAGTAAACTTAAAGTAAGTAAAATTCCTTCTTCATTTAATCAACTTAATTCTCACACAACTGACTGCAAATTGGGCATTAGCCTTATTATTATTATTATTATTTATCACTATTATTATTTATTATTATTATTATTATTATTATTATTATTATTATTATTATATAAAATTATTATTATTATTATTATTTATCACTATTATTATTATTATTATTTATCATTATTATTATTATTTATTATTATTATTATTATTATTATTATTTATCACTGTTAATATTATTATTATCATTATTATTATTTATCACTGTTATTATTATTATTATTATTACTATTATTATTTATCACTGTTATTATTATTATTATTATTTATCACTGTTATTATTATTATTATTATTATTTATCACTGTTATTATTATTATTATATAAAATTATTATTATTATTATTATTTATCACTATTATTATTATTATTATTATTATTATTATTTATCATTATTATTATTTATTATTATTATTATTATTATTATTATTTATCACTGTTATTATTATTATTATCATTATTATTATTTATCACTGTTATTATTATTATTATCATTATTATTATTTATCACTGTTATTATTATTATTATTATTATTATTATTATTATTATATAAAATTATTATTATTATTATTACTATTATTATTTATCACTGTTATTATTATTATTATTATTATTTATCACTGTTATTATTATTATTATTATTATATAAAATTATTATTATTATTATTACTATTATTATTTATCACTATTATTATTATTATATAAAATTATTATTATTATTATTATTATGTAAAATTATTATTATTATTATTATTTATCACTGTTATTATTATTGTTATTGTTATTATTATTATTATTAATTCTTTTTTTTTTGCTTCCTAATGTCTGTGCAAACATTGCAGGACAGAGTTCAGGGACGATGACGACACTTAATGTAATTATGTCTGATTATATTTGACTCTAACAGTCTTATCAGTGCTCTCTGTAATCTCGGGCTGAGCTAGAATGTGAGGTGGGCGTGCACATGACTGTAGATAAATGCACATGATGCACTTTTACTGTAAAGACAAGACACATTATAGAAGAGCCACCCATTTTGACTTTTATCAACTTTTTTATCTTTTGTAGACCTCTGAGCTGAGTGTCAGAGACTCAAACTCATCCAGCAGCTCAAGTTATTCACTCTGTCAATATATTTCTTCCATCTTTTGTTTTGTTTTAAACTCTGAAACTGTTTCATGCAGATTGTAAATGAGGTCAGTTTTAGACCAGACTGCTGTCACTCTGATATAGCACACAGTATCTGTCACGCAACCGTGTGTGTGTGTGTGTATGTGTGTATGTGTGTAAGAGAGAGAGAGATAGTGTGTCCATATGCGTGTGTGACTGCATGTCTGCATGAGTGTGTGTGTGTGTGTGTTTGTCTGCATGTGTGTGTATGACAAAGAGTGTTGAATTTTAATCATGTATGTTCAATTGATTGTGTGTGTGTGTGTGTGTGTGTGTGTGTGTGTGTGTGTGAGAGAGAGAGAGAGTGAGTGCGCAAATGTACGTGTGTGTGTGTGTGTGTGTGTGTGTGAGAGAGAGAGAGAGAGTGAGTGCGCAAATGTACGTGTGTTTGTGTGTGTGTGTGTTTGTGTGAGACCGAGAGAGTGAGTGTGCATATGTACGTGTATGTGTCTGCATGTGTGTGTATGACAAAGTGTGTGTGTGTGTGAGAGAGAGAGATTGTGTGTGTTTGTGTGAGAGAGGTTTTGTGTGTATGTGTTTGTGTGTGTGTGTGTGTGTGTGTATGCGTGTGTGTGTGTGTGAGAAAGAGATTTTGTGTGTGTTTGTATGTCTGTGTGTGTGTGTGTGTGTGTGTGTGTATGTGTGTGTGTGTGAGAGAGAGATTTTGTGTATGTGTTTGTATGTCTGTGTGTGTATGCGTGTGTGTGTGTGTGTGTGTGTGTGTGTGTGTGTATGCATGCGTGTGTGTGTGAGAGAGATTTTGTGTATGTGTTTGTATATCTGTGTGTGTATGCGTGTGTGTGTGTGTATGCGCGCGCGTGTGTGTGTGTGTTTGTGTATGCGTGTGTGTGTGAGAGAGATTTTGTGTATGTGTTTGTATGTCTGTGTGTGTATGCGTGTGTGTGTATGCGTGTGTGTTGCTCTTGACTGAAAGCAGCAGCTGTCCTCAGTGCATCTGTTACTCAGAGGAAGAGAGCAGGAGTTGATGGAGTTTCAGAGATGTCGACACTTTGAAATCAGGAATGACAGACTCATTGAAGAGAACCGAGGGTTCCCTGCGCACCAAACACACAGAGCTCTGACTCCAGAAACTACACACAAACTAAAATGATCTCAAACAAGACGGTCTCGATCTCACTGTTCAGCAGAGAGTCCTGTGAGTGTGTTTGAATCTGAATAGAAGAGCCCGTGGGTGGAGACGCATGACAAACAATGAACCTGAGACTCTTATCAACTCTGTGCTCGGTGGTAAATTGCTGATTAATTTGCATACAGGCCCGGTCTGATCACACTGACCCCAGAGCAGACAAACCGGATGTTTTAAAATGTAAAAATAAAACTGATTTACATTCTCTGAAACTCATGTGTCATCAGTATAATCGTAATATCTATACACTGGACAAATTCCAACTTACAAATGGTTAACTCAGTTTAAAATTGTAAGTTAGGTGGACTTATTTTTGAGCTCAGAGTTGAATTTACTCATAAAAACCATTTAACTTTGGAACTGTTTGTTCAACGAAAGTAAAAAACTCAGCTGAGGAGACTTTGAATTTAGATTTCTTCTCGTTTGCCACTGTAAAAAATCAAAAGTTGACTTAACTTAAAATTTTAAAATCAACCGGCTGTAAAAAGAATTTTAAGTTTGTTAGGCTTCAGTGGTTAAAGTTGTGGCAAATTATTCAGTAAACTATACTTGACTTAAGCCAGCCTTTTCTGTCAACTTAAAAACAGAATTTGGGCACATCTTCCACCACACTGAACAAAATTATTCAAAGATGATTGCTTGGATTTTTTTACGTTAAGTGGTTGTAAACTATTTATTTGGGCTGAATTTAAACAAACAAATTAAGTTGAACATTATTAAATTTAATTTGTTTGTTTAAATTCAACACAAATAAATTGTTTGCAACAGTTTTGCAGTGTAAAAAACTTTTTTCAGTGTACTGAAGCTTAATAAACTTAATTTCTTTGCAGCCGGTGGCTTTAAAATGTTAGGTTAACTCAACTTTTTATTTATTACAGTGTAGTGCAGAAAGTATTGATAGCGCTTCACTTTTTCCACATTTTTTATGTCACAGCCTTATTCCAAAATGGATTAAATTCAATTATTTCCTCAAAATTCTACACACAATACCTCATAATGACAATGTTATTTTTTTTTAATTGTTGCAAATTTATTAAAGCTAGGCACACCTGGAATTTTTGCCCATTCCTCTTTGCAGTACCTCTCAAGCTCTATCAGGTTGGATGGGAAGCGATGGTGTACAGCCATTTTCAGATCTCTGCAGAGATGTTCAATAGGATTTAGGTCTGGGCTCTGGCTGGGCCACTCAAGAACATTCACAGAGTTGTTGTGAAGCCACTCCATTGATATTTTATAATATAATGAAAGGAATTAGGAAATTACCCATGGCAACTTTAATATAAAATAGGCTAGTTTGGTATATTTGTCTTCGGCCCCACTGCTATCAATGATATTTGGTTTTTGGCCCTTCATACGAAAAAATGTGGGTACCCCTGGTTTAAAGTGGTATATTATCTAGGTTGGTGTTGTATATTATGCTACAATCAGCTTGTAATAAACTGCTAGTACATTTTCTGTTACTCTACAGACTTATTTCTCTCCATATATTATTTCATACATTACATCAAACGACGAATTCTCAACATCAAAAGTCGACAGAGCAGAGATCAACATCCCATAATGCAATTCACAACCATAAATGAATGGAAAACACTTGTGAATCACAAACTGTTAATTAACAGATATTTTGAGAGTGTATTATTATTGTATAAAATAAGTCACTGTTTGCTGTGCATGTATTTAACACACAGCAGACGTCTTGCGTTTCATGAAGCTTTAAACAGAATAATATGAACTATTAAATGTGAACTAGTTTAAGATGTCGATATGATAAAATGATTTAGTTAAAGCAAATTAAATCAGAGATGCATAATGCAGTTTAAGGATATTAAGATCAGGTGTGATGTACATTGTTGGTCAAAGGTTTGACAACATTAAGATTTGCTGATCTATTACAATCTATTGTTATCAGGGCTTGTGCATAAATAATGGTTTTATTATGATTTTTTCAACTCAGTTCATCTTTATTTCTATAGTTCTTTTACAATGTAGATTGTGTCAAAGCAGCTTAACAATGAAACAGTGTAAGTGTAAGAGTTTAAGTTCAGTTCAGTGTGGTTTAATATTCACTGCTGAAAGTCCAAACACTGAAGAGCAAATCCATCGATGTGCAGCTCTACAAGTCTCAAACCAAGCAAGACAGAATTTTCTGTGATATACTGTACAGCTGAAGTCAGAGTTTTAGCCCCCCGTTTATTTTTTTCCCCCCAATTTCTGTTTAACGGAGAGATTTTTTCAACACATTTCTAATCATAATAGTTTTAATAACTCATTTCTAATAACTGATTTATTTTCTCTTTGCCATGATGACAGTAAATAATATTTGACTAGATATTTTCAAGACACTTCTATACAGCTTAAAGTGACATTTAAATGCTTAGGTTTATAAGGTTAGGGTAGTTTGGTGTCATTGTATAACGATGGTTCGTTCTGTAGATTAGTGAAAATATATATAGCTTAAAGGGGCTAATAATATTGACCTTAAAATGGTTTTAAAAAATTAAAAACTGCTTTTATTTTAGCCGAAACAAAACAAATAAGACTTTCTCCAGAAGAAAAAATATTATCAGACATACTGTGAAAAATTCCTTGCTCTGTTAAACATCATTTGGGAAATATTTAAAACAGAAAATTGCAACTGATTGTACTGTACATACTTTTTAGGGTGAACGTCTAAAATGACAGCATTAGTTTGAAATACTTTTTCCTAACAAATGTCTCTACTGCCACTTTAAACTAATTTTATGAAAAAAAAAGTACTGCTTTGATGTGTTTGGGAACAAGCAAATGCAATTAAATCCTTTAAAAACATTTGAACAAATCTTAATTTTATGAAGAAAATGAAATATGAGCAAACATTTGACAATTCTATACGTAGTACCGATCAAAAGTATGTCCATAAAAGTATGATCAGTCAGTATGATTTTTAAATGTTTTAAAATAAGCTTCTGCGAAACCTACATGTACAATTGCAACCATTACAAGTGCATATTTGTTTATTTTTGGCTAAAGTGAGCGCTATCCCGCTGTTGGGTTGGTATGGGTCTGGGGTTTGTATTGTTGTTTCTCATTTGAAAATTGAAAATCAATAAAAATATCTAAACCAAAATAAGCTTCTGCTCACCAAGCCTGCATTTATTTCATCAAAAATACAGTACACGTCATAAAATTGTGAAATGTTTTTGCACTATAAAATATAGTAGTTTATAATTTAATAATTTCTTCCATTGATTTTAAAGATGAATTTTCAGCTTCATTACTCCAGTGTTCAGAGTCACATGATACTTCAGAAATATTTCTAATATTAATTATTATTATTTATTATTATTATTATTTTTAATTATTATTATTATTATTATTAACGATAATAGTAATAAAAGCAATAATGACTTGAGTAATAATTTCATTTAAAACTACATACAATAAGTAGTAATTAAATATTTAATAAATAAGTATTTAACAATTTTTTACATTTAATAAATGCCGCCTTGATGAACAGAATAATTTATAAAAACTGACCCCAAGCTTTTGACCGGTAGTGAAGTTATGTTTTGAGTAAATTAAATTTTAGTTTTATTCTGTTATACTGATGACATTTCTTCCAAGTGTAAAATAAATGTAATTAATAGCATTTTTCTGCATTAAAATAATAATAAAAAAATGTACCATTTGTTTTTATTCATCTTTAGACAGCCTAATACCTTTGTTTGTTTATTTTTAAACCAATATTTGATCAAATAAATCTGCTCACAACAAAATAAAGCATTTGTTTTTCTGATGAATGGTCATTTTCTAGGAATAAAGTAAAAAAGAAATGCTTCAAATGACAATATTTTTGATTAGAAATTCTGATGAAATGCTGTCAGACTTTTATAGCATGAAACAAAAATTAAACAAAATATGATTAACTAAAATACTTTATTGAAACCTATGAGTAAATCGAGAAATTCTCTCAAATAATATACAGCTAAATATCACGTAATATCACGTTAAAATGGTCATCTTCTCCCTCCTGCAGATTTGGTAGCCATCCCATCAGTCCTCCTCCTGTTCATCTCTCACAACATCTGCAATATTAGTAAAACTACTATATGATCCAGTCAGCCAGATGATGGGCGAAACAAAGTGGTGACGTCAGCCTGACGAGGCGGGGAGATTTTCAGTCAATTGTGTGTGATTTGCGGGTCGATCAGGAAGCGGGGGGTTGCAGCCGGCCGCTCGGTCCTCCTCCCGCGTATAAATTCTCCAACCAAAGCGTTTTTCTTCCTCTTTCTGTTACCTGGCTAAGGGGAGCAGCAGCTGAGGAGTGATCTCTCAATCTTGGTGAGTACTCTGTTGGCTAGGCCTTGGCTTTATATATCTTGTATTGATAACTTTAATGCGTTAATTGAGGCGTTTCTTCATGTTGGTGGATGTTTTTAGTACATTTTTTCGCGGCGGGTTGTTATCCGGCGAGCTGTTGTCCGTTATTTTTATGTTCGGGTTTCAATGTGGCTTTATATTTTCTTCAAATGTTTTATTTTAATTTTAGTGTTTTTTTTTAAAGATTACTTCAGTGTCCTATTATTTTTATGCTGATTTGGCTATTTTGTGTGTGTGAAATGAGCACCGGGAGGAGAACAAAGGCACAAGCGGTTTGAAGTCACGGGTCCGTTAAAAGCCTATCACACATTCCCGCATCCAACAACTGTTACAAGTGGCCGGAGAGCCAGATGTCTGCCTCAGTTTGGATTCCGTTCAGACATTTCTGTTTTTTTTAATCATCCTGTAACTTAACACCGCCTTACTCTAAAGAAACACGTGTCGCAGTTCCCTTATGGCGAACTAGGCCGGTTCAAACTCTGGGCCATCTTGTCACTTGTGTTACGAAATCACCGCTCAAAAGTTTTAATTATGAAAAATATGTATTTTCGTAATCCTTTATTAAACTTTATCATTTTCTCTTGTGCCGCAGAAACTTATCAATCATGGGAAAGGAAAAGACCCACATTAACATCGTGGTTATTGGCCACGTCGACTCCGGAAAGTCCACCACCACCGGCCATCTGATCTACAAATGCGGTGGAATCGACAAGAGAACCATCGAGAAGTTCGAGAAGGAAGCCGCTGAGGTGAGTGTTCAACCAGTTGGACTTATTATTATCAATATATACGCTTCAAATGCGGCACATCTCTCTGTAATGAGAGCCAAAATGGCGGCGGCAGCACGCGTTTCTCGGCTCAAGCCGGCTGGGTGTGGAGTGGGCGGGCCTTACGCGGCACTCTAGATGACGTAGAAATTTCTGTAATGGCGCCTAGTAGGCTGCAACATGTGTACTTAATCCATTTCAAGCACTATAGTTCTGATTTTAACTTGACACTTTTTTTAATAAAATGATTTAACATTTTATTTTTGTCAAACAGATGGGCAAGGGATCCTTCAAGTACGCCTGGGTGTTGGACAAACTGAAGGCTGAGCGTGAGCGTGGTATCACCATTGACATTGCTCTCTGGAAATTCGAGACCAGCAAATACTACGTCACCATCATTGATGCCCCTGGACACAGAGACTTCATCAAGAACATGATCACTGGTACTTCTCAGGTATGTCTACAACTGTGATTTGAGAAACAAAGTTGGTCTAACTTGACTATAAACCAGACTTTTAAACCATTACTTTTTTTTTACCCAGGCTGACTGTGCTGTGCTGATTGTTGCTGGTGGTGTCGGTGAGTTTGAGGCTGGTATCTCCAAGAACGGACAGACCCGTGAGCACGCCCTCCTGGCTTTCACCCTGGGAGTGAAACAGCTGATCGTTGGAGTCAACAAGATGGACTCCACTGAGCCCCCTTACAGCCAGGCTCGTTTTGAGGAAATCACCAAGGAAGTCAGCGCATACATCAAGAAGATCGGCTACAACCCTGCCAGTGTTGCCTTCGTCCCAATTTCAGGATGGCACGGTGACAACATGCTGGAGGCCAGCTCAAACGTAGGTTTTCTATGCATCAGATGTGGCTTTCTAATAAGCGTTTAATATGAATGTTACTATTTACTGACCATGCTTTGTTTCAATAGATGGGCTGGTTCAAGGGATGGAAGATTGAGCGCAAGGAGGGTAATGCTAGCGGTACTACTCTTCTTGATGCCCTCGATGCCATTCTGCCCCCTAGCCGTCCCACCGACAAGCCCCTCCGTCTGCCACTTCAGGATGTGTACAAAATTGGAGGTTTGTATATTAATTGTAGCACATTGTACTATAGTTGCCTGAAATTAGAGTTTACGCAAGTGTTTCGAGTTTAACGCTTTTAAAGCTATTTCAAGGAGCTGAGAACCATATTAATCTATTTAATTCAATAGTTACAAGTTTACAACATTGAATATTTTACCGATTCATGTATTAAATCAAGCAAATGTTGAGTTACCTCACTTAAATGGGGATTAAATGTCCCTCTAATCTAAACTCTTGCATTTTTAACAATTCTAATCATTTTCCAGGTATTGGAACTGTACCTGTGGGTCGTGTGGAGACTGGTGTCCTCAAGCCTGGTATGGTTGTGACCTTCGCCCCTGCCAATGTAACCACTGAGGTAAAGTCTGTTGAGATGCACCATGAGTCTCTGACCGAGGCCACTCCTGGTGACAACGTTGGCTTCAACGTTAAGAACGTGTCTGTTAAGGACATCCGTCGTGGTAATGTTGCTGGAGACAGCAAGAACGACCCACCCATGGAGGCCGCCAACTTCAACGCTCAGGTTAGGCCTTTATTCAGCTCTCTTGTGCTTTTTATAGTTGTCTTGAGTTTCTTTTTGCTAACTTAAGTTGTATTGTAGGTCATCATCCTGAACCACCCTGGTCAGATCTCTCAGGGTTACGCCCCAGTGCTGGACTGCCACACTGCTCACATCGCCTGCAAGTTTGCTGAGCTCAAGGAGAAGATCGACCGTCGTTCTGGCAAGAAGCTTGAGGACAACCCCAAGGCTCTCAAATCTGGAGATGCCGCCATTGTCGAGATGGTCCCTGGCAAGCCCATGTGTGTGGAGAGCTTCTCTACCTACCCTCCTCTTGGTGAGCTAACATTTCAAGCTAATGTCAAAAATAGCCTTGCATTTGTGCTGAAGTACTAATCATCCTCCCTCTGCAGGTCGCTTTGCTGTGCGTGACATGAGGCAGACCGTTGCTGTCGGCGTCATCAAGAGCGTTGAGAAGAAAATCGGTGGTGCTGGCAAGGTCACAAAGTCTGCACAGAAAGCTGCCAAGACCAAGTGAATTTCCCTCAATCACACCGTTCCAAAGGTTGCGGCGTGTTCTTCCCAACCTCTTGGAATTTCTCTAAACCTGGGCACTCTACTTAAGGACTGGATAATGCTGATTAAAACCCATCGGAAAAATTTTCGCAGGAAAGGAAAACAACATGGATTTAAGTGTGGCTCCATTTATTGACTGATAGTGCCTCTTTCAGTTATTAAATTTGTGTTTTGATGGTTTAGAACTGCACCTGTTGCCACTACAATTTGGAAACGCTGATGAATAAAACTAATAAAGGTATTAAAAATTGAAGATATGCCTTCTCTTTTTTTAATAGGGGGAACTGGGTGGGATTCAGGATGAGAAACTGTAATGTGATTTCTCTCAGTCCTTGCAGCTGTTTAACACGTGTTGCTGCTAGGTTTCTCCTATACACAGCCTGATTTACTGATGCGTCTTTATCCAATCACAAATAGCGAGTCTGAGGTAAAGCTACCAATGATACCCCCTCATCTTGCTGTATCTATGTGGTCCGAGTGTTTCATATCCCACCCCTGTCTGAACGGGTATAAATTTAGATGGTCTGCGTGACTCGTTCCTTTTTCTCCAGTCTGCTCGGGGCTGTCTGTAGTGCTTTTTAGCCAGGTAAGAATATTAATGCCTCCATTTTTATTCAGTTGTGCAACTCTTAATGCGAGGGCCCTTAAATCTGGAATGTAATTGTTAGTTTTGGCTGGGGAGATAAGGAAATACTCTTTAAGACCAGGATTTTCTTATTGGTCTGCCATTTAATAATATAAGGTCATGTTTCTTCTCTGCTGTCCCCATTTCAGTGGCATACACATACTGAGCAAACTTATTGGCATATCTGAAAAGAATATGGCTGGTGCTGTCATTCCAGTCCTTCAACATGGAGGACGCAGTGAATAGAGGGAGGGGTGGGTGTTGCCAGATCTAGCACGAAAATTAAGCCTGTGCTGAAGCCAATATAGCGAGCCGTTTACGTAAATGCGGCGTTGTTACTTTATACAGATACATGGGTATTATGTATACGATATTAGCCTTAACGGGAGAATATCTGCCAACTGTAGCGATATTTTTATGGATAACCCAATATAAACCTCCGTTTATCCCATATTAATGTAATCTATGTTGATTTTTATTCGGATATGGCAACACCAATGCTGCGCGTTCACGTAGACGTACACGAGTTCATATGATTTTAACAGCTCACGCCACAAATTTTTTCCGTTTCCTTAGCAACAATGTATTACGTTTTTAAACATCCGTACGTGTGTTTGCTGGTGAAACTAAAGCAGATGTTTTTCCACAGTAAATCTACAGAATGGGTAAGGAAAAGATTCATATCAACATCGTGGTTATTGGCCACGTCGATTCTGGCAAGTCCACCACCACCGGACACCTGATCTACAAATGTGGAGGCATCGATAAGAGAACCATCGAGAAGTTTGAGAAAGAAGCCGCTGAGGTACGTCACTACTATGCGTCACTACAGCTGATGATGACTAATGGATATTTATGACGAGTGTATTCTGGTCGGGTCTTTTTCCTCTGTATGTGCTGTGAGCGACACCTAGAGTTCAATTTGAGTACACACATATAAGTCATAACCCTTTTTACAGTCTATGGTCATAACCTTGGAATTGTAAAGTTGTGTCTGACATTTTTCATGAGCTAAATTCGGCTTCACACATTTTGATGCTGGATTTAGGATGTTTTTATTAGGTTGTTTTAGACAATGGTGTGTACACATTGGCATTTAAAAACTTCATAGCCATATCTTTTTAGCTTTATGAAAAGTGAAATAAATAAATAATGTATCAAAAGCACTATAGTATTATAAAGTTATAATATAGAGAACTGATCTTAATTAAATAGTCCCATTAAAGGGTCAGTTCATCTATCTATCTGCACTACCTGACAAAAGTCTTGTCGTCAATCTCAGTTTTAAGAGCAACAAATAATAACTTGACTTCTAGTTGATCATTTGGAGAAGTGGCAGAAGGTGGATTTTTCTGATGAATCATCTGTTGATCTGCATCCCAATCATCACAAATACTGCCAGAAGACCTAGTGAAGCCCACATGGACCCAAGATTCTCAGGGAAATCAGTCAAGTTTGGTGAAGAAAAAATCATGGTTTGGGCTTACGCTTACATTTAGTATGGGGGTGTTTGAGAGATCTGCAGAGTGGATGGCAACATCAACAGCCTGAGGTATCAAGACATTTGTGCTGCCCATTACATAACCACAGGAGAGGGCAAATTCTTCAGCAGGACAGCGCTCCTCATACTTCAGCCTCCACATCAAAGCTCCTGAAAGCAAAAAAGGTCAAGGTGCTCCAGGATTGGCCAGCCCAGTCACCAGAAATGAACATTATTGAGCATGTCTGGGGTAAGATGGAGGAGGCATTAAGGATGAATCCAAAGAATATTGATGAACTCTGGGAATCCTGCAAGAACACTTCCATGACTTTATATTCTATAAAGTACATTCTTTCTGTTAAGTGACAAGACTTTTGTCTAAGCAAAGTCAGAACTTACTGTCTTAATTAAATAGTTAATAATTAACTAAATTTATTTTGGTAATCTAGAGGCCTTTGCCTTTCATATAAGTCACTTCTGATACCATATCTATCTATCTATCTATCTATCTATCTATCTATCTATCTATCTATCTATCTATCTATCTATCTATCTATCTGTCTGTCTGTCTGTCTGTCTGTCTGTCTGTCTGTCTGTCTGTCTGTCTGTCTGTCTGTCTGTCTGTCTGTCTGTCTGTCTGTCTGTCTGTCTGTCTGTCTGTCTGTCTGTCTGTCTGTCTGTCTGTCTGTCTGTCTGTCTGTCTGTCTGTCTACCTACCTACCTACCTACCTAGTCTGTCTGTCTGTCTGTCTGTCTATCTACCTACCTACCTACCTACCTACCTACATTATCTACCTATCTATCTATCTATCTATCTATCTATCTATCTATCTATCTATCTATCTATCTATCTATGCATGCTGTCATTCTACTTAGTGTTCTTTTGTTCTATTATTCCATCTATCTTTTCCATTCTATCTATTGTTCTATCCTGTCATTCTATCCATCATTCTTTTGTTTTATCTATTACTCTATCTTTCTGTCATTCTATCTTTCTATGCTGTCATTCTATCTATCATTGTTTTGTTCTATCTATTAATCTATCTCTTTATCATTCTAGCTATTGTTCTATCTTTCTATTCTGTCATTCTATTGTTCTCGTTTTATCTATAATTCGATCTTTCTATCGTTCTATCTATTGTTGGATCTTTTTATCATGTCATTCTATCATTCTTTTGTTCTGTCTATTATTTTATCTTTCTATCCTGTCATTCTTTTTGTTCTATCTATTACTCTATTTTTCTTTTTATTGTTCAATCTATTCGTCTATCCTGTCATTCTAACTATTGTTTTATCTATTATTCTATCTATCATTCCATCTATTGTTCTATCGTTCTATCCTGTCATTCTATCTATCGTTCTTTTGTTCTATCTATCTATCCTTTTATTATTATATATATTGTTCTATCTTTCTATCCTGTCATTCTATCTATCGTTCTTTTGTTCTATCTATCTATCTATCTATCTATCCTTTTATTATTATATATATTGTTCTATCTTTCTATCCTGTCATTCTATCTATCGTTCTTTTGTTCTATCTATCTATCCTTTTATTATTATATATATTGTTCTATCTTTCTATCAATCATTCTATTTTTCTATCCTGCCATTCTGTCTATCGCTCTTTTGTTCTGTCCAATATTCTGTTGTTCTATCTATCCTTCTATCATTTCTATCTATTGTTCTATCTTTCCATCTTTTGTTCTATCTACTGTTGGGTTGTTCTGTCATTCTATTATTCTCTCTATTTCGTCTATCATTCTATCCTGTCATTCTATCACTCTGTCATACAGACTGTTGTTCATTATATAGTTATATGTATCATATTATCTATATTTCTATTGTTCTATCATTCTATTGTTTGCTCTATCTTTCTATCCTCTCGTTCTATATACCGTTCTTTTGTTCTATCTATTATTCCATCAATTTTTCTATCATTCTATCTATTGTTCTATCTTTCTATCCCCGTCATTCTATCTATCAGTCTTTTGTTCTAACTAATATTCTATCATTCTATCTATCTTTCTATTATTTCCATCTTTTGTTCTATCTATTGTTTTATCCATTATCTTCTCTCTTCAGTCTCACGAACATTCTAATAAGCTTCTGAATTATTATGCTTCTGTCAAACAGATGGGCAAGGGCTCCTTCAAGTACGCCTGGGTGTTGGACAAACTGAAGGCTGAGCGTGAGCGTGGTATTACCATTGACATTTCCCTTTGGAAATTCGAGACCAGCAAATACTACGTCACCATCATTGATGCCCCTGGACACAGAGACTTCATCAAGAACATGATCACTGGTACTTCTCAGGTATGTCTACAACTGTGATTCCAGAAATTAAGATCTTCAAGGATTTTTCAAATTAATTTGATTCCTCCTCTCAGGCTGACTGTGCTGTGTTGATCGTGGCTGCCGGGGTCGGTGAGTTTGAGGCTGGTATCTCCAAGAACGGACAGACCCGTGAGCACGCCCTGCTGGCCTACACATTGGGAGTGAAACAGCTGATCGTTGGAGTCAACAAGATGGACTCCACTGAGCCCCCTTACAGCCAGGCTCGTTTTGAGGAAATCACCAAGGAAGTCAGCGCATACATCAAGAAGATCGGCTACAACCCTGCCACCGTTGCATTTGTGCCAATTTCAGGATGGCACGGTGACAACATGCTGGAGCCCAGCTCAAATGTAAACATCTGGAAGATAATATAAATATAAATGCATCTGCAATCATTCATGCTTAAATGCGATAGTTCACCCAAAAATGAAAATATACTCACTTTTTACTCACGTGGTTTCAAACCTTTTTGAGCTTATTTCACAAAAGAAGATATTTTAAAGAAAGCTGAAAACCTGAAACTGTTGGCTGCATCCAAAATTGCATACATGCCAATATAGTACATGAAAAAACAAGCGAGCCGAGTATGTTTGAATTCATAGTGTTTAAAGAAATAGTAGGCATGTCGGCGCCAATAGCCTGCTCACAGTGACCCAAGTTCGATTCCCGGCTTGAGGTCCTTTGCCGATCCTTCCCCTCTTTCTGCTTCCAATGCTTTCCTGTCTGAAATCTCTACTGTTCTATCATAATAAAGGTGAAAAACCCCTAAACATTATTATAAAAAATAGTAGGCAGAAAGTAATCAGATGACTGACTATATCCGACGAGATTTTGTAGTGTGCATCCGATGGATACTACACTATCCCATGATGCAGTGCGAGAGAATTCATGAGTGGGAGTAAAGCCATGCAACTGATGACCCCATGTTATAATGACAAATGACAGATGTAGTACGTCCGAATTCCATTCATACTATATAATATGTACTTTTCTAAGGGTGTTTGAAAGGATCCCACCCCAACCATCACAATAATAAGCAGCAATTATTATGAGATTTGTATTATTTATCAAATTACCCGTTAAATTGTGTTTTATTAATGTCTACCCCAACCCCAACTCAACCCAATCATCACAGTAAACTAAAAACAGTAACTACAATGGGAATTTTTTATATTATTTATTAAATAACCCATTAAATTGTATTTTATTAACCTTTACGCCAACCCCAATTCAACCCAACCATCACAGTAAAGCATAAATATTAATTATTGCTGTACAGTGTCACAAAATTTATGCTATATTGATGTATTCGCAGCTGTATCCCTTTTATCCCTTTTTCCACATGGGTGTGTAATAAATTTCAAATGTAGTACCTACTCGAGCAGTCGGAGATTTCAGCCTCATCCATTGACTTACATAGTAGGAAAGACAAATATTATGGAAGTCAATGGTTACAGGTTTCCAACATTCTTCAAATTATCTTCTTTAGTGCTTAACAGAAGAAAGAATCTTATAAAGGTTTGAAACAAGTGAGAGGTGAGTAAATGATGACAGATTTTTCATTATTGGATGAACTGTCCTTTTAAACAATCTTTGTGTGTATTTCAGATGGGTTGGTTCAAGGGCTGGAAGATTGAGAGAAAGGAGGGTGGTGCCAATGGTGTTACTCTTCTAGAGGCCCTGGACTCCATCCTGCCACCCAGCCGGCCCACCGATAAGCCCCTCCGTCTGCCACTGCAGGATGTGTACAAGATTGGAGGTAAATTGGTTATTATATTTCTTTATTTGTCTTCTATCACTGTCTAATAGTATTTTATGGCAGCCAAAGTTGATGTAAAATGATATTGTATTCAAAGGGTTATCGGAGTATATTCTTTCTTATATATGCATGAGGCAAGAAATCACAGGGAGTGCCTAGACTACCTCATAAAAAATCTAGATGTTACGAAACACCAATATAGTGTGGCTAAATGTCAACTTCGATATTAAATGGCCCTGGGAGTGAGTGAGTGAGTGAGTAAGTAAATAAGTAAGTAGGCTTGTATGAAGTGTGAATAGCAAAACCAGTGGGCTCAATAAAGCAGCCTTTCAAACATAAAAAAGATGATGGCTCTGAATTATTCTTTAGGCTCTGTAATATTATATTCAGTGGAGGAAAGAGTACTGAAAAATCATACTCAAGTGCAAGTACAATTACTTGCCTAAAAATGTGGTGCAAGTAGAGTAAAAGTATCTGTTGTAAATATTACTCAAAGTATGAGTATAAAGTATGAGGATGTGTGTAAACGAAACATTCTGCAGTGCATTTCGTTATTGCCCATCATAAGACTTTAATGTTAGGTTAGATTTAGGTTGTGATGTCAGGTGACCAAAATTCAACATCTAGCCAGCGTCTAAGGACAACCTTATATTTGGCAAACAAAATCCAACACTTGATAAACGTCAAGCTGTAACATCATTAGACATTGAAATTTGGTTGGTTTTAGGTTGGACATTGGGCATGTACATTGGCCTGAAGTTGAGTTCTGATGTCAACCCGATTTTTATTTCAAAACAAAATGCAACGTCCCCATGACATCAGGGTACAACGCCAATCTGACGTCATGTTGACATTAGACATTTTTAATGCTTCCAAACAGTTTGCAGCAATTATAAATCGCCCATGTCTTGAGGTAGTTCATTATGATGTGTGTGATATGATCGGACAGGAATTACAGGACTGATTTTTCTAATCCACATAGACAGGAAAAAATTAAGTAGTGACTGCAGGTTGAAGGAAATTAGTGGAGTAAAATTACCGATACTGTAAAATGTACTCAAGCGTAAGTAAAAGTACATATTTTTAAAACTACTCAGTGAATTACAATCCCTGAGGAAAAACTACTCAATTACAGTCATTTGAGTATTTGTAATTAGTTACTTCACACCACTGATTATATTGGTCAAAAAAGTAGTAGATAACCAATAATGTGCAGGTCATCTGAATTTGGTTAACAAAGTGTCACAATTTTAGGGGCGAGTCACACACAATAAAAGATCATTTCCAGATTTGTTTTTAAATGCAGTCGTCAGACCTGATAATGGACAGCCCTTAACAGAACACCTCCATCCCCATACTTCCAGAGCACCCCCCACAGAATATGCCACAAGGGACAGGGCAGTCCTGTCCCAGAGCAGGAACTCAGTTCGCATTGCCGGCAATAAGTCAGATCTCTATTCTACTTGTGGTTTTGTTCATAATTTTTTGGATGGAATTTCTAGGCACAGCCTAGGGCCGGAGGGGGTCTGGTTCAGGGACCACAGGGTTTCATCTCTGCTATTTGCAGATAAAGTTGTTCTGTTGGCTTCATCCAGCGTGGACCTTCAGCATACACTGGATCGGTTTGATGGCAAGTGTGATGCGACTATGATGAGAATCAGCACCTCCAAGTCAGAGGCCATGGTGCTCCACTGAAAAAAGGTTGTTTGCCATCTCCAGGTTGGAGGAAAGTCCTTACCCCAGGTGGAGGAGTTCAAGTATCTCGGGGTTTTGTTCACGAGTGAGGGAAGGATGGAGTGTGAGATTGACAGGCGGATCGGTGCAGCAGCAATGTGGTCGATTTATTGGCCAATTGTGGTAAAGGAGCTGAGCCGAAAGGCAAAGCTCTCGATTTATCAGTCAATCTATGTTCCTACTCTCACCTATGGTCATGAGCTTTGGGTCATGACCGAAAAGACTACTTCGGATACAAGCAGCCGAAATGAGTTTCCTTCGTAGGATGGGTTTACTCTTATAGATAGGGTAAGGAGCTCTGTCACCTGAGAGGAGCCCGAAGTAGAGCCCGCTCCTCCACATCCAGAGAAGCCAGCTGAGGTGGCCAGGGCATCTGTTTCGGATACCTCCTGGATGCCTACCGTGGGAGGTGTTCCAGGCTTGTCCCACTGGGAGGAGGCCTCGGGGAAGACCCAGGACACACTGGAGAAACTATGTCTCTCTTCTTGTCTGGGAACACCTTGGGATCCCCCTGGGGGAGCTGGAGGGAGTGTCTGAGAGAAATCTGGAATTCCCTCTTGAGACTGCTGCCCCCACGACACAGCCCCCTACCACGGATAAGCAGAAGAAAATGAATGAATGAATGAGACCTGATAACAGGATTATAGTGTAGATGATACAACATGGACCTTCAAATGTTCTCTGTTTTCCAGGTATTGGAACTGTGCCTGTGGGACGTGTTGAGACTGGAACTCTGAAGGCTGGTATGATCGTGACCTTCGCCCCTGCTAATGTAACCACTGAGGTCAAGTCTGTTGAGATGCACCATGAGTCTCTTACTGAGGCTCTTCCCGGTGACAACGTTGGCTTCAATGTCAAAAACGTGTCTGTCAAGGACATCCGTCGTGGTAATGTGGCTGGAGACAGCAAGAACGACCCACCCATTGAGGCTGCCAACTTCACATCTCAGGTTTGAAGATTAATGTTATCTGCATGAGCTTCATAATGCTTTACATCTACCCATGTAGCAGATGCCTTTATCCAAAGTGACTTTCCAGTGAGGGTAAAAGAAGTAACAGTATATAAGTGGTATGATCAGTCTAAGACACTAAGTCTACAAGTCTATGTTTTATTTATTTATTTTGATTCATTAGTATAATGAAGGGCCTTCCTTTGCAACCAATACAGCCTCAATTAATCTTGGAAATGACAGACACAAGTCCTGCGCAGTGGGCAGTGGGAATTTGAGCCATTCTTCTTCCAGAGTAGTGGAATATCAGGTCAATACGTGATGCTGGTGGAGGAAAATATTTCCAGACTCACTCCAAAACACAAAGGGGCTCAATAATATTTAGGTCTGGGTACTGTGCAGGCCATGGGGGATGTTCAACTTGACTTTCATGTTCATCAAACCACTCTGTCACCAGTCTTGCTGTATGTAAAGGTGCAAATACAAGGCACCACCTTCACGATACAATGTGTGACCCATTGGGTGCACATGGTCCTCCAGAATGTTTCATTAGACCTTGGCTGTAACGTGCCCTTCTAGCACAAGTATTGGGCTTAGGGAATGCCATGATATTGCAGTTATGCTTCACTCAACAGTGGTGTGCTTCTTTGGGGCTTCTCCACACCATAACTCTCCCGAATGTGGGAAAGACAGTGTATATACAGTATATACATACACACTATATATATATATATATATATATGGGCGACGCAGTGGTGCAGTAGGTAGTGCTATCGCCTCACAGGTCCCTGGTTCGAGCCTCGGCTGGGTCAGTTGGCATTTCTCTGTGTAGTTTGCATGTTCTCCCTGCGTTCACGTGGGTTTCCTCCGGGTGCTCCGGTTTCCCCCACAGTCTGAAGACATGCGGTACAGGTGAATTGGGTAGGCTAAATTGTCCGTAGTGTATGAGTGTGTGTGGATGTTTCCTAGAGATGGGTTGCGGCTGGAAGGGCATCCGCTGCATAAAAACGTGCTGGATAAGTTGGTGGTTCATTCTGCTGTGGCGACCCCGGATTAATAAAGGGACTAAGCTGAAAAGAAAATGAATAAATGAATGAATATATATATATATATATATGCTTTTTATTATTATTATTTGTTAAATTATTTATTTATTTTAATTTTATTATATAATGTAACTGTATATCAAGTATTTCATCATCGTTTTCTCCCAGGTTATCATCCTGAACCACCCTGGTCAGATCTCTCAGGGTTACGCCCCAGTGCTGGACTGCCACACTGCTCACATCGCCTGCAAGTTTGCTGAGCTCAAGGAGAAGATCGACCGTCGTTCTGGCAAGAAGCTTGAGGACAACCCCAAGGCTCTCAAATCCGGAGACGCCGCCATTATTCTTATGATTCCTGGCAAACCCATGTGTGTGGAGAGCTTCTCCCAGTACCCACCACTGGGTAAGTACAGTCATTTAGGTAGAAATTAGAGATCTCATAAATTACCATAATTGATCTCTGCTTAAATTAACAAGCAACTAATTGAGTAATTGTTAATTTTAATAATGCAAACACTCAAAATGCAAAGGAAAATATTTTTACTATAAATAACAGCCTAGATCAATTGTAAGCTATAGTCTCTCCAGGAATTTGTGAGTCCTAAGATAAAAAAAAAGGTTGTTCATGTACTTTACACATGCCTTAAAACTCACTTAATGAGGTCACATAGATATTGTGTATTAATTTGAAAGATTACAGACAATTAACACTGAATAGTTTCTGATTCTTGCTAAGATGAATGTTTAATATGCAATTTTAGATGTTATGATTGAACTTATTTACCATCATGCTTCTGCTTGTCAGGTCGTTTTGCTGTGCGTGACATGAGGCAGACCGTGGCTGTCGGCGTCATCAAGGCTGTGGACAAGAAAGCATCCAGCGGTGGAAAGGTCACCAAGTCTGCCCAGAAGGCCGCTAAAACCAAATGAATCGTCCCGTCAGACACACAGCAAGCCCCATTGACATCCTACACTGCAATGGCTCAGAAGCTGAGCACGCTTTTAAAGGACTGGCTAATGCTGATAAAAACCCACCGCAAAAGCTTCAGGAGGAAAGGAGGAAACCATGCATTTGTAACACGTTAGGAGAAAACTATTATTACAAATAAACTATGATCATCCATTTCTGATTGTGCTGTTATTCTGATGTGTGCATCAAAATGGGTCTGAGTGGGTTTATTTTAGCGCATGCATGAATTAAAAATAAAAAACATCAAATTAAATGACATTTTAATATTATTTTGGTTTAGATTTTCATCATATTTCAATCTAAATGTAATGTGAAAATGTCATTGAAATTTAACATTAATTAAATATTAGATGACAAACTAAAAACAAAAGCATTTAATGAAAATTAGAAAACCAAACTGAAATACTGAAATAGTTGTTTTAATAGTACTAGAAATAAAAAGAATGTATTTAAGCTAAAAATAAAAAGCATTCGTAACACGTAAAAACTATTATTACAAATAAACTATGATCATCCATTGCTGATTGAGCTGTTATTCTGATTTGTGCATCAAAACACCTTGAATGGGTTTAATTTTAGTGCATGCATTTATTAAGAATAAAAAAAACCCATCATATTAGATAAGTCAAATATTATTTTTGTCGCCTCACAGCAAGACGGTCGCTGGTTCGAGCCTCAGCTGGGTCAGTTGGCATTTCTGTGTGGAGTTTGCATGTTCTTCCCGTGTTGGCGTGTGTTTCCACTGGGTGCTCCGGTTTCCCCCACAGTCCAAACACATGTGGTATAGGATAATTGGGTAAGCTAAATTGTCCGTAGTGTATGTGTGTGAATCAGTGTGTATGGATGTTTCCCAGTGTTGGGTCGCAGCTAGAAGGGCATCCTCTGCGTAAAACATATGCTGGATAAGTTGGCGGTTCATCCCGCTGTGGCGACCCCAGATTAATAAAGGGACCAAGCTGAAAAGAAAATAAATGAAATAAAATGTTTTCATAGTACTAGAAATAAACAAATGTATTTAAGCTTAAAAAAAAGCATTTGTAACACGTTAGGAGAAAACTCATTCATTCATTCATTTATTTTCTTTTCGGCTTAGTCCCTTTATTAATCAGGGGTTGCAAGAGTGGAATGAACCGCCGACTTATCCAGCATATGTTTTACGCAGCTGATGCCCTTCTACCCGCAACCCAGCACTGGGAAACACCCATACACTCTTACATTCACACACACACACACACACACACACACACTCAATACGGCCAATTTAGATCATTCAATTCACCTGTACTGCGTGTTTTGCCTGTTGGGAAAACTGGGCCACCAGGAGGAAACCTACACCAACACAGGGAGAACATGCAGACTTAATTTATTCATTCATTTATTTATTTCTTCATTCATAGTTGGAGATTTAGCTACCCTTTAATGTTCTCATATTTATGAAAAATATCTGAAGTTATAATGCAGCTGTCTTTTTAAAAAAGACATGATAGTGTCATTAGAAAATGCAATACATCTTTATTTTACACGTATAGCTTAGTATATATTTGTATTTATTAGATTTTTAATTTGAAGGTTTGTATATTTATAATCACTAATTAATACAGAAAATAGATTCTGATACTGTTAAACATTACATTGCTTTAACTGTTCAAATTCAACATTATACTGCTTTTTCCGGGGCCCAGACTTTCCTCTTCCCAGACACTTCCTCCAGCTCCTCCAGGGGGATCCTGAGGCGTTCCCAGATACATAGTCCCTCCAGCGTGTCCTGGGTCTTCCCAGAGGCCTCCTCCTGGTGGGACATGCCTGGAACACCTCCTTAGGTAGGCATCGAAACAGATGCCCGAGCCACCTCAGCTGACTTCTCTCGATGTGCAGGAGCAGCGGTTATACTCCGAGCTCCTCCTGGGTGTCAGAGCTCCTCACCCTATCTATAATGGTGCGCCCTGCCACCCTGTGAAGGAAACTCATTTCGGCCGCTTGTATCTGAGATCTTGTTCTTTCGGTCATGACCCAAAGCTCATGACCATAGGTGAGGAACGTAGATTGACCGGTAAATCGAGAGCTTTGCCTTTTGGCTCAGCTCCTTTACCACAACGGACCGATACACTGACTGCATTACTGCTGCCGCTGCACCAATCCACCTGTCAATCTCACTTCCATCCTTCCCTCACTCGTGAACAAGACCCTGAGATACTTGAACTCCTCCACCTGGGCTAAGGACTTTCCTCCAACCTGGAGATGGCAAACCACCTTTTTCCGGTGGAGCACCATGGCCTCGGACTTGGAGGTGCTGATTCTCATCCCAGCCTGCAGCTTCACTGTGAAGTACTGACTTGGAAATGATGTTATTTTAATATAGTCAGTCGTGAACTTAAGTGGGCCGGTCTAAGGCTTGAAACTCCAGGCCTGAAAAGGAGTCCCAATCCGGCCCCGGCAGCTTCACAAATATTAAATCATAAAGTAACGAAAATATTTGAAGACAATTGTCAAATGCAGCTTCTATAATGAAAACAGCACAACAAAAGTGTCAAGATTCAGCTAAATTCAAGTGATTTCAATGTCATGTTATGTAAATCAAGTTCTTTCCCAGTACTGGGTTGCAGCTGGAAGGGCATCCGCTGCATAAAACATATACTGAAATAGCTGATGGTTCATTGCGCTGTGATAAAACTGTGTGCTTCTAATGCATAAAGACACTTCTTTCAAATCACTGAAGGTTAACTGTACACATTACTCAATCCATTCATATCTTTGTCCATGGAGTGTTTCGTCAGCAGTAAAGCCTTAGGCAAATATGTCTTTAAAGTTTCGTTCTTCCCTGACAGGAGAACAGTCACACCCTGAACCTTTTACAGTAAAGCGAAAGATCATCTGGTGTGTCTGGGAGTAGATTCTGAGTCTCTAAACACTCGTGTCGTATATCTCTGTGTTTATAATCACATTCGGTACACCAGGAAGTCGGTAAGTCTGCATTCATTAAACTCATTCAATAATTTACGCTTGAGGAATTGTTTGAATAGTTAAATTGATAAAACTTGGTTATGCTAAGTTAACTATAGCTAAACAATAAGCTTTGTTTAGTAATGCATTTTACTGTTGTTCTTATAAGATATTAATGCATCAGTATATCATTGTGCCTATACTGGAGTACGTCTGTCTTAGTTTTTAGTAGATTATAACTTTCTTTCTTTCTCATTACAATATACGATTGAGAATTATTTGAGTAGTTGCATTGATAAGGTTTGGTTTCACCATGTATGCCACAAAGTTAACTAGCTAAACATTCATTCATTTTCTTGTCGGCTTAGTGCCTTTATTAATCTGCGGTCGCCACAGCGAGGAACGTTTCACAGTATGTCTGATAATATTTTTTCTTCTGGAGAAAGTCTTATTTGTTTTATTTCGGCTAGAATAAAAGCAGTTTTTAATAAAAAGAAAAACATTTTAAGGTCAAAATTATAAGCCCCTTTAAGCAAATTTTTTTCCAATAGTCTACAGAACAAACCATCGTTATACAATAACTTGCCTAATTACCCTAACCTGCCTAGTTAACCTAATTAACCTAGTTAAGCCTTCTAATGTCACTTTAAGCTGTATAGAAGTGTCTAGAAAAATATCTAGTCAAATATTATTTACTGTCATCATGGACAGAAGACCCCCAAAACAATAAGCTTTATTTAGTAATGTATTTTACTGTTGTTCTTGCAAGATATTGAGATTATTTTAATATTAATTAATCAAAATATCCCAGATGCCTGTCCTGGAGTCTCTTAATTTTTAGTCAATTATGACTTTATTATATTTTTTATATTTCTTTCTTTCTTTCTTTCTTTCTTTCTTTCTTTCTTTCTTTCTTTCTTTCTTTCTTTCTTTCTTTTTTCTTTCTTTCTTTCTTTTCTTTTTTTTCTTTCTTTCTTTCTTTTTTTTCTTTCTTTTCTTTCTTTCTTTTTTTCTTTCTTTCTTTCTTTTTCTTTCTTTTCTTTTTTTCTTTCTTTCTTTCTTTTTTCTCTCTTTCTTTTGTCTTTCTTTCTTTCTTTCTTTCTTTCTTTCTTTCTCTTTTCTTATTCTTTGAATGTATGAAAGCTAAAAAAAGAAAGGGTGTAAGGCTCTGGTGTTTCACAATTGTCTGTAAAACAATAATGATTTCAGCATGTGCGCCTGACTCCTCACTATATTATTTGATTCGTTAGTAAATCATTTAACAGACAAATAAATCAGAGTTTAAGACTGGACACAGACATAATTTTTTTTCATGGTAATTTTCATTTTTAGGCTGGATTGACCTTTAAGAAAGGATCTGCATCTGACATTTGGTTTTTTTGAAACTCCGTCATGGAAAGTCAAACAAGAACAAGTAATGTGGAGAATCTTTACTATGTCGTTCTTTCTGGTTTTCCTACTTTTCATACTGAAATCTTGGGTTGTCTTGCTTGTTTGACACCATTTATAATCATGTAAAATGCTTTTCAATTTTTCTCACATCAGTCTAGTGTTATTGGGCTGTTTTTATCTAAATATTTGTCATTCTCACTCAAATGATACAAAACCTGTGCTTTTTTTGTTAATGTCAAAAGCATGTAATATCTAACACTGTATTTCTTAACAATGGGATAGCTGAGCACCATATATATACACTATATACACTTACCGGCCACTTTATTAGGTACACCTTTCTAATACCGGGTTGGATCCGCTTTTGCCTTCAGGACTGCCTTAATCCTTCATGGCATAGATTCAACAAGGTACTGGAACTATTCCTCAGAGATTTTGCTCCATATTGACATGATAGCATCACACAGTTGCTGCAGATTTGTTGGCTGCACATCTATGATGCAAATCTCCCGTTCCACCACATCCCAAGGTGCTCTATTGGATTGAGTCTGGGGACTGTGGAGGCCATTTGAGTACAGTGAACTCGTTGTCATGATCAAGAAACCAGTCTGAGATGATTCGCGCTTTATGACATGGTGTGTTATCCTGCTGGAAGTAGCCATCAGAAGATGAGTACACTGTGGTCATAAAGGGATGGACGTGGTCAGCAACAATACTCAAGTATGCTGTGGTGTTGACACGATGCTCAACTGGTACTAATGGGCCCAAAGTGTTCTAAGAAATATGCCCTACACCATTACACCAACACCAGCCTGATCCATTAATACAAGGCATGATGCTTTATGTTGTGGATGCCAAATTCTGACCCTACCATCCAAATGTCGCAGCAGAAATCGAGACTCATCAGACCAGCCAATGTTTTTCCAATCTTCTATTGTCCAGTTTTGGTGATCCTGTGTGAATTGTAGCCTCAGTTTCCTGTTCTTAGCTGACAGGAGTGGCACCCGGTGTGGTCTTCTGCTGCTGTAGCCCATCAACCTCACGGTTGGGCGTGTTGTGCATTCAGAGATGCTCTTCTGCATAACTCGGTTGTAACGAGTGGTTATTTGAGTTACTGTTGCCTTTCTATCAGCTGGATCCAGTCTGGCCATTTTCCTCTGACCTCTGGCATCAACAAGACATTTGCGCCCACAGAACTGCCGCTCACTGGATATTTTCTCTTTTTCGGACCATTTTCTGTAAACCCTAGAGGTGGTTGTGCTTGAAAATCCCAGTAGATCAGCAGTTTCTGAAATACTCAGACCAGCCTGTCTGGCAACAACAACCATGCCACGTTCAAAGTCACTTAAATTGCCTTTCTGATGCTCGGTTTGAACTGCAGCAGATCGTCCTGACCATGTCTGCAATATCTAAATGTATTGAGTTTCTGCCATGTGATTGGCTGATTAGGAATTTGCGTTAACGAGCAGTTGGACAGGTGTACCTAAAAAAGTGGCCAGTGAGTATATATATATATTTTGATGCTTGTTCAAACTACTTATTCAAACTGAGCCTAATCAACACAATTCTTCAGTTTTTTTTGTGACAACTTAATTGTTTTATGTTCCAATCCTCTTAAGTTTGAAAAAACAATTAGGTTAACTTAATCGATTTGTGTTGGGACAACATCACGTATTTGTGTGGAACCCAGATTTTTTTTACAGAGTAGGGTAGATTTGTAAAACATTTTTTTTTTGTATCATATTTTTATATGACTTGTATTATTATAGCAACTATAGGAAAACCACAACAGGTTAATTAAAATTCTTCATAGTTCAAAAACACTATAAATTAGTGTGGTATTTTTAAATTAATGTGGTGATAACTTAATCGTAAAGTAATTTACCTCATTCTCTTGAGTTATTGTTTATAGGCCTATAGGTTCCATAAGAGGCCACATTGTAATGTATTTTTCAGAATAACCTGCAGAGGTAAAGGTATTTGCGTATGTTATGATAATGTCAGTAATTTCATCTTGACAGCTTCTGCTGGAAGTCCTGGAGACGACGCTTGCATTTCAGTCGAGCTGGAGCGCTTGATCCGTCAGAGAGGTCGAGATCTGCGCCTGCGCAAACTGGACCAGCAGAAAGCCGTGAGGACAGTGAATCATCTGATCGACAGTCTGCTGGAGTTCCTGAAGAATAATGAAGACCAGCCCTTCTTCAGGGACATCTCTGTGCTCACCAGCGGCAGCTACTACGAGATGGTGAAGGTAGCCCACGTGAAAAAATACTACAGTAGCCTAATTCAAAGTAAATACTACAATGTTTTTGAACCATAGAAATATAGGTACAAAATCTGTTAAAAAGAAATTAATGTGTGAATATAAAACTGACTTTACCTCAATCATTTGGCGTACACTTCTGTTTACTTTTACACTTTTAAGGAACTTTGAGGTACACATAAATACTTTTTAGATATTAATATGTACCTGTTAGGAACAAAACAATTACCTTTTGAAATTAATTTTACAAATTATATAAATATATAACATAGTACACTGTTAAAAAAATCCTGGTTGCCTTAAATTTTTAAGCTGAATCAAATTAACCTTATGAGTCCATTGAACTTATTATGTATGTTATATATATATATATATATATACATATACATACACACACATACATACATACATACATACATACATACATACATACATACATATGTATATATATATATATATATAAAAACCATTTAAAATTAAAAATTTTAAGGCAGGAAGAAGTTTTTACAGTGTGTGGTGTAACAATCCGCATCTTGAAAAGCAAGACAATAACTGAATTGTACATGTTTACAGTATGTTTCCCCCCTCCCCCAACAGATCAATAAACCCAACGAGTTTGACATTATGCTGAAACTCAAAGTGCCGAGGATTGATTTTTCAGAACTAGAAGAATATAAAGGCCTGTTTTACACAGTGAAGCTTATGAAATCCACACGCAAAGAGATCCAGCACTTTCTTCTAGAAGATGGACGAACAGTCTCAGCCACCAAAGTCAAAGCAGAGATGCACCGTTTGGTTCGCAAATTCATCAGCAACCATTTTCAAGGTGTGTTTCATTGACCTGTTTGGATTTATATTACATTTACTTCTGCCCACATTTCTTTTAAGATAACTGGGCCACATTTCTTCTCTAGGCCACTATAGGCTCAAATCCACATTAGCCAGAGCTTACTGTGCCGAATATTCGCCAAAACTGGCCCACATGTGTTTTTGGCCCACATATGTTATATTACATTTACTTCTGCTCACCTAGCCTGCGCTTATATGGTCACAAAAACTGTAAAAATAGTACAATTGTTATTATATATTTGATATCCACTATATTTCAGTGATGTAATTTTCAGCATGATCCTTCAGAAATCATCTTTAATCAGTGTTATAAATCTTGAAGACGAAATTAATGGCTGAATTATACTTGGATGTTTACAGTACAGTATTTATTTCGCTTTGGATCAAAGCATAAGCTTAATGACTTAATCTAAAATATATTATATATATATATATTTTGCAGATTGTACATTTTTTTAAAATTTCTGTGTGGAGTTTGCATGTTCTCCCCATGTTCGCGTGGGTTTCCTCCGGGTGCTCCGATTTTCCCCGCAGTCCAAACACATGTGCTATTTGTGAATTAAATAAACTAAATTGGCTGTAGTGAGTGACGAGGTGGCGGAGTGTGTAACACGTTCACCTCACAGCAACAAGGTTGCTGGTTCAAGCCTCGGCTGGGTCAGTTGGCATTTCTGTGTGGAGTTTGCATGTTCTCCCCGTGTTCGCGTGGGTTTCCTCCGGGTGCTCCGGTTTCCCCAACAGTCCAAAGACATGTGGTATGGGTAAATTGGGTATGCTAAAAATTGACCATAGTGTATGAGTGTGTGTGAATGTGTGTATGGATGTTTCCCAGTGATGGGTTGCGACTGTAAGGGCATCCGCTGCGTAAAAAATATGCTGGATAAGTTTTCGGTTCATTCCGCTGTGGCGACCCCAGATTAATAAAGGGACTAAGCCAAAAAGAAAATGAATGAATGACCATAGTGTATGAGTGTGTGTATGGATGTTTCCCAGTACTGGGTTGCGGCTGACAGAGCATCCTCTGTGTAAAACATATGCTGAATAAGTTGGCGGTTCATTCCATTGTAGTGACACCTGATAAATAAAGGACTAATCTGAAGGAGAATGAATATAAAGAATAAAATAGTATTTTTTGGGACAGCACTTTAATTTAAGTAAATATTCTGGCTCATTACCTGCCTATTATTAAGATATTGGCTGTTTTTTATTACATATAAAGTACAGATTCTGCATGATCTTATACGACATCGCTAACTACACTCAACTACTACCTCAAAACCTATTAAATTTAAATTAGGAGCCAATTATGAGTTCATTAACTCTAAATTCTTTGCTTTGTTGGGTTCATCTTAGGTCAGACAAATAATAACACTGTAAATAAAATATACATAATAATGAAACATATAAATATATAAAATATGCCATATAAAAACACACTGATACAATTCACCAAACAAGAAATGATCATTCATTAATTTTCCTTCGGCTTAGTCTCTATTTCAGAGGTCGCCACGCAGCGGAATGAACTGTCAACTATTCCAGCATATGTTTAACGCAGCGGATGCCCTTCCAGCTGCAACCCAGTACTGGGAAACACCCATATACTCTCACATTCTCACACACACTAATACACTACAGCTAATTTAGTTTAATCAAATTCACCTATAGCATGTGTGTTTGGACTGTGGGGGAAACCGGAGCACCCCGAGGAAACCCACGCCAACACGAGAAGAACATGCAAACTCCACTCAAATGCTAACTGATCCAGCCGAGGCTCAAACCAGCGTCCTTCTTGCTGTGAGGCGACAGTGCTAACCACTAAGGAAAATGAATGAATGTACCTTAAAATAAAATTTGAATACTGTGACCATAGTTTAAATACAATAGAAATCTTCTGCAGCATTATACATGTGTGCCACTTTTGATCAGGTCTAAGCATTTTCATTCAAATAAATCAAATTCTTAATTATGTTTAAACACAATTAGCACTTGAATCTGAGATTGTAGTTCTGTTGTTCGTTCACAGCTAAAGGTTGGACGATATGCCGAAAACTGGTCAATTCGCCAGCGGTGACCCTCGAGTTTACATCTACAGAGAAAGAAGATGAAGTGATGTCTGTGGATATTGTGCCCACTCTTGAGGTGCCACAAGGCTGGCCACAAGCAGCGCGGGCCGGTCCCAACGTAGACCGATGGCTTGGAAAGAAATGTCGCCGCCAGTTTGTCAGTAAGGCTGTGTATTTCGTCCCTAAGAGACCGAAAGGAAGAAACCTCAGTGATGATGCTAAAGGTGTGCTGGGATTACACAAATTCAGGCACGACCATCATTCCTCATTTTCCTTAGCATAGATAACTGATATATTTGAGTTGCTCTTTTTCAGAGAGCTGGCGCATATCTTTCTCTCACATTGAAAAGGAGATGATGCACTATCACGGCAATAAGAAGACATGCTGTGAAACGTCTTCCAATAAGTGCTGTCGGTATGTTTTTCAAGTCAATTTGTAAATATCCTCAATTTGTACAACATAAAGTGGAATTAAAAGTCATAACTGTCGATTATTAATAAATATAATAAAAAATATGAACACTGAACGTCAGAACTATTTCAAACCTATATACACCGAACATACTGGAGAGGTAAATAGGCTCTACGTGTACTATAAGTAGCTGACTATACAGGTAACCTGAGACAGACTATAGTAGTCAACATTTTAAGTGGATCAAAAAAGGTTTTAAAGTTGATATAAGACAAGAATAGGTGTTGTTTAATAGTTTTAGACAGTTTTCATAAACTATTTTAATTCACTTCAAATGTATATAACTGTATATGGGTACTTTATGTAGTACAGTACAATACTGTGCCAGATATTGTGCAAAAAGAGGTATTTATGGTTAAAAAACAAAACAAGTAGTGGAGTATGCTTTGTGTAGTGCCATATGATTTGTTGCATTCACAAGTAAAACATTTCCTTCTTGTCCTCGTAACATGGACTTTAGAAAGTGTCTGTGCATATGGAGAGAGGAGGGTTTCTACAGTCTTTATAGCAAGCTCTTGTAGATAAATTAACCAAAATTCAACACAAATTCAAGATAAGAGGGCTCATAATTATACTAGACTATTACACCTTTTGATTAAGTGAAAATTAATGATTAGTTTGCAGTCATGTGAAAAAGTTTTGGCACCCTTTCCATATCAGGATCTGATCTCTCACAGTTTTTAAGGTAATGTGTTCATTGCTTTTTTTAAAGGAAAGTAGCTAATTGTTTTTTTTCCCCCAGTGTAATTTTAAAAGTACAAAAGTTTACCTCTTGAAGTTTTTAGTACTATATTCCAGATAGCATACGAATGTGGGCCACTTTGTCTTCGCTCGGCCCAGACAAAATGGATGTGAGCCTGAAGTGGCCCAGCTGTACAATGGCAAATGTGGGTCAATGATTCAAATGCATATATGGGCCATTTAAGGCAAAGATTTGGCACTTATGGTAAAATGTAATCTGAATGTGACCCATGTGGAAAATGATAAATTTGGCCCAAATGATGGAGGACAAATGTGGGCCACAGTTGGCAAAAATGTGGCATAGTCATTTAAGGTTAATCTGGGTCTAAACCTAAAGTGGCTCACATGTGTAAGTGCAAGTGTGGCCCAGTTATCTTAAGACATGTGTGGGCCACTTTTGGCAAATATTTAGCACAGTAAGCTGTGGCTATTGTGGCCATTAGCCTATAGTGGCCCAGAGAAGATATGGAAAATGAGGCCCAGTTATCTTAAAACATATGTGGGCCACTTTTGGCGAATATTCGGCACAGTAAGCTATGGTAATGTGTATTTGAGCCTAGAGTGGCCCAGAGAAGATTTGGCAAATGAGGCCCAGTTATCCTAAAACAAATGTGGCCCACTTTTGGCGAATATTTGGCACAGTTAGCTCTGGCTAATGTGGCTGTGAGCCTAAAACGGCCCAGTTATCTTAAAACATATGTGGACCACATAGACTAAAGTCACCGTCATGGAGAAAAGTGTTTGCTTTAGTTGGGCTCATAGCCCTGAACCTCTTAATAATAATTCTAACCAAAACCTCTTAACTTTCTTTTGGGCTGCTGTAACTTTTAAGAACTTTGCTTGAAAAGTTTATTCATTACAGCAAACAAGCCAAGTAAAAAACAAAAACAACAACAACAACAACAAAAAGCAATAAAATGAAGAGAGGCACAACCTGTGATTAAATAATATAATTCACTGATGTTAACCAGTGTTTAATCCATTATTAGAAGTAACGTAATAACATGCTTGCACATGCCACAGAATTATGAAGGTTTATAAGCTAAAAAAATTCTATGGTTCAACTTCTGCTATGGTTGTATTCAGAATGTATTGATACTGCAATGCATGCTAGGATTTTTGTACTTTGCCATAGCCAGCAAGTATAAGGTGTAGGCCAGATCTGGGCCAGAATAAAAGCAAACTGTGGCCCAGAATAAGGTCAGTTCTGGTTCATTTGGTTGAATTTGTTGGTTCAATTTGTGGCCCAGACCTGAAAAAAAACAGGAGTGGACCGCCCTAGAGCCATCATTTCATTCAGTATGTGGTCCAGATTTAAGTGTCTGGTGTGGGCCAGATTTGGGCCAGAATAAAAGTTTTTTTTAATGAAATGAAAAGAGAATACCAGGAAATATATATATATATATATATATAAATCATATTCACTCAAAAAATAATTTTGCTGCTTGTTCAAATTACTTACAGGATGAGTTAAAAAACAACACAACGAGTGTTAAGACTTTAAGACTTTGTTAAGAGATTTTTTTGGGACAACTTAATTGCTTTATGTTCAATCCACTTAAATTTGTTAAATTAACTCAATCGATTTGTGTTGGGACAACATGAATAAATTGTGCAACGCAGCATTTTTTACAGTACATGCTATACAAATAATGTTCATAATTAGTTCCGGTTAGTAAATACATTAACATTAATGGAACCTTATTCTAAAGTGTGTCCAAGAATTGTCATATTGGCCAGCCCTAAAAAAGATACTTTACTTGATAAAATAAATAATAAATGCAAAATGTGCAAAAATTATATGATCAAGAACCACCTCTGCCTGCTTTTTAGCCAGGAAAAACTATAACTGCACATTTACATTTGCACCGTATTTTTAACAGTGAAAACCTGGCAACCACAGGATTTTTACAATATTCCTCCTTCTCTCTTATAGGAAAGTTTGTTTGCGTCTTCTCAAGTGTCTGATTGAAGGACTGAAGCAGCAGTTTCCCAAACAGCTGGAGCCTCTGTGTTCGTATCATGGAAAGACAGCCTTCTTCCACGTGCTTTCAGACAGAGTGCATGACTCCCTGTGGTCTCCAGGCCAGCTCTCCGTCTCCTTTATTAAGCTCTTCGGATACTTTGAGCGATGCGCACTCAATGGTTCACTTCTGCATTTCTTTGTTCGTGAGCACAATCTTTTCTCTCCTCCTGCATTTTCTAAGCGAGCTCTAGGATTTCTGACCCATGCTTTGAGGGAGCAGAGAGATCTGGGGTTCCCTGTTTTAAAGGTTCCCAGTCCTTCTTCTGGTGTCGTTCCTGATACTGAAACTCTGATTCCTGATATTGAAACTCTAATTGAGCCAAATCCACCTGTCAGCGACACTTGCAGGATTTCTGCCTCTTTTAGGCATGCGTATGTGTGGTATAGTATAGCGGTCATTTTTGTATGTGTAGGAATTGCATGTGTATTGCATAAATAATAATAACGATAACATGTTTTTAGAATCTACATATTTAAATGTATTAAATGGGAGGCATTTCCCCTTCAAACGAATCATCTCATTTTCGAGGGGGTCCCTATTTTTTTATTTACTATTATTATTTTTTAAATAATTTATATAATTTCATTTTATATAAAATATGCTGTATTCAGTGCTCATTATAAATGAGGACAGATTTCTCTTTTAAACTAATATTTTCTATAGGATGCTAGACAATATTACATTTGCATATACATTAGATTATTCAGTACTGAAACCAAATCTGGAGCTTATCTCAAACCAAATCTGGAGCTTATCTAACAAAATAATTTATATTAATGGTATAAAGATTTGTTCACCCAAATTGATATGTCCTAAATATAAATATATATTCATTTTCCTTAGTCACTTTATTAATAAGGGGTTGCCACAGCGGAATGAACCAACAACTTATCCAGCATATGCTTTGGATGCTTTTGCAGCCCCAACCCATTATTAGGAAACACGCATACACTCTTGCATTCACACTCATACACCACGGTCACTTTAGCTTATTCGATTCACCTATAGCGGATGTGTTTGGACTGTGGGGGAAACCGGAGCACCTGGAGGAAACCCACGCCAACACGGGGAAAACATGCAAACTCTATATAAAAATGCCAACTAGCCCTGCCGAGGCTTGAACCGGGGACCATCTTGCTGTGAGGCGAATGATCGTGCTACCCACTGCGCCACCATGGCACCCTATATATATATATATATATATATATATATATATATATATATATATATATATATATATATATATATATATATATATATATATATATATATATAAAATCTAAATATATATGTGAAAAATATTAAATACAGATTTTTAAAAGAGGAAGATTCAAGAGAAACAAAAAAGTTGACATTCTGTAGGTTTTTTTTAGGGGTTAAAGCGCAATAATTATCAAAAAAAGTTGAACTTTCCACTTTGAATGGCTGTAACAGGCTCATTTACAAAAGGGGCATGTCCACATGAACCTACATGCCTGTAAACCCATAAGGAAAACTCAAAACATCACAGAATTCAGTGAGCACATGTGGCATATGAGCATGAAAAAATGTTGTGGAGATCGGGCAATAGGTGGCGCTATTATAGTAGAAAAGGTCTCAAAAACATAGTGTTTTAATGTCTGTAGTCTGTTGATGCTCAATACAGTGTTTGAATGACCATTTTAGCCACTAGATGGATCAACTTGAAGTTTGGCATGCAGTGTATTTGCTCAAAGTGGAATGACACAATAAAAAAATGTCTGCCATTAGCCAATTACATTTGAGCACCCATTAAATACAGTTAAGGACAGCTGATCAGAATAACAGAGTAACTCGGTGGGCATGTTGGACTCACGGTGCTAGAGGTCTGTAGACATTTTGAAAGCAATCCTCCACTAGGGGGCGATTGGAGTGTGCAATTAAACATTTGTTAAAGGGCTCCTATGGTAAAAAATCTACTTTTCAAGCTGTTTGGACAGACATATGTGCATGTATGGTGTATAGACCGTCATATTGGGGTGATATAAGCACACCCAGTGCTTTTTTTTCAATTTAACAACATAAAAACGGTGGACCAATTGGAGCGGTTTTCAAACCGACCGCAACTTTACGTAGGAGAGCGGTCCCCCCGCCCACCAATATCGATTGACAGGCGCGTCATCATATCCTCAGTTTGTTGATTCACGTCCGCCATTTTCAGCGTGAGTTGAAGCGATATCATTAAAGGAACACGCTAGCTCTATTTTTAGATGCAAGGCTCATTGGGCTCAACACAAGATCAATATTCTCCACATTATCGCTCTAATCAGAATCTTTAGGTAGGTTTGCGAACATGAGTACTTCTCATTGAGTCTACCTTATACTTCAGCCGTTTGCATTTCTCGCGATCCCAGAAGCTCCCTGTGATCTTAACTAGCATGCGTTTTAGAATTCTAAACATCGGTTTCTATCAGGGTACACTCAAGTCGACGGCTGGGCGCCGCGGACCGCTGCAGAAACCTATGTTTAGAATTAAAAAATGCGTGGCGCGATGATTCGGGATACTTCATATCTCTGCCGCCCCACAGAGAGTGTCTGGTGTGCCGTGTCGTGGCTTCGAGCGGTGCATCCGGTCCCTCAGTCAAAGTTAATTCAGTGTGTGTGGTTATTAGTTTCTGTGTACAAGCTCGGCACTTGAAACTAGCACACAGTTGGCTGTAAAACTGTACAAAGACACAAATGATTTTGTACTCTCTGCTTGGTCTGTGTCAGAGTCGTACATGTACGACTGAATGCTGATCCTCTCCTCCTCCTTTCAATCTGCCTGTCTGTGTTGCAAACACAGAGCGGGTGAGCTCATGGCCCCGCCCCCTTGTTACGTTGGGCGGGAAGCCGAAACTAGTCTACATGTGAAGCAACACACCCCTAAATCAGCGAGCTGTGGACACGCCCCCAACATGACACTTTTTTAACACATTATAATAAACAAATCTGAATTGTGTTTTAAACTGAACCTAAACTGGCACACTCAGAAGAACCATAATATTAATATTAAATCATAAAAAAGAGGTAAACTATGGGCCCTTTAACTCAATCTACAAACTCTAAAACTCTAATTATATAGTTTATTGTTGAATAAACTACTTACAGACTTCCTAACTAATAAACCTTAAACGTCTAAGATGCTTGAACCCCGTTAATTGCTGCTTGCAGCTATATATATATATATATATATATATATATATATATATATATATATATATATATATATATATGTGTGTGGCTTTTTTTTTGTAATCCTTTTCTTGAATTAAAAGCTGTCAGGTGACCAAACTCATATTTTAATGAATATAACTGTTTAATAAATCTGTTTTGTTAAACAGAAAATAGAAGATCAAATAGAAACCATTGCAAAAAATGTCTGTATTCACTGAGAAAAGGATAAAAATAAAAATGTTCAAATTGGGGTGTATACTCAATGCTGAGCACTGTATTTAGATTATAAATAATCTATACAGAGTCTTCCACATATTTGGAAAAGTAAATATTGTGCAATGATCATTTTTAATCATTATTTAAGCACATTTATTCATTGTATTTGGGACTGTTCACTAGTTCAGCCTTTTTGGCACCAAACTCTAAATATTTTAAGGTACATGGCTTGTAATATTAATACCACAGTCACCAAGGTTATGCTTACTGGGAGATGGGGAACAGATGCCAAATATTACAAAAGGAGAGTTCACAGTCATCATGGTGGGGATCTCAGTGACAGCTAGAGTCATCTTAAAACACTGGAAAACTCCCAAAATTCCAGAGTTAAAAGAATGGGCCAATATAATGATTAAAACAGCTTAGTATGAACGTTTACTTTACAAATGACATAGTAAAGACAAAGCAGAGGCCCCTGTGTGTATCCCTGTGTGTACCCCCACTTTTGGTCTAATGTAACTATGTCTTTTAACACAATTTAAAACTACTCACCAGGTTCTTTTAATAATATTGTACTTTTGTCCATAGTAACCACTGTATACATTCTGGCTTTACATTTAGTTGATCATTTGTAATATGTGTTTGTATTATTTTGTCATGAACCAGAAGAAAACAATAAAAAAAAACTTGAATTAAAACATTATTTAAATTGGATTTATGCAAAAGATTAAACATTTATATCATAATTTTAAATTACTGTGTGTGTGTGTGCGTGTGTGTGTGTGTGTGTGTGTGTGTGTGTGTCCGTCCGTAAACGTTTTTTATTTCCAAACTGTGGAAATAACTGTTAAAATGATCATATTAATGTCATATCAATTTGAACAGCATCATATCCATAATCTGGGGAATAAAAAGGAAGGATAATCGGTATAAACTGTGTGCTTATTTCTTTTGTTCATATATTCATTCATTCATTCATTTTATTTTCAGCTTAGTCCCTCTTATTAATCAGCGCTCACCACAGCGGAATGAACTGCCAACTTATCTAACATATGTTTTACGCAGCAGACACCCTTCCAGCTGTAACCCAGTACTGGGAAACACCCGTAGACACTCATACACTACGGCCAATTTAGCTTTCCCAATTCTCCTATAGCGCATGTGTTTGGACTGTGGAGGAAACCGGAGCACCCGGAGGAAACCCACTGCCAACACAGGGAGAACATGCAAACTCCACACAGAAATGCCAACTGACCCAGCCGAGGCTCGAAGTGGAACCATTGTTCACATAAGTATGTCACATATGTGTTCACCAAGTTACACAAAAGTGCAACATAGTCAGTGTAAACTGCAAATAAAGGTTCAAATTGTCATTGCAATGTTGCATCATTTTAAGAAACGTTTATTTTGAGCATTATGGACCAAATGTAAAACCTAAAATATGATGGTCTCCGCATGTTTACCAAGCTACACAAATAAAATGAATAATTCTCTTTTTTTCTCACAGAATCTGAATCTGCATTTAGATGTATTTAGATATTTATAGATTTATTTTCAACGTTCTTTCATTTGTTATCCTTAAACTAAATAAATGCACGCAGTGAATTATAACATAAGTTATTTTAAATATTTTTTGTGTTTGTCATGTGAACTATTAAATAATTTCAGAATAAATAAAATAACACAATTATTTCTCGCTGTACATCTTAAGTACATCACGGCCGGGATTCAACGCAAATAAAAAAAAAAAAGTTGTAATCTTGGCTACACTTTAGTTTTAATACGTGGCGAAAGTACACACAATGTGTCTCTGCGTGTCTAATAAGTGTAATGATTATTTTTAGTCTCATGAAATGTACCGGAAGCACAATATTTATGTTTGAGGAATGATGGGTAGTGTAGTTCTGCGGACGCAAAACGCAGCATAAATCCTTTGCGCCGGAAGTGTATCGTTCTCTTCAAGTGATCAAACATGGCGGTGAGTACAGCAAAAATTGTGACCAAGCCGGGGTATCATCAAAATCACTAAACATCTGCTTGTATTTATGCAATAATCACACGAAGTACATCGTTATCAGTCGCTACTGACGTGACAAACAGAAGAACGGACATATTAGTGGCCAGAATAGTCGGATGAGGCTAATATCACCGCTAGGTTCATAATGTGCCGAAGAGCTGCAACGGCACGTCATGGACGCGTGAAAAGTAATTTACATGCTTAAAATACAACGTACAATGTTTTTACTGTTAAAATTACAGTCGAATAAGTAACAGTTATGTCATCGTTAATGTTTTTTATGATCGATTATTGGCTATGCTAGCCGACGTTCAAATACTGGATATGTCCGGGCATGTTCATTTCAGACTCGGGTCAGTATTATAATAGCTGTTAGTTAATTAAAGTTTGTCGTGTTTTAAGGTCATAAACCATTAGGAAGTACTAAGAGATGCAGTGTCTTTAATCGTTGTACTTGTCAGCCTTTATTCGAGAGTTGATGCAGGTTTGTGAAGGACTCTCCTGACAGCTCATTTAACTTGATTATATTTAGTTACAATGGACCAGATCGTGAATTGGGTAAAAAGAAAGGAAAGTTTAAAGTAAATTAAGTTTTATATTCAACACATTCGTACATTTCTGAACAGTGACAACTTGTGATATTTATATATACCCGTTTGGCACTATTGTCACTTGTTTTATATGCTGTCTTGTATAGTTATTTATAAATGGCTTGTTTTCACTGTTGGCTCAGAGGACTGTTATTTCATCTTTGCTCTATTTCAAGAATGTTCAACATATTTGGCTGAAACTGACTTGACTTCATGGTTTACCATCCTACTTTGAATAATGAGTCTGAGTTTAACTTGCTGACTTTATTAACGAGTGTTATTAATGCGATTGAGGCAACGTTAAAGTTAATTTATGGTTGCACATTCGTTCAGTGTCAACGTCCATATATTGGTTTACCACGCTACTTTGAATATTCTGTCTGAAATAGCATTTAATATGACTTAAATAACAGCACTATTTAATTGAATGAATAATGTAGTACTTTTGAAAGTCATTGTCTGCTAATATGATTTCCCTATTTAGACTATGCAAAGAATGCTTTTCTGAAATGATATGGAGAAAGTGTGAATATTAAACCAAATTTGCGTCAAGTTTACCTACTAAGACCTTGATTAGATTAAGTGTGTTTGATTTATTATTGGAACTAAACTCTTGACACCCGGCCTTTTAGATAAGTTTGGTGAGCACTTCTTTATCCTGACAGCTCCTTATTTCTGTTATTAAATTACACAGGACCAGAGCGAGAAGAAGGAGAACCCCATGAAGGAGCTGCGCATCCGCAAACTGTGCCTGAACATCTGTGTGGGTGAGAGCGGTGACAGACTGACCAGAGCTGCTAAAGTGCTGGAGCAGCTAACAGGACAGACTCCAGTCTTCTCCAAGGGTGAGTGGCGTTTTCTCCTACATTTAAAGTGGTGGTGGTTCCTGATCATACATTTTTGCTGTTTGAAACCAACACATTTGGGATATAAACTTTGTAATTTTGTCAAATAAATAAAAGGGCTGGCCAATATGACTATTCTCGGTCAGGCTTTACAATAATGTTCTATTAGGTAATATACTTACTAACCTGAACTGTTTGTACAGCATTGATTAATCATAGTTCAACATGTACTGATGTATTATTAACATCCATGTTCATGCTTGAGGACAAATGTGCAATTTTATAATAATAATTCCTTTTTATATAGCGCTTTTCTGGACACTCGAAGCGCTTTAGATGTTTTTTTTTGCGGGGGGTATAGAGAATCTCCTCATCCACCACCAGTGTGCAGCATCCACCTGTATGATGCGACAGCAGCCATATTGCTGCAGACCGCACACCAGCTGAATGGAGGAGAGGAGACAAACTAACATGAACAAATACAGTTTTTTGATGTTAGTCAATGTAAAGAATTTATTTATTTTTTTACATTTTTAAAGTGTATATACTCCAAAAAAAAAATCCCCATGCCCCTGCTTTATCTTGTGAATGTGGAGTGACTTGTTGTTCTCGCAAATTTAATGTCGCATTATTTGCATGTTCTTCCTTCAGCCCGCTACACTGTGCGATCCTTCGGTATTCGTAGAAATGAAAAGATTGCAGTCCACTGCACTGTTCGAGGAGCCAAGGCTGAGGAAATCCTGGAGAAGGGATTGAAGGTGAGATGGAAACGTTTGGAGATATAATAAACAGGACAATGAATGCTTGAAATGAAGGGAAAACATTTTTTCATTTGTGGCAGTTCTGAAATATCGCGCAGAATGGTGACGCTTGGGTTTTTCAATTGTTCGAAATCTGTTTTAATTTGACGTCTTAAAATTCTGCAGAAACATGCTAATACCAAGAAATCCTTTAAGTAGGGCTGCTCGGTTCTGGCAAAAAAATGTAATTATAATAATTTTTTTTTTGCTTTTATTATTTTTTTTACGTTTTTGTAAATGTAAAAAAGGTTAAAATGAGTAGCCTATTACTATTGTTAATTCTCAAACACATGGTAAAACAACATTAATAATATTAGGCCTATGTGTAGCTCCACTGTTGCTTAAAATGCTAAATTTTTGTATAGTCATTAGTGTGGACTTGAACAGACTTTCAATATGTCCTGTTTGATAATACACAGTAAAATGAGGACATCAGAATATAACTATTCATAATTCTGAAGTTGATTTATTATGTTTAAGACGTGCTTGTCATCTGTCATTGACAACATTATGAGACCATTATATTTCCATTATATATAGGCTAGGGTTTTTATACTGACACAGTAAACATTTATTTTCATGCACAACACTGTTCGCGCTATGAAAGAAAAAAACATATCAAATGCTTGTCATAATCATAACTCTAAAATGCGATATGATCGTTTAAATGATGAGCGCACAGATTTCACTTTCACTTCCGAGTGTAGCTCATGGCTGTGGTCACTGTGAGAGAAAAAAAACACATACATGCAAATCAAACCTCCCGCACGGCCCTCAAACTGAACATTTACAACTTTATTACCTGTTATTCACACCCTATGCAGGTTCTGTTTACTAAAGTAGGCATCATTTGCGTGCATGCGTGCTTTTCAATAAACAGCTGGCGGTCAGCTCACGTGTGATTTCGCGACTGTGAATACATCATTACATGAAGACAGATGTCATTTTTTTGGTGTGTTATACCTTATAAATACAGTATGTGACACTTAACGCCATTTGAAGGTGTCAATGTTGCTGGGAAGGCTTCTGCGACTGCCTTCTCTCCTGACCATGAAAATATAATTGGCTGAATCGCAGAAAAGCTGAATTAAGATTGTGTGTAGGGTCTAATCGAGATCGTGATCTTGTTTCGATTAATCGTGCAGCCCTACTTAAGTATATGAGACTTTGCATCTTGCATTTCTTTGAAAAAAAGGGCTAATGTAGATAATTTTATCTGACTTTTTTTTAAAACCTGATATAATGTCTTGAGTATGGTCAGGAGATAGAAAGGTTACATGTAATCAAATTAGAGCATGTTGATATTGTTAGATTTTGTTCTTTGCACATTTAACGATATAAACAAATTTAAAAACAAATTAGTACTTCAGTATTAATAATGTTTATCTTTTTAACAGTTTGAGGGAGTTGAAATCTCTTCTTAGTAATCAAATTCCTTATTAAATGTTACATTTGTTCTCGGTCTATGGTAGAGACTGGGTGAGAGTCTGTTCACAAAGATCATACCTCCACAAATAAAAATCCGTCCATAATGGCTTTACATATTCTGTCCACTTGGACCAAACTAAATAGGGGCAAATCATTCCAAACTTCTCCCATGAACCTTTCTTTTCTTTTTTTCCCCCCACATTTCTCAGCTGACTGTTTCCCTTCATAATATAGAAACCTGAAGTTCTTTGTCACATTTGGTTCTGAGGGGGGAAAAAAATATATTGCAAGAGGTTTATTTATTTATTTATTAATTTTTTTGCAATTATACTTCGCAGTTCAGAAGTTTGTCTTGCTATTTGACCATTCGTATCCCTCACAGCCTGCTTATGGATGATCTATAGTTTACTTTTTAAATGTAATATTTTATTAATGTGTTTTTTTCCTCCAGGTGCGCGAGTACGAGTTGAGAAAGAACAACTTCTCAGACACCGGAAACTTTGGCTTTGGTATCCAGGAACACATTGATTTGGGCATCAAGTACGACCCAAGCATTGGAATCTACGGATTGGACTTTTACGTGGTAAGTTATGTTTAAATGTATTTTATGGACCCAAAAAGTGACGTCTTATTTACATTACAGATGCAGAAGGTTTTGTTTCCAAAAGATATTTTTAATATTTTGTTCTACATTTTCAGTTTTTCTTCCGCTTTAAAACTAAAGAATTAGATTTGTGGTGCTAATTTGTGTTTATTTTAGTAATCTGGTTGTTGAATATTTAAATGTGTAAAGGTTTTGTATTCTCTGAGGGATGTGACTGTTTACATTCTGCACCACATTTAACGTGCAAGGTTATTGTGGGAGTTATGAGTATTAATATTGTTTGTAGTATATATTATTAATTGAACATTTTGGTTACACAAAAATAACAACTTGTGAAACATGTATAGATGTTTCAAGCTTGAGTTTCTTTTGTTGTTACCATAACAGGGAAAAGTGAGTTTACTAGAGAGAGAGCGCCAATCTGTGCAGTGTGAATGATGTACTGATGGTAAATTTAAGAAAATAAATTACACAAGTTTGGTTGCATGGATTAGCCTTTTTTCAGTAAAATGAACACCCGGTTTATTACTCCATTCAGAATTTAATGGCAACATTCTTGTTGCCATCATTAACAAATTATGTTTAGCCCAAGCAATAAACTAATTAATTCACTTTGCTAATGCTCCCAAACTACTCTTCTAGCCTGACTTATTTTTGTTTCCATTTCTGCTTAAATAATGGAAAATGTCCATCCCTGAGGCAACATTATTTTTTAATGACATTTTTTTTAATAGTATAGTCTAATATTACTGTCTGTCTGCTGGATCAAAAATGCATTTAAAATGCAGTCGTATTTTACACAATGTAGTTTTGCTGACCTGCAGATTATCTACAGCCCCTGCGGATATAATGCTCATCACTAGTGTGTGCTGTTATCTGGTCATCAGCATTCTTCACTCGTCTTCTGCTGAACAAAATGTATGATCATTTGAAGTTTGGGAAGATCAGACTTTTCACTTGTAAACTATCCCCTCATCTGTTTACTGTAGGTTCTTGGCAGACCTGGGTTCAGCATTGCTGACAAAAAGAGGAAGACGGGCCGCATCGGCGCTAAACACCGCATCCGCAAGGAGGAGGCCATGCGCTGGTTCCAGCAGAAGGTGTGTGGAATTGCCTGATCACATCAGTGAGAAGTGCACTGCCATCCCGGGACCTTTTACCAATCATGTTAATCTCCTCCAACTTTGCTCCAATATTGTCTTATTACATTCTGCAAAAATGCCACAAATGAAATACTCTCTACAGTTTTTGATTCAGTTCCCTGCTCTTGCTTTAACTTGTAACATTAATATTTAGGCTAATTCATTTAGATCATGAAGTTTACACTAATTATATACTAATTTAAACCAGAATGTGACTGAGTTTTAGAATGAGCTGCCGGTCATTTATATGACGTTTCCACCTTTTTTTTGCTTGCTAATGTCATTCCCACCGCACCTTCCCACCCCTCTACAGCCACTTTTATTTGTTTTTTTCATCATGATTGCCAGTGTTAATGCTAGGCAGAAGTTTTCAAATGTTAAAGTTCAAATTCTAGTGCAATCTCTTGTGTTTGCTGTTTTTCAAGTCATTAAACTGAATTTACCTGAACACTTTTTTTTCTTGTCTTTCAGTACGACGGCATCATCCTCCCTGGCAAGTAAAGGACCACCATTTTTTGAATTTGTATCAAAAAAATAAAAAGGAACAAAACCCCAAACTCCTGTGCATGTGTCTTCATTTGATTGTATTGGTGTTGCGCTTCTCTTCGGCTGTCTGATCAGTGGAGACACTGTTAAACTTCACAGTGAACCAATTTAAAACCGAATACAGCTGGACATTTTAAAGGGTGCAAATTATAGTTAATAGTTTTGATATCCTTGGTTCAGTCCTTTTTTTGTGTATGGTGTGTAAAATTAAACTGCAATTCTTTTCCAAAGTTAAAGCTTGGTTGGTGAGTGGCTGTAATGCTTTGTATTGGAAAGCTTTGGAGAAAGAGGCATGTTTGGGTTTAATCAATTTAGCTTTATTTAAATCCAGAGATCTAGTAGCAGATACACTCCAGGCTGTTCTCTTATACTTGCGTTCCCTCTTGGCTGTGCATTCAGGAGCTGACATCTTTGTTTTGGAAGATCATGTTTTATCTGTTACAGGTGGTCATTGTAATGACTACATAAGTACAAAGTAAAGACCTGTTATTGAGACATTATGCTCACTTTAAATCAAAACATCAATACGTTCAAATGGGAATTTACACTTTTACCTTTAGTCAGTTTATAGACCATGAGATCAGTTTATTTTCATCCAAACCTGAAAATTCATTTTTACCTTTCAACCACAAGATATTTCGAAGAAACCAGTGAACATTGCCTTCTGTAGGATTAGTTTTTCCTGCTATGGATGTCAATGGTTACAGCTTTCAGCTTGCTTCAAAATGATAGTGTGTGTCAACAGAATAAAGAAACTCCTGAGGGTCTGGAGGTCTTTAGGGTGAACAAATGAGTGTATTTTAAATTTGTGGATGCACTATTTTAATATTTGGCAACATTAAAACCCTTTTCTAACTAATTTCTTGTCTTTGTGTATAAATGCAAATCTTAAGTACCCCTGAGTGATGTTTGCAGTTATTGGCTTTGAATATTGAGAGAGAAAACAGAATAAAAAACAAATAAATATGAAAATAAATAGAAGACTAGAACTACTGAATTAAGCATTATTTTATTATTTTTTTTATATAATTGTTCTTTTATATATTATTTTATATAATGGTTCTGAAAGAGATCAAGCTTCACCCCTGTAAGAAAAAGTTACTCAAATGTAATGTAATTCAATAGAACTTCGGCTCAATTTCTAAAACTCCTCCACAGAGACCTCACTATATTCATCACACTGCAGAGGCGTGTGTGAAATGTACCTTTCATATTCTTCATTCAAGGGCCCTAAGTAGTGCTTATTCTCTGAACTTCCAGTGTATCTATTCTAAATGCATATCTGGAGTTTAAGAACAAGACTAAAACATAAACACTTGAAGGGTTAGTTCACCCAAAAACCTAAAATGACTATTTACTCAGCCACACGAGATTCCAAACCTTGAGTTTCTTCTGTTGAAGAATAGGATATTTTGAAGATGTAACCTTGACTTACATAGTAAGAAAAACATATACTATGAAGGTTACTGGTATCTAGATTTTTCAAAAGATCATTAATGTTCAACAGAAGACAGAAACTCAAAGGTTTGGGATGAGGAAATCACTACATAATTTTCAGATTTAGGTGAACTACACCTTTTAAGTGTCTTAATGGTGTTACACAGTGTTGGGGGTAACTTTACAAGTAATGCGAGTTACGTAATATTTTCTAAGTAAGACATTACTATTAAATAAAAAAATTAATAATATTTGAGCTACTTTTTAAAAATGTAATGCGAGTTACTTTTCTGCGATGGAAGTTTTCTCTTTTTGAATGGATGGACGAAAAGGAAATGGGATTTTCTCAATGGACAGTGATTTTACTGAGCTAATAAAGCTAAGACAAAAGTAGCAAACTCATTGCTTTAATCATTCTGTATGTACGGTATATATAGGCAAGGCAAGTTTATTTATATAGCACATTTCATACACAGTGTCAATTCAAAGTGCTTATAGCTCTGGGGTCAAGAAGTTAGATACAGATGCAGTTGGATAGCATCTTAAATTATTAATTTTTGTGTGTTTTAGAGGTAAATGGTGTAGCTTATACAGTGTGTTGTTCAGTGCAGAGCTCCTCTTAAAAAAAACACACACACACCACCTCCCAAGTTCTGAAAGAGATCAAGCTTCAGCCCGGTAAGAAAAAGTAACTCAAAAGTAATGTAATGCATTATTCAGGGCTGCTGCTGGCTGGTACGGGCCCTATGGAAACATCTCGTGGGTGTCGTGGACGAAAGTGGAGGAGGGTTGAAGTTGCTGCATACGAAAGTGAAGGGGGGGGGGCAGGTTTGGCACATGGGTTTGCAGACGAAAGTGAAGCATGGGAGTGGATGGGTGGAGTCACAGACAAAAGTGAATAGTGACCGGGTGGGGAGGTGGGCCCCTAATAGTATATCTAGGGACCCCAATACGGCATGGGCCCAATCGTCCTAACTTTCTCCCCCTAGTGGCGACCCTGGTATTAGTCACAATAAAAAGTAACAGCAATGCAACTAGTTCTTTTTAATAAAGAGAAAGTAACTCAAAAGTAACGTAACGCATTATTTAGGGACGGCACTGGCTGGTACAAAATGACAACATTTTTAGGGTGGGGCGGACGGAGGTGGGGGGAAAAAAAGGGGGGGGGGTGGAGTCACGGACGAAAGTGAAGAGCGGGTGGGCCCCTTATAGTATCACTGGGGGCCCCAAAACGGCATGGCAAGTAACGCAACTAGTTACTTTTACTTAAGAACAAGTAACGCAACACTTTACTCAGGGGCGCACTGGCCGGTATAGTCCCTGTGACAACATTTTGAGAGTGTCGCGGACGAAAGTGGGGAAAAAAAAAAAGGGGGGGGGGGGTGTAGTCACGGACAAAAGTGAAGAGCGGGTGGGCTCCTTATAGTATCTCTGGGGGCCCTAAAACGGCATGGCAAGTAACGCAGCTGGTTACTTTTACTTAAGAAACAGTAACTCAAAAGTAACGCAACGCATTACTCAGGGGCACCGCTGGCCGGTACAGGCCCTGTGACAACATTTTGAGAGTGTCGCAGACGAAGTGGCGCCCCTGGCATTTTGTTACAATAAAAAGTAACAAAGTAACTAGTTACTTTTACTTAAAATAAAGGGTAGCATGGTCCATTTGAGTATTAGTAGACTGTCTGCCTAATATCTCTTGATATGCTCCTTCAACAGACTATAAGTAACTTTGCAAGTACATGTCAACTCACTCTAACCCCAACCTAACAGTCTACTTATCTAATGAGAATTAGTTGGCATGTAGATGCAATGTAACTTAAATTCAACAAACAGACCATTAAAATAAACTGTGACCAAATAAAGTAACGTAATGCATTATTCAGGGGCGCTGCTGGCCGGTACAGGCCCTATGACAACATTTCGTGCGTGTCCGGATGAAAGTGAAGCGTGAGCTGTGTGGGTACTCATGGTGGGCCCCTAATACACTGAAAAAAAATTATTCACAGATGATTCCTTGGATTTACTCAATTTTTTTACGTTAAGTGGTTGTAAACAATTTATTTGGGCTGAATTTAAACAAATTAAGTTGAACATTATTACATTTAATTTGTTTGTTTAAACTCAACACAAATAAATTGTTTGCAACCGTTTTTTCAGTGTAGTATCTCTGGGGCGCCCAAAACGGCATGGGCCCTTAGAATCATCCTAACTTCATTATTCACAATAAAAAGTAACTCAACTAGTTACTTTTACTTAAGAAAAATAACTCAAAAGTAATGTAACGCATTCCTCAGGGGGGTCGGCCTTAGAATCATCCTAACTTTCCCTCAGTAGCGGCGCCCCTGGCATTAATTACAATAAAAAGTAACAAAGTAACGCAACTAGTTACTTTTTGGGGGAGTAATCCAAAATCGTAATGCATTACTTTTAAAGGTAACTTTCCCCAACACTGGTTACTCTTTACTTTCTACTCTCAGTTTCAATTCCAAATTTCTCTTTCTTGTTCTCTCAATTCTGCACTCTTATCAATCCCTCACTTTCCACTCTACACTGTAGTAAAATATCCATAAATGAGCAGTTTTCTTTATTCTGTGATTCATACTTTTATTTCCCCCCATTTATTTATGCTTTTGAATTGCATTATGGGACTTTAATCGTTCTTCCAACAAGCTTTAACCTTCAGAAGTTCGAAAAAATGACTTTTAATAACGTTTTTAATAGTTTAAAGTGATATATCATCTGAGTTGGTGTTGTATATTACGCTACAAACACCTTGTAATAACCCCCCAGTATGTTTTCTGTTATTTTAAAGACTTAATTCTCTATATATGTTATTTCTTACTCGTAATATTATTTCAAAGGACTGAAATGTCATTAAAAGTCATTTTGTTAAACTGTAGAGTTTAATTTTTACATCCCATAATGCAAGTCACAACCATTAATAAACAGAAAACACTGTTATTTAACAGATATTTTACACAGTTTCTCTTCTTCTTTTTGTCTTCTGTATATTTTTATATCTTCTCATGCTGTGTTGTTCTGCAGAGCCAGACTGCTGTGGTCTTCATGGGACGGGGTGTTTCGGTGTCTGCGGGACGTGTGTCTTGGAGGCAAACCCAGAGCGCAGCAGGACACTCCAACAATGGGTTCAGGCAGATCCTCCACTGCTGCCCAGCTGTCGGTGCCAGGATCATACCTCTGCACCGCTGACTTATAACGCTTTTCTGCTTCATTCCATCCACCTAATATATACAGATGACTCCCAATTGGGGACATTCCAGCCGTGCTCACTCCCATTGGCAGATTAGCAGCTCTACTCCACTCCTGGCTCTCCGGAGAAAAAACCTCCATGGTCATCACATCAATACGGACTCCACCCGCTCCCAATTGGCTTCCACCAACAACATACACTTTTCCTGCGAGTAATGCAGAGCAATGCCATCCGCGTGGTGTTTCCAGCTCTCCTTTCTCGCTCCATGCATCTCTATCAATGCTGTATTGGATGACAGAGCGAGAGTAGGCGCAGTTGACGTAGCCGCCGGTCACTAATATATCTCCTGATGGGAGGACCGCGCTGGAATGGCAGCACCTGGGCATGTCCATTGGGGTGCGGAGCTGCCATGTGTTGGTTGAAGGCTGGTAGCTTTCTATGGTGGCTAGGAGGCCGTCGGTGTTGCGGCCGCCAATGGCGTATAGACGCCCATTTGTGGCCACCAAGCTGAAATGGGTACGTCGTTGGCGCATGCTGGTCAGATGCAGCCATGTGTTGAAGCGAGGGTCGTATCTGAGGAAGGAATTGAAATGCTGTTAAAATTTCTATACAGTCTATAATAGTTGTGTTGTATTGGATGTGAAGGGTTCTTCCTTTCTGAGTTTGTGCACCAACATACAGTTGAAGTCAGAATTATTAGCCCTTCTGTATATTTGTTCCCCTCAATTTCTGTTTAACTGAAGGAAGATTTTTTCTAAATGCATTTCTAAACATAATAGTTTTAATAACTCATTTCTAATAACTGATTTCTTTTATCTGTGCCATGATGACAGCACATTATATTTGACTAGATATTGTTTAAGGTGCTAGCATTCAGCTTAAAGTGACATTTAAAGGGTTAACCAGGTTAATTAGGGTAATTAGGCAAGACATTGTATAACAGTGGTTTGTTCTGTAGTCAATCGAGAAAACAAATATAGCTTAAAGGGGCTAATAATATTGACCTTAAAATAGTTTAAATAAATTAAAAGCTTTTATTCTAGCCGAAATAAAACAAATAAGACTTTCTCCAGAAGAAAAAATATTTTTTTAAATACTGTGATACATAATTTGCTCTGTTAAATATCACCTGAGAAATATTTGAAAGAATATTTCACAGGAGGGCTAATAACTTCGACTTTAACTGTATATGGCAACAAAACCTTAATTTCTTAATTTGCACACTATAAAAGAAATTAATGACAAAGTCAAGACAACAAATATTTTGCTTTAAAGAGCCCATAATATGGGTTTTTGAAGTGGAGTGAAATATCCAGCTAAGGCTTAAATCTGTAAGTGTACAGTGTTTAAAATTATTGATTCATCTATAAAAGAGTCGACTCATAGTGCTTCAAACGAGTCGTCTTGATAACGAGTCATTAGGTGTTTCGCGATGACGCAGCTACGAAACACAAGCCTCGCCAGTAGTTTACGCGCGCAAACCAGGGAGATTTGAAACCTGCGGCCCCGCCCACTAACACAGAAAAAACACTAGACACACAGACGCCGCCGGTCGAATGAAGTCACGCTGTGCTCAGATGGATAATATTGACAGTCTCTACCCAAAGATGAGTTGTGAACTGTGAAGAGTCAGTGGTTGAGGTTTATTCACTAGTGTAAGTAAGGTAAGTAAGTAAGTTAGGTGTATTTAATCTGGTTTGGGGAAAGCTCTTCGGCCCAGTTTTGTGTTTAACAGATGTCTAAATCTAGATTTCTTGGTTAAAACAAGATAGACATCTAATAGACATCTATTAGACGTCATGGCTAAAACTAAGCTAAATTAAGGCAGGAAGTGAAAAATTTTAGGCCTATTTTTGGATTATTGTTAGATCTCTATTAGATTTTCACTCAGCTCAAATATAGCCAGGTGGGTTTATCTCAACCAAATTTTGTCCAATGCTAACAAACAATAGATCAATGGAAAACGTATTGACGTAGCTTTCAGGTGATTTATACATATCAGTTAAAATATTGACATGTATGACTGGTTTTGTGGTCCACGTTCACATTTGCCTGCAGGCTTAAGTGTGTTTAATCTGGTTTGGGAGAAAGCTCTTCGGCCCACAATACATTTTTGTGTTTAATAGATGTCTAAACCTAGATTTCTTGGTTATAACAAGACAGACATCTAATAGACATCTATTAGACATCATGGCTAAAACTTGGCTAAATAAAAGCAGTAAGTGAAAATCTATTAGATGTTTAACTATAGCCAACTATAGTCATTCATTCCTCTCTATTTGATGTCTGTTTTTGGATTATTGTTAGATCTCTATTAGATGTTCACTCACAGCTCAAATTCAGCCAAGTTTGTTCAAACCAAGATGTCTAATAAAGGTCCATTAAACAAAAAAAACCTTGCTGTGATAAGTGTGGCCCTGCAGAAACAGGACTGGACTATCTGTTTTACACTGTCTGTTGTTGATGTTATTTGTGATACCTGCTAAGGGTACCAACAGCATGTTTAGCCTGGTTTCGAGCATCGTTTTGATCTTCTCCTCCTGCTACATACAGGAATCCGTCCATCACGGCCACACACTGGTTGAAGCTCTTTGCTGGAAGTTGAGTAAGATGGCGCCATGTAGCCGTTCCTTCTCGAGGATCTCTCCACAGAACCTGCCATTAAAAAACAGGCAAGTTAGCAATCATAAGCAAATCAAATATTTATTTTCCTATAGGAACACTCCACTTTTTTGAAAAAGAGGCTCATTTTACAACTTCCCTGGAGTTAAACAGATATTGACAATTTTTAATCCATTCAGCTGATCTCCAGGTCTGGCGGGAGCAATTTTAGCTTAGCTTAGCATAGATCATTGAATCGGATTAGACCATTAGCATCTTAATTTTTCTATTTGAAGCTTGACCCTTCTGTAGTTACATCATGTGCTAAGACTCACGAAAAATTATTATTTTTTATTCTCTAGACCAATATGGCTAGGAACTATACTCTCATTCTGGTGTATTAATCAATTAACTTTGCCGCTGTGCCATCCATGGCTGAAGCAAGTGAAGTGATATTATGGAGCGTCTAAAAATAGTCCTGAACGGTCTCTCACAAATATCTCTACAGTAGTAAGATTTCAAGGCCCTGCATAATATCATTGCGTGTATATCATACCATGCTACAGCTAATTGTTAATTTAATTAATAACTTAATTGATTATTATGATGGAATCAGAGTATAGTTCCATATCAGCCTAGAAAGTAGCACCTTTTCATTTTCCTTCAGTTTGAGTACACAATAACTACTACTGAGTCGAGCTTTAAATAGCAAAATTATCTAAAACTCTTTGGTCATTTTCGAGGGAGATGCTAATGGTCCAATCTGATTCAATGATCTATGCTAAGCTAAAAGTGCTGTCTCCAGACCCAGATATTGGCAGAATTAATTAAAAAAATGCTAAAACTGTAAGGGGAGTTAAATATTAGAGTAAAGGTGGAGTGTTCTTTTAAATGTAAAGCAGGAAATTCTGTCCTATTCCTGCACTGTACAAAATATCCGTACATTAGCAGTTTTTGTATGTTTTTGTTTTATTTTACCAGTTTATTCATGCTTTTGAATTGGATTATAGAATCATGATCTTTCTTCCAACAACTTTTGACCTTGAAAAATTGGAAAAAGGGGCTTTTATTAACCTTTCTTAATAGTTTAAAGTGATATATCATATGGGTTGGTGTTGTATATTATGATACAAACATTTTGTAATAAACTGACAGTACATTTTTTGTTATATCTCTATATATTATTTCTAATACATTATATTATTTCAAACTACTCAAATATCAATAAAAGTCACTTAGTTAAACTGTAGAGTTGATTTTTCAACAGAGATCAACATCCCATAATGATATTCACAAACAGAAATAAACGTAAAACAATCGTGAATCACAAAACACAGATATTTTTTACAGTGTGGAGAGCCAGCTTCTTGAAGAATTTAGCTCTAATTCTCATCAAACTAAAACCACCTAGCCATGGTGTTCATGAATACTAGAAACATCTTGGCTGCAGTATTGAACCATTATGAAGGTAAACACATCCAGGAGTAGAATGGACATGAATCTGTAAAATGTTTGAAATGCCATCAATAAGAGCAACAAATAATAACTTGACTTCTAGTTGATCGTTTGGAAAAGTGGCAGAAGACCTACTGGAACCCTCATAGACCCAAGATTCTCAAGAAATCAGTCAAGTTTGGTGAAGGAGAAATCATGGTTTGGGGTTCCATTCAGTATGGGGGCCTGTGAGAGATCTGCAGAGTGGATGGCAACATCAACAGCCTGAGGTATCAAGACATTTGTGCTGCCCATTACATTACAAACCACAGGAGAGGGCACATTCTTCAGCAGGACAGCGCTCCTCATACTTCAGCCTCCATATCAAAGCTCCTGAAAGCAAAGAAGGTCAAGGTGCTCCAGGATTGGCCAGCCCATTCACCAGAAATGAACATTATTGAGCATGTCTGAGGTAAGAGAAAGGCATTGAAGATGAATCTAAAGAATCTTGATGAACTCTGGGAGTCCTGCAAGAACGCTTTCTTTGCCATTCCAGATCAAGGCATAATCATATTTTATTGTGGTAAAATAAGCGTAATCTAGAGGCCTTTGCCATTCATATAAGCCACTTCTGATACCAAATGATCAACTAGAAGTCAAGATATTATTTGTTGTTCCTAAAACTTGGATAGGCGACAAGACTTTTGTCAGGTAGTGTATGTACCTCTCGACTTAGGGCACGCTCAGTGAGTGAAGGGCGTCCTCCAATGGTTAGAAGAGCGTTCTGGCTCCCGCGGACTTTGGTGCGGCGTGACTGCAGTGTGTTCTGCTGGTACGGCAGCAAATGGTAGTTCATGGCATCCACCAGAAGACGGTGACACTGGGGATCTAGCATCATACGTGGCACTGGCTGGATCTCGCTAACCAGCTCACTAGCGGGGATGGTCTCAAATCGCACGTGGGACAGCAGTTCTGCAGCGTGCTCCTGCCTCTTAGGGTCAAAGTCTAACCACTTCATTGCAATCTAGGTTCCAAGAAGAGTTAAAGTGAGCGATCCACATTTAGCATCAGTATTCAGTCTACTTTTATAAATAGTGTTCACGCTCTACATGTCTGTACCATTCCAACAGCCCTCTTTTTACAGTATGTGCTGTGTTTGCTGACATATTTAGCTTTTAGGTCATTGTATAAATAGGATTTTCCTAAGCAAGGGTTGGCAAGTTTGGTCCTAGAGAGCCACATGCATGCTGAAGTTCACACTGGTCTTGATGCACATCATATGAATAAAGAAAGCAACGTCTAAGGCATATTAGAAAGATATTAGATATTTTGCTTTTCTGCGAGATATATTTTTTTCAATATTTATTGGTTTTATTTTAGTTTTAGTTTGTTTTGTTTATTTATTTAAATAAATAATTCATCCTATTGAATATATATATATATTTATACATATACACATACACTCACTGGCGTCTTTATTAGGTACACCTGTCCAACTGCTCATTAACGCAAATTTCTAATCAGCCAATCACATGGCAGCAACTCAATGCATTTAGGCATGTATACATGGTCAAGATGATCTGCTGCAGTTCAAACTGAGCATCAGAATGGGAAAGAAAGGGGATTTAGGTGACTTTGAACGTGGCATGATTGTTTGTGCCATCTTCTGATGGCTACTTCCAGCAGGATATTGCACCATGTCATAAAGCGTGAATCATCTCAGACTGGTTTCTTGACCATGACAATAAGTTCACTGTACTCAAATGGCCTCCACAGTCACCAGAGCTCAACCCAATAGAGCACCTTTGGGATGTGGTGGATTGGCATCATGGATGTGCAGCCGACAAATCTGCAGCAACTGCGTGATGCTATCATGTCAATATGGACCAAAATCTCCGAGGAATACTTCCAGTACCGTGTTGAATTTATGCCACGAAGGATTAAGGCAGTTCTGAAGGCAAAAGGGGGTACAACCCGCTACTAGTAAGGTGTACCTAATAAAGTGGCCTGTGAGTCACAAGATGTCTATTTGAGACAAATTAAGGTGAATAGAACAAAAACAGAAAACAATAGAACAAAGATTAAAAAATTTTAAATGAACAGCGCTTCATGGTTTACTGTGAAGTCTAAAAGTTTTGATGTACAGACTTTCATCAATCTAATGTAAAAATAACACTCTATAGTTGGCATTATATAAATTATCAAGCACAGTTAATCTTTGATAAAGTGGCAAACTTTATCCTTTTTTTGTGCCCAAATGGTTTAAATTCACTTTAAATCTTAACTCAAATGAGTTTTTTTAACACACAAAAAAGTAAAAGGTTAACTGTAATAAGCTCACAACCCAATTAGCTTAATTTTCAATTCAGTCTGGGATCATTTATGCCACCTACACTGTAAGAAATGCTGGATTCCTTCATGTGCCAAGACAAATTGTTTAAGTTTACTTAATTTTTTTTACAAATGTAAGTGGACTGAACATAAAGATTTACTCATTTTTAATTATTAAATGTGAACAAACAGCAAAAGTCATTTTTTCAGTGTAATATAGTTTATATGTTTAAGGCTATGCTTAAAAAATAAGAGAATAATTAAACAATAAAAATATTTGTAATATATTCCATGACCTGATCAAAAAATATATATAAAATTCCCTGATTTTCAATGTCTTGAATGGACCTTTTAAAATGTTATGATATTCCAGAAACTCCATGACCCATGGGAACCCTCTACTATACAAGTCTATGGCTGTTTTTTCCATTATTCTTCAGTGTATCATCCTTTGTGTTCAACAGGAAAAAAAAACTTGGTCCCACTTTATGTTAAGTGGTCTTAACTAATATGTATTACATTGAAATTAATAATTTGTTGCAATGTACTTACTGTGTAATCACATGTTTTTACATTGTACTTATGACTGATTAAATACCTGCATGTAATTACATCTATAATTAATTTCTGTAATTACATCTTCAATTACACTGTTGACCGTCCCTTACACTTTAACCCACCCTTAAAACCCTCCACACAACCAAGCCTGTCCCTAACCCGACCCATATCCCACCTCAAGTGTTCTGCAATACATTATAATCACAGTAAGTTCATTTTTTAATGCAAGTACACAGTAATTAAGGACACCTAATAAAAAGTGGGACTGTTTTTTGGAGGATGGGATGAGTAAATGATAACAGAAGTTTCATTTTTGTGTGAACTGTCTCTTTAAGTTTGGATCAAAACTGTGTCTCTACAGGACCAAAGCTGCCTACAACCCCTGTCCTAAGCATTTGTGCTCTGTTTTCCACCTCTCCTTACGCTGACCTGAAAGGTGGAGACCTCTGAGGGAAGAATAAGGTTGTCGTCCTGCAGGAAAGCTGTGATCTGCTCAAAGGTAAGTTGGTTGAATTGGGTTGTTTCAGAAAACTGGGCAAAATTCTCTAAGATGTAACGCCGGGCGGCATCTCGGACAGGCATCAGGCCGTACGCAGCACCGATGTTCCACACGTACACACAGGTGTGTGTGTTCAGCTCGGCCATCAGGAAGTCCATGCACATCTGAAGAAGATGCGGGATCTGCAGAGTGCTTGCTGCAGACACAGTGCAACCAATGGTGTACAGCGACATGTGCACACGGCCCAGGTACGCAAAGGTAATCACGTTGGCAAGTCCTGCGGGACAAATATAACACCAATTATGTTTTATTATAGGTTGCTCCAGGATGATAGCTGCTTAGTGCTGTTATTAGAGCTAGCTTTTTCTTTTTACATTTGACATCTATTGGAAAGTTAAAGCATCTGGAAGTTGTTATTCATGCACTTATTACATCTAAACTGGATTACTTTAACTCTCTTTATTCTGGTCTTTCTGAATCTTCATTGTTATGACTGCAATCTGTTCAGAATGCTGCGTCAGGAATTTTGACTGGTCACTATGAGAGTCCATATTGATCCCTCCATTGGCTTTCTGTGGCATTTAGGATTGATTTTAAAATCCTTTTATTTGTATATAAAGCATCATCTGATTTTTTTATTCTCTAAGTGTGAAGCAGTCTGTATTCTCTAAAAGTATGCAGTAAGCCAGGCTGAAACTGGGTTTGTGTAAGATGAGTAACCCTGCACAGGAGCAACACTATGAGAAGGCTATTCTGAAGAATGACTGATTATGTAGAATAACTGAGTTTGAAAAGCACTGATTATATATGTTAAATACTCATATGAAGCTATATCTGTGAAAGGCATTCAGGAGAGTAACGTATTATCAATGTACTGTAAGGTCCACCCAGTTGGCCCAATGAAGGTGTCTGCTGGTGGATGAAGGTTCACCGCCTGTTCAGTCTTTCCAGTGCACAATGTTGATTTACTTCAAATTTAACTCATATCTGACTCCAATTTGAATATGAGGTGGTTTAGAATATATTTATCTTTCGTTTTAGCTGACTCCAATCATAAAACACTGAGAAGATTATATTATTATATAATTTAGATAAATGTTTGAACCTTTTGTCTTCACTCGTAACTATTACATTTGTTTATTCGGGTGCTCATGTCGCTCAGAGAAATCGCCGCGGCTGATGGCGTCCCTCACGGTCACACTCTTGTCAGTCTTGATTGTTGAACAGAGGTAATTGACTAATACTTTTAGATGGCCGCTTCTATGTTTGCTCATTCTAAAGTATTTTAGATTAGTCCTCCTTAGATGTACACCCTTGAGTAAAGACTATATAATTTCTAATCAGAGGTCAAGGCCATTATTATAAATGTAACCGACTACTGTACTTTATAATCATTTTGGTTTAGCCAAGACCATGGTTTCCCATGTACACTAAATTTAGAATAATATTACTTTCAAACAAGGGTCGGGTACCCTATCGAGGTTAGTCGTGCAACGCCTGGATGGAATTAACCCCCTCTCCACCTAAGTACACTTGAACCAATATAAAGAGTCAGTCAGATCCCTAAAATACAATTAGTGTGCCCAATGCTCCATCTCAACTGGATTTTAGTCCGTCTACTGACCTGACATAGGAAGTGCGGATACAACGTAATCTACTAGAATGAATAATTACAGAGTAAGCTAAATATGTTCAAACATAACAATTTAAGAGTCAGGTAAATGTGTATTATGCTAATTATTCAGTCAATTCATAATCAATACAAGACATCAAATTCACAAAGATAGATCTAAGATCAAAAGATGCATGCCTGATGCATACCTGAGAGCTCCACACTACGGGCTGATCTGGTTACAGAATCGTGCCGAACATTTTGAAACTTTCCCTTAAGTAGTCAATGCAGGAATCTCCTTCAAAGGAGAGGTGTGTGTTGAATAACAAAGGGCATATTTCCCCTATGTATATAGGGAACAAATGGTAATTTGAATAGGAGCCCCCTACGGTAGGTAAAGGCACACCCTTAGCAGTGATTCAAAAGATACCTGAAGTCAGGGCCAGATTAACCAATGGGCATTATGAGCTCAGGCCCAGGGGCCCGTGCGCACTTGGGGCCCCTGCGAGGGGCGGGGTGATTTTGTAGTGTCTTATTAGGCTAAGTGCAAATAGCACACCTCGTTAGAATGAGATAGTTGAGTGATTCCTCCCATCACCGTTTGATTGACAGAGACAACATAACTAAAGAGAGCGGCAAAAGAGAGCGGCAAACAGCAGTGTGTGTAAACATGTTTTGACAAGATCGATCATGAACCCGGTTCGAATCCAGCGTCTGATGAACACGTTTTCTTTTTTCCCCCTGTACATATCAGATTTTGCCTACTCTTCATCATGAGGAAGACAAGTAGGGGTCATTAATAAGTGTGTGTATTATGGCAGACTCAGATTCATAGAACTGAACTGGATTGGAGAGGTGTTATATCCCAATCATGTTCATTATAAGTTTGTAGAAGTTATACATTAAAACACCCTTAAATATAAATTTTAGTACTGCTTCAGTGAATCTGAACAAGTCAATTAAAATCCATTAATTTTCACTAGTTGTATAAGTTGTATTTTTTTTTCAAAGTGTGCTTTAAATGCTTAAATAAGTTAACTCTTTGTAGACTAGAAATATAAGTACTGTATATCATTTATTTTAATATGCGGGCAATACATTGTAGATTAATTTGATTAAAAAATATGATATTAATCTTATTCTTTAATTCAACTATAGAGGTGCGGCCAGGTAGAGAGGCTACAAGACATTGTGCCCAGGGGCCTCTGAACTGTTAATCCGGGCCTGCCTGAACTTATATATCTATTATTTTGATTATGTCTATTTCTGAGGGAATGGGACCATTGTACCAGTCGCACTGAGACATTTCAAATGATATCAAACATGATGCAAAAAGTCACTTGATAAAGAACATTTATACTTTAATATGACCTTCCTGTGAGTTGGGTGAGGGGGAAGAGTAGGAGAAGATAAGGGAATGTGGCTTTTTCCATATTGTGGCTCATGAGGTGTGAATGTAGATGTTTGCCTTGTCCATGTGGATGCATAAAATATCTGAGATTTCTCAAATCTTACAGTACCATCATGACAATGTATGTAAACATCTATGCTTCTATGAAGTGACATCTGTGGTGTGAAAGCATTTGCCTATGTAGACCTTAGCTAGCGGGCTGAGAGCCAAGAATAACAAGAACACCTGAAATTAAAAACTTATTCAAGGATGGTCAGAAGTTAAAACGAGACACCTAGGGGTAGAGCAAACTGTATAAAGATTGTGAAGAATATAGACACTTTGTCCAGGAGAGACTTCAGATTGCTCTGAGGTCTGCTCCGCACGTTTTCAGCTTTATTATGTTAATGAAGTCTATTCTGGTATCCAAAACCTCCCGTCTGATCCGTCGTTGATTAATGAAAAGGTTGGCAACCGACAGTACCAAGTTACATTTCTGAACTTCTTGTGCCATACTGTCCTGCTAGGGCATTTAGGTGCTCAGGTCACCTACTTTGGGCTGATTGGGCTTTTTCTGTGGTTGGTCCCAAACTCTGATATGGTCTCCCCTATCATGTGAGATCTGCTCCTTCTCTGGACATTTTTAATTCTATACTTAAACACTTTTTATTCTTTAGCTATTACATGTGTGTAGATATAGTTGTAATTTTATAGCCTAGATCTGTTTGTACATTTGCAGAGAGCTTTGGATCAATTTTATTGTGCTTAAATGTGCTATATGAATAAATGTTGCTCTTGCTTTAGTCACTCCAATGTAGGGGGCACCAAGCGGCGCACTCCCATTGTCCTGCAGGGTTCGGTTCCAACCCTAATCAAACACACCTGAACAGTAATCAAGCTCTTACTAGGGCTGTATTCAAAATCACCCTCGTGCACTATTTAAGGGAGCAGTCATTTTTTTAGTTGTGTTTGAAACTATAAGACTCTTTGTCCTGCAAAATTTCATGATGCATCCCACCTGTAATTCTCAGGTGCTCCTGAATGGTTGGTTCAGGCGTGTTTGGTGAGAGTTGCAGGCAGAGGTGCAATGGGGGAAACGGAAACAGAATGCATTGGGTCTGGAGCAGGGATGGGCAAACTTGGTCCTGGAGGGCCGGTGTCCTGCAGAGTTTAGCTCCAATCCTAATCAAACAAACCAGGATGTTTGGCTATCCCTGGCCTGGAGACTTGGAGGAACCCACAGTGAAGTGGACATTTGCTTTTCTTACTAGGAGTTTATCTGAATGAACACTTCGCGAATAAATACATGTTATTTTGCCTCATTTATGACTTATGTTTATATATATCAATTTTTTTAGAGAAAGAAGAAGATGGGATCAGGGATAGGTCCACAAGTTGGGATTCGGGATGTCCACAGTTAAGTCCCTAGCTTTAGGCAACGAACATTTTTCACCCTTATGTTCATTGAGGAAATTAACACTGGTCCCTAGTGAGAAATAGCTTGTTGGATAAACTCTATAAAAAATGTTGGGTTGTCATAACCCAATGTTGGGTCAAATATCACCAAGCCCAATATTGGGTGAATGCAGATGCAAATGAATGAATGAATGAATGAACAATACTGTTATTTATTATGTTTCTGGGGTGGCACGGTGGCACAGTGGATAGCACAATCACCTTACAGCAAGAGGGTTGCTGGTTCGATTTGGATTTGTTGGATTTGTCAACAATTGGATTTGTCTATGTTTGCCCCAATATTGGTTTACGACAACTCAGCTTTTTTTTGTGTATATCTCTTAAGTCTTACCAAGAGGCGAGAGGGTCGGAAGTTCCAGTCGTTTGAGTCCCGGGTCTTTGGCCAGGACTTCTCGGAGATACTGACTGACTGAGGAAATGACAAGTTTGTGAACATCAAATGCTTTGGTTTTACAGGCCAGCTCCATGTCAGTGAGGAAGCGCTCCTGTCTCATGCGGCTCAGCTCCTCCAGCAGAGCAGATCCATGCAGAGGCCTGGTGAGTTCGCTGCCCAGCCCGAAACCCTTCTCCCCAGGCCGGATCACCGGTGGGGGTAGCGGCACCCCGTTCAGACGGTTCAGCTGCTCCACATTCAGAGGGAGCTCCAGCTTTTTTACATTGGGCTCCCGGACAAGCACTCCACCCTCAACTGTTGTCACCTCAGGAATAGACTTCTTAGGGCGTGCAGACTTCTTTTTGGGAGCCATCGTGATGTTTAGCCTGCTTAGATGAGTATAACATGTGCTTAGATGCCTTTTTATTAGGTCAGGTTAACATTTTTAACTGACAGATTCACTGTGGTTTTTAAAGGTTTGGTCACACATTATTTTACCCTTGTGTATTGTTGGTGGCTGTTTTTGCCCGTTGACTTTCATTATAATGACATGTTTTGATTGCAAAATCATGACATAATATAATCATGCATTCTTGATCGTTGCTGGTTTTCCCTGTTGGGAAGAGGTACAGTTAGAAGTTTGTTCATGGCTTTGCAGTTAAAAAAATGTCATTATAATGGAAGTCAATGAGGCAAAAACAAGATTAGGATAAGATTTGTCAGCAAAAATCATTCTACTTGCTGAAACATCGAGAAAGTTGTGGCCAAATTAAGACTCAAAATCACCCCAGGGTGGATGAAAACATCCCCAACAGCACACAAGGGTTAAAGGGTTTGTTCACCCAAAATTTTTTATATTCTTACTATTTACTCATCCTGAAGTGATTATTTCAAACCTTTTTGAGTTTCTCTCTTCTGATAAACAGTAAAGAAGATATTTTGAAGAAAGCTGAAAACCTGTAACCATTGACTTTCATAGTAGGAAAAACAAATACTATAGAAGATGCAGGTTTACAGCTTTCTTCCAAATATATTTTGTGTTCAGCTGACGAATAAAAAGGATTGAAACAATTAAAGGGTGAGTAAAGGATGACTTTTGGGTGAACTATCCCTTTAAGGTACAATTCTCCCTAACAAAATTAACTAAGAGTTTTAGCTCAATAAACCACTGATTTGTTGTTTTTTAATAGTTATGAAGGTAGCATTTGAGTTTAGGTATATGATTAGAGATGTAAAACAATATAATGCAGAATATGTACTATACACTACCTGACAAAAGTCTTGTTGCCTATCCAAGTTTTAGGAACAACAAATAATAACTTGACTTCTAGTTGATCATTTGGTATCAGAAGTGGCTTATATGAAAGGCAAAGGACTCTAGATTACGCTTATTTTACCACAATAAAATCTGATCATGCCTTGATTTTTAATCGTTTAATTAGGACAGTAAGGTCTGACTTTGCTTAGACAAAAGTCTTGTCACTTAACAGAAATAATGTCCTGTATAGAATATAAAGTCATGGTGCAGTGGAAACAGAATGAATATTGTGTCTGACTCCATCATGATCTTGGAGGACTGCATCCATACATCTCTGCAATGACTCAAATCACTTATTAATAAAGTCATCTGGAATGGCAAAGAAAGCGTTCTTGCAGGACTCCCAGAGTTCATCAAGATTATTTGGATTCATTTTCATCTTACCCCAGACATGCTCAATAATATTCATTTCTGGGGACTGGGCTGGCCAATTCCTGGAGCACCTTGACCTTCTTTGCTTTCAGGAGCTTTGATGTGGAGGCTGAAGTATGAAAAGGAGCGCTATCCTGTTGTTGTGGTTTGTAATGTAATGGGCAGCACAAATGTCTTGATACCTCAGGCTGTTAATGTTGTCATCCACTGCAGATCTCTCGCACGCCCCCATACTGAATGTAACCCCAAACCAAGATTTTTCCTTCACCAAACTTGACTGATTTCTCTGGAAATCTTTGGGTCCATGTGGCTACCAGTAGGTCTTCTGCAGTATTTGTGATGATTGGGATGCAGATCAACAGATGATTCATCAGAAAAATCGACCTTCTGCCACTTTTCTAAATGATAAACTAGAAGTCAAGTTATTATTTGTTGCTCTTACAACTGGGATCGACGACAAGACTTTTATCAAGTAGTGTAAAATCTTAATAATAGACAGGTAACAATGCACTAGTTTATACTGAGAATTGGTCTCCGAAGTGTTAACAAAAGACTTTACCTAACAGACTCACTTTCAAGCTCTTTTGCTGTATTCACCAGAGTACTGATTGACCGAGATATCAGATGGACAGACAGACGTACTACACTTGCAATCTGACAAAGCACAGGAGGTCGACTGGTCCACTTCGGTGTAAAGATGGCCTGTAAAGAAACACAACAAATATACAGTAAGTACATACAATAATCATCATGCGCTTGGTTTGATCTCATGTTACTCTGTCACAGTGGGAGGGGCTACGGGTGATTGACAGCTGCATGTGGTCTCATAGGGGAGTTCCCAAATAGGATATCCTTTATTATTAGTTTACAAATAACATGAGCATTTAAAATGAAGTCAGAAGTCAGAATTATTAGCCCCCCTTTGATTTTTTTTCTTCTTTTTTAAATATTTCCCAAATAATGTTTAACAGAGGAAGGAAATTTTCACAGTATGTCTGATAATATTTTTTCTTCTGAAGAAAGTCTAGTTTGTTCTATTTCAGCCAGAATAAAAGCAGTTTTTAATTTTTAAACACCATTTTAAGGTCAATATTATTAGCCCCTTAAAGCATTTTTTCGATAGTCTACATCAGTGTTTCCCAACCCTGTTCCTGGAGGCACACCAACAGTACATATTTTGGATAGCTCCCTTATCTGACCCATTTACAGTACTTCAGGTTTCGGGGTCTGTTCTAATGTTCTGATGAGTTGATTCAGGTGTGTTTGATTAGAGAGAGGTTGAAAATGTGTACTGTTGGTGTGCCTTCAGGAACAGGATTGGGAAACACCGGTCTACAGAACAAACCATCATTATACAATAACTTGCCTAATTACCCTAACCTGCCTAGTTAACCTAATATACCTAGTTAAGCCTTTAAATGTCACTTCAAGCTGTAGAAATGTGTTGAAAGAAATCTTCTCTGTGTTATATATATATAAATAGTCAATTATGTATAACTATAGTTTGAGTGCTCATTGTAATTTGACGTCATTACTTTTAAGAGATTTCTATTTATTTAAATAGTCTACTTTTCAAAATGTAAATATTGCATGTAGCTTCTCAGTTCATATGCATGCATGAACAGCTTATATGTATGATAATGCTATAATTACTGTATGAAAACAGAGGGACACTGGGTAACACTTTACAACAAGGTTGTTAATGCATTTACTAACATCAACCAACAATGAACAATACATTTACTACAGTATTTGTTTATGATAGTTAACATTAATGAAAATACAGTTGTTTATTGCTAGTTATTGTAAGTGTATGTTAACTCTCTGTGCATTAACCAATGTTCACAAGCATGAATCTGGATTTAGGCATTAGTAAATGTTGAACTATGATTAATAAATGCTGTACAAGTAGTATTCATACTTAGTTCATTCATTTTCTTTTCGGCTTAGTCCCTTTATTAATCTGGGGTTGCCACAGTGGAATGAACCGCCAACTTATCCAGCATATGTTTTACGCAGCGGATGCCCTTCCAGCTGCAACCCATCTCTGGGAAACATCCATACACACTCATTCACACTCATACACTACGGACAATTTAGCCTTCCCAATTCACCTGTACCGCATGTCTTTGGACTGTGGGGGAAACCGGAGCACCCGGAGGAAACCGTTGCTGGACAACATGCAAACTCCACACACAAATTTCAACTGACCCAGCCGAGGCTCGAACCAGCAACCTTCTTGCTGTGAGGTGACAGCACTCAACTGCCACTGAGTCGCCCTTCATACTTAGTTCTTGTTAGTAAATACATTAACTAATGAAACCTTATTGTAAAGCGTGACCGGACACTGTATGCACTTTTGTTACTAAGTATAATCATAGCTCTAATGTACAGTAGCTTTGATATCCGACTCTCATTACAGAATTTGTCCTGTGGTGGAGAGTGTGTGGTTATTCTTATACCATTAATCCCCACCCGTTAAAGTTAAATATACATGCACAGACACATGGCATGTTAAAAACCACAGCACATGCATGAGCAAGATTGTTATTTCCTTTTACGTTTAAATATCAGCTCAGTCCACGTTGGTGTCAATTCAGAACAAGGTTATTACAGTGTAGAGTTTTCAAATGAGTGTTTATTTTGATGCTATTTTTTAATTGGCTGCTAGTTTCAGTTTATTTAAAATTTGTCACCTCACAGCAAGAAGGTCGCTGGTTTGAGTCCAGGCTGGGCCAGTTGGCATTTCTGTGTGGAGTTTGCATGCTCTCCCTGTGTTGGCGAGGGTTTCTTCTGGGTGCTCCGGTTTCCCCCACTGTCCAAACACATGCGCTATAGGTGAATTAGATGAACTAAATTGGCCATAGTGTATGAGTGTGTGTGAGTGTGAAAGTGTATGGGTGTTTACCAGTACTGGGTTGCAGCAGGAAGGGCATCCGCTGCGTAATACTTATGCTGGAATAGTTGGCGGTTCATTCCACTGTGATGACCCCCGATAAATAAGGGACTAAGCTGAAGGAAAATAAATGAATGAATGAATGAATGAAGTTTGTTTCATTGATGTTTTGATGGTTTTGATTTAGTTAGTATTTTCTATTCTTATTTAGTTTTATATATTTAGTTTCAGTTTTAGTAATTGTTGTTTAGCAGAGTTTTAAAAATAAACATATTTATTGTATTTTTTCCCCATTTTTTACATTCAAATGACATAAAAATTTTTAATGAAATAAAAATACATACATAGATAGATCGATGAATGGATGGATGGATGGATGGATGGATGGATGGATGGGTGGATGGATGGATGGATGGGTGGATGGATGGATAGATAATGAAATAATAAATTGAAACACTAAAAAAAATAATGATACAATTATTTTTTTAAAAATTAAATAAAAAATGTGAATATATATATATATATATATATATATTTAGTTCAGGTCAGAATTATTAGCCCCCTTTTGATTTTTTTCTGTTTTAAATATTTCCCAAATTATGTTTAACAGAGCAAGGAAATTTTCACAGTATGTCTGATAATATTTTTTCTTCTGGAGAAAGTCTGATTTGTTTTATTTCGGCTAGAATGAAAGCAGTTTTAAGTTTTTAATTTTTTAAAAACCATTTTAGGGTCAAAATTATTGCAATTTTTTTTCGATAGTCTACAGAACAAACCATCGTTATACAATAACTTAATTACCTAATTACCCTAACCTGCCTAGTTAACCTAATTTACCTAGTTAAGCCTTTAAATGTCACTTTAAGCTGTAGAAGTGTCTTGAAAAATATCTAGTCAAATATTATTTACTGTCATCATGGCAAAGATAAAATAAATCAGTTATTAGAAATGAGATATTAAACTATTATGATTAGAAATCTGCTATATATATATATATAAATATAAATACATAAATAATAAACGTTGGTAAAATAATAAAAAATATTAACAAACACTCAATTTACATAATATTTATATATGGTTCCCAAAGATGATAAAAGTCCTTCTGCTTTCCACTGATGACATAATTTAGTCTACATTCCCTACATTCATTCATTTTCCTTTGACTTAGTTTCTATTTCAGAGGTCGCAGCAGCGGAATGAACCCCCAATTATTCCAGCATATGTTTTTTTTACGCTGCGGATTCCCTTCCAACCGCAACCCAGTCCTGGGAAACGCCCATACACACTCATTCACACACACACACACTCATACACTACGGCCAATTTTGTTTACCCAATTCACCTATAGCGCATATTTTCGGACTTTGTACATGTCTTTGGACATGGACTGTGGGGGAAACCGGAGCACCCGGAGGAAACCCACGCCAACACAGAGAGAACATGCAAACTCAAACCAGCAACCTTCTTGCTGTGAGGCCACAGTGCTAACCGCTGAGCCACCGTGTCGCTCTTTATGAATTCATGATTATTATTATTTTTTGTTCATTATTATTTATTTCAGTTGGTTTGTCAGTGACTTTTATTAGTTTCATTTTTGTTTTAGTTTATAGATTTATTGTGATTTTTTTTAATATGGTCGCACTTTACAATAAGGTTGCATTAGTTATTGTTAGTTTATGCATCTACTTACATGAACAAACAACAGAATATAAACATATTACAGTATTTGTTCATCTTAATGTAAATACAGTTGTTCATTGTTAGTTCATGTTAACTCACGGTGCATTTATTAATGTTAACAAGCATTAATGTGCATGTAAATGCTGAACTATGATTAATAAATGCTGTACAAGTATTGTTCATTATTAGATCATGTTAGTAAATACATCAACTAATGGTTAATCTTATTGTAAAGCGTGACCTTTAATTTTGTTTCAGTCACTTTTATAGTGACTTACTAGTTTGATTTAGTTTTACCTAATGTAAATGTTTACATTTTATTTCACTTAATGAAGTTTCTTTTGGCTTCTAGTTTTCGTGTACTGGAATAACCTTGATTCACAGTTCAGATTATCCCATTAAAACCAGAACAAAACATCCCCCTCAAAGACAAACAAACAGGCATGCCTGGACTGTGATGGACAGGTGTGCTTATGCTTCTTCTAAAAATATTCTGAAGCCACATAGAGAGAATGGCAGAGCCTGTGCTGCTTAAATTACCCTCACGCTGACATCAGACCCCTCCTGTCGCCTCTCTCTCACCCCCATCACACCATTAAGCCTTAATCTGTGCCATGACACAAAGGTTTATCAGTGTTTTCGAAATCAGATGCAGTTGTTTTCATTCAAGCAGAAACGCACGGTTATAACTCCACCCATTTACCATGACAACCTTGTTCACCAGGGAAATATACTGTAGATGCACACTAGATGAACAGGTGTTCAAAATAGGAGGCATAAACCACAGTGTCGTTTCCATCATAACATAATAAAAAGCATTATCCAATGAAATTGACTCATGAAAATGTAATTATCATCATCATTCATTCATTTATTTTATTTTCGGCTTAGTTCCTTTATTAATCTGGGGTCGCCACAGTGGAATGAACCGCCAACTTATCCAGCATATGTTTTACGCAGCGGATGCCCTTCCAGCTGCAACCCATCACATCCAAACACACTCATTCACACACATACAATACGGGCAATTTAGCTTACCCACTTCATCTATACCACATGTGTTTGGACTGTGGGGGAAACCGGAGCACCCAGAGGAAACCCACACGAACACGGGGAGAACATGCAAACTCCACACAGAAATGTCAACTGATCCAACCTGGGCTCGAACCAGCGACCTTCTTGGGGTGAGGCGATTGTGTTCTACCCACTGCGCCACCATGCTGCCCTGTAATTATCATCATTTCAGGAATAAGCTTAATATGCTAATAAAAAAGGGCTTAGTTTCATCATTACATCTGCGTTTTATCCTGTCACTGTATAGAACATTTCAATGTGGTCAGGTCATTGGCCCATGAACATTTCCTGCTGTATATCAAACTATTTTATAACTGTAACAAGAGGCAATTCAATCATAGCTTCATGTTAAAACAGCTCTCATAACATTATTTATCAATATGTGGCTCTTTTTGGATTCTCAGACGCTATAGAAATTAAAAATGTAAAACGGGAAATATCAGGAAATACCATTGTTTTTGTTTACATCCCTCTAAATGGTCTATTATTCATCAATAAAGCCGTATTTTTTACTGCGCTAAGCACTAATTGGAAAACATTTGAAATCCTCAAAAGTGTATTTTATTAGGTATTAACAATATCTTAAAATGATGCATTATATTTTATATATATGCAGTATATTTTTAATATTATAGTTATATATTGCTTGGGTTTTATCTAGGAGTATCTGTTAATTAACAGTTTCCGTATTTTGTTTAAGGGCGACACGGTGGCTTAGTGGTTAGCACTGTCACCTCACAACAGGAAGGTCGCTGGTTCGAGTCCTGGCTGGGTCAGTTGGCGTTTCTATGTGGAGTTTGCATGTTCGTAGGTTTCCTCCGGGTGCTCCGGTTTCCCCCACAGTCTAAACACATGCGCTATAGGTGAATTGGGTAAGCTAAATCAGTGGCTCCCAAAGTGGGTAACTTGGTGATTTCCAAAAGTCAAATAAATGTTATTAAACTATTAGAATTACCATATTTTACCCACAGAAGATAAAAACATTAGTTAATAGTTGCATAAAAAAGCAACAACATGCAAATGAAAAGCCATCAGCCTTTCAATTTTTTCATTCATAGGATTGGTGTGTTTACATTAGATTAACAACACCGCAATAGCGTCAGCTTCAGCAGATTGATTTTCTAGCACCAGGTTAAACTTTCTGGCACCTTTATGGCAATTAAACACGATAAAAATAAATACAGGCCACAACTGAATATTGAGAATGATCTCTGAGTGTGATCTCCAAAATTAAACCAAGACTTGTGCTGAAAATATTGTGTCCACCAGTCTCATTAGTTTAGGACAGTTAATAATAAATTAAACAAGTTAATAATTGACTATAAAAATGATATGGTTGTAAGACTGTTGCACTTTTTTTTGTTGTCAATATGCTCCTGTTTATATGGGCCTATTGTTGTGTACGCAACATTGATATATTTATAACCACGTCCGAGGAATGTGGGGGTCGCGAGTCACTGGTGTTATTTTGGGGGTCCCAGGCTGAACATTTTGGAAGCCCCTGAACTAATTTGTCCGTAGTGTGTAGGCATCCGCTCCGTAAAACATATGCCGAAATAGTTGGCAGTTCATTCCGCTGTAGCGACCTCTGAATAGATACTAAGCTGAAGGAAAATGAATGAATGAATTGCATTATAGGATGTTGAACTTAGCTCTGTTGACTTTTGAGTTGACTCTACAGTTTAACAAAGTGACTTTTATTAACATTTTAGTCGTTTGAAATAATATAATGCATAAGACGTGTAATATATAGACAAATAAGTCTGTAAAATAGCAGAAAATGTACTGGCATATCGTCGTGTAATATACAACAATAACACCGACAAGATTTCACTTTAAACTATTAAAAATGTCAATAAAAGTCTCTTTTTAAAAACTTCTCAAGGTTAAAAGTGATCCCATAATGCCATCCAAAAGCATAAATAACAAACATGAATCACAAAATACAGAAAACTGCTCATTTAGGCATATTTTTAGAGTATATTTAATATTGGCCATGGTTTTATGACACCATGTATCAGTTTTCTGCAGGTGTTTGAATGATTTTAACAGGAGTGTTGCAACATAACGTCAGTCGTAAAACACTAGTATGACTCTTGTTGCCTCTTATATCACAGCAGCTGCTGATCCTGCATGAGCCAGACATGCACACACACTCACATACACGCAAAAACACTAAACATTTACAGCACAGAGCGGAGTAAACTCAACTTCCAATATTATGTCAAGTTTCAGTGAATTTTAATTTGACGATCTGACCCGGATAATGTCTTGAAACTAACCAGAGATCCTGTCAGGTTTATGAAAAGTGATATGTTGATACTCTGTTATCAGATGCTGTTAACATGGGATCAAATAGACACTCAATAGGAAAAGGGGAGAGTTCGTGTTGAGTTAATGCATTACAAGCAACACGATTAATGTAATCGGATTACTTTTAAGTAACTAGTGAAGGAACACATTACGTTTTCATTATAAGAAAATATCTGAGTTACTTTTTTATAAAAGTGATGCCATAGTTTTCACGATTATTCACTGTCATCTGTCATGTACCAAATCAGAAGTACAAGGTGTAAAAACAAGAACCGTGGTTTTAACTTAAAGGGGCAGTTCACCCAAAACTGTCAATTCTCTCATCATTTACTCAACCTCCACATGTCACAAACCGGTTTGAGTTTCTTTATTCTGTTGAACACAAATGAAGATACTTTTAAGAAAGTTTTTCAGTGGTTTTCAGCATTCTTCAAAATATCTTCTATTGTGTTAAACAGACTAAAGAAACTAAAGGCTTTATAAACACTTAAGGTTGAGTACATTTTCATTTTTGGGTCAACTGTGCCTTCAAATGAGAAAATGCACGTATTTATCTTGCATGCACAAAAGCAGATTCCCTATAAAGAAGTGAAACTGAAATTCAAATTGTGTTGAACGTCTCTTAGAAATCCAGAAAAGGTTTTGAGTTTAACTGTACCGAAATGAACTTACATTTACTCACTTCACATTTTACTTTTGGTGTAAAAGGACTTTACATTTGTCAAAAATTTAAGGTTTATTTTTTTTTTATGTAATTGCAAACAAGCAAGCCCAGATTAAAAAATATATGCAAAAGTAATGGGACAAATTTCTTTCCTTAAAAAGTTACTTAGTAAACATTAAATTTTTTTTTTAGTAATGCAAGATGGTGATGCATTTCCATATAAGTGTATTTGCCCAACACTGCTGAGAGTTAAAGGGATAGTTCACTCAAAAATAAAAATTTCTTTCTTCTGTTCAACACAAAACAAGATAGTGTGAAGAATGTTGGACAAAAGCAGCCATTAGCTTATGTTTCCATCCAAAGATGTGAATTTGGTTTATGCGCAAAACTGGAATATCCAGCCTGATCTCACGAGAAAACGTAAGTACTTTACGTTTTGACAGTTTAGTGGCTAATTCGTATGATTTCATACGAGTCCAGTCGTACGAAATTGTACGATTTTAAAATGGAGGCGTGGCACCTAACCCCACCCCTAAACCCAACCGTCATTGGCAGATGAGCAAATCGTACTAAATTGTACGAATTAGATTGTACGAATTCATACGAATTAGCCACTAAATCAAAAAGTTACAAATTGCCGTGAGATTGTATTGGAATATCCAGCCTGATCTCACGAGAAAACGTAAGTATTTTACGTTTTGTCAGTTTAGTGGCTAATTCGTACGAGTTTGTCATACGAAACTGTACGATTTTAAAAAGGAGGCGTGGCACTTAACCCCGCCCCTAAACCCAACCGTCATTGTGGGATGAGCAAATCGTACTAAATTGTACGAATTAGATCGTACGAATTCATACGAATTAGCCACTAAATCAAAAAGTTACGAATTGCCGTGAGATTGTGTTGGAATATCACATCAAACTTTGCTGAATAAAGCAGCGTCTCCATCCAATGAGTTAAAGAGAACCAAATTATCACTTCCTGATCAACTGGCGACAAATATCAGGAAGAAGAATGTAGTTTTCTGTGATAGGAGAAGTCACTTTGGGCTTTTTTTCTTCTATAATGAATTACTTGCGCCTCAGAAGATGAAAGGCAATGAATGTGTGGTGGCTTTTGGAGATGCGAGATGGTCTTTGAGAGGACAGACAGTTCTGGAGCTAATAATAATAATACTGAACCACTGTGATGTCAGGCTTTAGCTGAGGGATTTTAGAAAGTCCAAAACATTTCAGATGTTTTTTACAATGTGCTCAAAATGCTGGTTTGTTCATTAATGACGTCTCATTGAACCTATTTTGTCGTCCCATGATCTGTTAAAACAAAATCACAGGACTTTTTTGATGCTGGAATTTATTCAGTAAATGTGTTCCCATCGTAGTTTATGCACATGTTGTCTTGAACAGCACTGTGGCTGCAGTAGAGTCATTCAGGTGGGCACCACCATCTCTCAGGATCTGAAGTGGGACATTCACATAGACTCTATTGTGAAGAAAGCCCAGCAGAGACTGTACTTCCTTCGTCAGCTGAGCAAGTTCAACCTGCCACAGGAGCTGCTCGTACAGTTCTACTCAGCTGTCGTCCAATCCATCCTCTGCACTTCAATCACCGTCTGGTTCGGCTCAGCTGCCAAAACCGCCCTCCGTAGACTACAGTGAATAGTCCGGACTGCTGAACGAATCACTGGCACAACCCTTCCTACACTTCAAGAACTGTACTCTTCCAGAGTGAGTAAAAGGGCTCGCAAAATCACTCTGGACCCCTCACACCCAGCACACTACCTGTTCGAACTGCTACCGTCTGGTCGGCGCTTCAGAGCACCGAGCACAAAAACAGCCAGACACAGGAAAAGTTTCTTTCCTCAGGCTGTCTACCTTATGAACAGTTAAATATCCCCCTACTGTGCAATAAATATGTGCAATACTTTCTCATACGCACTTGTACACAGCACCTTATATCAATGTACAGTGCAATACTTTCTACATTCGCACTTGTACACAGCACCTTATAACCTGTATATTTATAACAATCTGTACATACAACTCAACATCCAGGTTTCTTCACTAACCGCGATGAAAGGTTTTGAACAAGTGGACTGTGAGCAAATCATGACCAAATTTTCATTTTGGGTGAACTGTCCCTGTAACTTCTATTCCTTAAAGTAAGTGAAAGATTAAAGTGAGAGGATGAGGGTAAGAGGAGACGGGACAGAAGCAGCTGTTACGCACGTCAGTGCTGAAAGCTGAAGGCCTGAGCGTCTGTCTTTCTTCAGTCTAAAACACTGCTGCCCTGTCGTGCAAAGTTCGACTGAAGCATTTGCATCCAAGCTCCTCATTTTGCTGGTTATTTATAGAGTGAGAAGCAACCCGCGTGTCATTCTCTGTTTCTGACTCTGACAGGGGGCTGTTTATATTTAGACCACCACACTACGGGATGCCTTTGATAGGAGATACTGAGAGTCTGTGATTGTGAGATTGTTTAGTTTAGTTTTCAATGAAACTTGCATACATTGAAACATTTCTTAGCTGATTTTCAGCTCTTTTTTATCTTTATTTGAGCTAATTCATGCATTTAAAGTCGATTGATCTTGTGTTGTTTATATTTGTCTGGACCACAAAACAATAATAAGGGCACATTTTTTTGCATTGATTTTATTTATTTATTAAGAGATACTGAGAGTCTGTGATTGTGAGATTGTTTTGTTCAGTTTTTAATGAAATTTGCATACATTGAAGCTTTTCTTAGCTAATTTTCAGCTCTTTTTGATCTTTATTTGAGCTAATTCATGCATTTAAAGTAGATGCATCTCGTGTCGTTTATATTTGTGACTCTGGACCACAAAACCAATGATAAGGGCACATTTTTTGCAATGATTTTATTTATTAAGAGATACTGAGAGTCTGTGACTGTGAGATTGTTTCGTTTAGTTTTGAATAAACACATATAAATTGAAGCATTTCTTAGCTAATATTCAGCTCTTTTGATCTTTATTTGAGCTAATTCATGCATTTAAAGTCGATGCAACTTGTGTTGGTTATATTTGTGACCCTGGACCACAAAACCAACACTAAGGGTACATTTTTAACATGTTTCGCGATTATTTGATTTTCATTTATTAAGAGATACTGAGAGTCTGTGATTGTGAGATTGTTTTGTTCAGTTTTTAATGAAATTTGCATACATTGAGGCATTTCATAGCTCATGTTCAGCTCCTTTTTATCTTTATTTTAGGTGTAAAACAAAGCTAATTCATGCATTTAAAGTAGATGCATCTTGTGTTGTTTATATTTGTGCCACTGCATCACAAAACCAATGATAAGGGCACATTGTTTTGCAATGATTTGATTTATTAAGAGATACTGAGAGTCTGTGATTGTGAGATTGTTTTGTTCAGTTTTTAATAAACACATATAAACTGAAGCATTTCTTAGCTAATATTCAGCTCTTTTGATCTTTATTTGAGCTAATTCATGCATTTAAAGTCGATGCAACTTGTGTTTTGTGTATATTTGTGCCACTGGACCACAAAACCCATACTAACGTTAAATCTTTAACATGTTTCGCGATTATTTGATTTTATTTATTAAGAGATACTGAGAGTCTGTGATTGTGAGATTGTTTTGTTTAGTTTTTAATTAAATTTGCATACATTGAAGCTTTTCGTAGCTCATTTTCAACCCTTTTTCATCTTTATTTGATCTAATTCAGGCATTTAAAGTCGATTGATCTTGTGTTTTGTGTATATTTGTGCCACTGGACCACAAAACCCATACTAACGTTAAATCTTTAACATGTTTCGCGATTATTTGATTTTATTTATTAAGAGATACTGAGAGTCTGTGATTTGTGAGATTGTTTAGTTTAGTTTTTAATAAACACATATAAATTGAAGCATTTCTTAGCTAATATTCAGCTCTTTTTTTATCTTTATTTGAGCTAATTCATGCATTTAAAGTCGATGCATCTTGTGTTGTTTATATTTCTGACCCTGCACCACAAAACCAATAATAAGGGCACATTGTTTTGACATTTTAAAAATATATATTTGATTTTCATTTATTAAGAGATCCTGAGAGTCTTGCGAGATTGTTTAGTTTAGTTTTCAATAAAATACATTAAAATTAAAGCATTTTTTAGCTAGTTTTCAGCTCTTTTTTATCTTTGTTTAAAAAAAAAAGCTTATTCAGGCATTTAAAGTCGATGCATCTTGTGTTTTGTGTATATTTGTGCCACTGCATCACAAAACCCATACTAAGGTTAAATCTTTAACATGTTTCGTGATTATTTGATTTTCATTTATTAAGAGATACTGAGAGTCTGTGATTGTGAGATTGTTTTGTTTAGTTTTCAATGAAATTTGCATACATTGAAGCATTTCTTAGCTCATGTTCAGCTATTTTATCTTTATTTTAGGTGTAAAACAAAGCTAATTCATGCATTTAAAGTAGATAAAACTTACTTTGTTTATATTTGTGCCACTGCATCACAAAACCATTAATAAAGGTCAGTTTCTTTACAATTTTAACACATTTTTAAAATTATTTTATTTTATTTTTTAAGAGATACTAAGAGTCTGGGATTGTAAGACTGTTTTGTTCGTTCAATAAAACACTTATAAATTGAAGCATTTCTTAGCTAATACTCAGCTCTTTTTGATCATTATTTAATGTTTGTAAAGCTAATTCATGCATTTAAAAGTAGATGATTCCAGTGTTGTTTTTATTTGTAAGCCTGGACCACAAAACCAATAATAAGGGTCAATTAAAAAAATACTTTATATTTATTTATTAAGAGATACTGAGAGTCTGAGTTTTTTTTAGATTTCAATAAAACTTACATAAATTGAAGCATTTCTTAGCTAATATTCAGCTCTTTTTGATCTTCATTTGAGATCATTCATGCATTTAAAGTCGATGCATCTTGCTTTGTTTATATTTGTGACCCTGACCCATTAAACCAACACCGAAAAAAATGATTCAAAGAGGATTCCTTGGATTTACTAGATTTTTTAAAGTTAAGTGGTTGTTAACAATTTATTTGAGCTGAATTTAAACAAACAAGTTAAGTTGAACATTGCTCAATTTAAATTGTTTGTTACAAATAAATTGTTTGCAACAAATTTGCAGACGTGATTTTTTTCAGTAAATAATGAGTTTTTTTTATGGATGGTTTGTTTAGATATGACAATATTTAGCCGAGTTAAAACTATTCGACGATCTGGAATCTGAGGGTTCATGAAAATTCTAAATATTGAGACAAATCAACTATAAAGTTGTTCAAATTAAGTTTTTATCTTATTATATGCACGGAAAAAAGTGTTGCATGCAAAACTGTTGCAAACCATTTATTTATGTTGAATTTAAACAAGCAAATTAAATTGAGCAATGTTCAACTTAATTTGTTTGTTTAAATTCAGCTCAAATAAACTGTTTACAACCACTTAATGTAAAAAAAATTGAGTAAATCCAAGGAATCATCTTTGAATCATTTTTTTTCAGTGTGTTGGATTATTACCAATCTAAAAGTACATTTTGATATATAAGGACGCTTAAAAATGTCTGTGAAACATGATGTTTAAATAATCCTCGAATGATTTTGGCTTGAAATAAAAGGATAATTTGACTCGTACAATGTATTTCTGGCTATTTCCACATATATCAGCGCAATATAAGACTGGTTTTGTGCTCCAGCGTCACATTTTAATAAAACTCACATAAATTAAAGCATATCCTGGCATGTCAAGCTCATAAACTCAGCTCTTTAAAAAAATACAAATATTTGATGTGTTTGTAAAGCCAATGCAGGCTTTTAAAGTAGATTCAGTTTTAGTTTTGTTTAGTTTTCAAGAAAGCTCACAAAGATTAAAGCATTTCTAAGCAAGTCAAGTTTATATTCAGCTCTTCTTTCTGTCTTTATTTCATATGTTTGAGAAGCTCATTCATGCATTTAAAAATCATGTCCATTTGTAATGTAATGTAGATGCATGATTATGTCCTGTGCATTCGTTAAAGGGAATATCAGATAGTTTTACCTTTTCAGCTCTCCTTATTTGTCCTTTCTGAATATCTCATTCGCTTTCTCTGAAGTTCTTGGATCCGCTCTGTTTTCCTTCACTTGTAACCTGTCCGTGTGTCTCCCTGTCTGTCTGTCTGTCAGAGCTCTGTTGGCAGCAGAAGTTAAAACAGAAGTTAAACCAACCACAGCCCTGCAACACAATCCCAGCAGTCCCCAACCCCACCTACAGATCCTTCACCATATACAGCCATCCGCCCTCCCCACAAAACACTGGCCATATCCAGCCTGTCCTCCTCACTCCAATCTGATTGGACAAAGAGGCTGAGTTATTACACCCAGTTTAAGCATTGCTTTGCTTATTTAGATCTGTATGGGTTTTCCAATAGTGGTTCTTATGTATATTGTTAAAAAAACTCATAATAAAAAATACTATTTTAGCTTCACTGTTTCAGAATATAAGGGTAAGTTCAGTGTGTATTTTCAAAATGATTTGTGACTGGTTTCATAATTATCGGTGACCGTTTTTGTACAAAATTACAATATATCTTATAGATATTTATCTATATCGTTTTTATCTATGTAAAATATGGCATCTCTTTTTTTATATAAATTTTATGACCACTCAGTATATTAAATACACATTCAACATTGAAACAGAAATATTTAACATACATACAATCAAATAACAAATGCATAACAGTCTCAATGTCCATTCCACAAAAAAACACAAGATTCAGAAAGATCCACTTCTCTTAAGATGGTTGGATATGTTTTATGTATAATTTTGAAGTAGATTTCACTGACTTTATTAGTGACACAATATTTATCATGTTGGCCTCATCAGGATGACTATGATAGTGACATGACGTTCTTCCGGAGTCTCCATTTGGAGAGACGGAAGTTCGCAGTAGTCTGAAACAACAGCAGGCCCCCACCGCTGCTGCTGCGGCTTCCGGGCAACATGTACCAGCTGTAAACATGGCGGAGGAGATACTGGAAGCAGTCGAGAAGTTGCAGTTAAGGCTCGGAGACAATCAAGAGCCTCGCAAGGTAACAAATCCAGTCTTTTAGACGAAGCTAGCGATTAGCGTCAAGCCCCGCGCGCCACGGATGGCTGTCTTATACGCATGCTAGTGTCTAGCGTTAGCATGAAAATCGTGTTCCGTTTGCTCTCCAGAAATCCCACGGATAACAATTACAACCGCAGCAGACCGTGAAATGGTTGATCGGTTGGTTAGCTCAATCTAAAACGTACAGTTTTCATCCAATACTCCTCAAATCAGTCAATGAATCCAGCGAAATCAGGCACTTTCTGAGAAGCTAGTGTTCAGTTATTAGAAATGACAACACGGCGATTAATGGGATATCAGTGACAGATGTAGACAGGCCGTGAGTGCATGATACTCTATAAAATGCGATTTCTTTTTTGTAGTAAATAGGTTGTTTCAAAATCTTGTGAGCTGGCTAAGTAAAGGGCATTATTGAGCTTTTGACTGCCCCCATACGCCTCAGAATGTTGTCTAGATAGGCAGCTCAACTGGTTGTTGAAAACTGCCCACACTTTCTGGTCGATGCACCCCCTTGTTTCTCTGTAGGCCACGACGACACTTCTTAAGTGTTTGTTTTGGTAATTCTGCCATTGAAAGTGAGTCTTGGACAGTCTACAGCTAGCTAAAACTTTAGGATTATTGTGGTTTTTGTACAATAAAATACCATGTTTTTGGACATTTACTATGGCATTCATTTAAATGGGTAAATATCGTCCTGGATAATCAGATACCAGTGTTTTTATTTATAATTGAGTGACTTTTTGTATGCTTCATTTGTGTGTTGTGTTTAAATGGCTGTTTTGTTTATGTATCGCTGGCACTTAAAGTGCACTTAAATGTTTGTTTTGTTAATCCTGCAATTAAAAGTGAGTCTTGGAGGGTTTACAGCTAGCTAATAACTTGAGGACTATTGTTGTGTTTGTGCACAACAAAATACCATGTTTTGAACATTCAATTCAATTCACCTTTATTTGTATAGCACTCTTACAATGTAGATTGTGTCAAAGCAGCTTCACATAAAAGGTCATAGTAAATTGGAACAGTGTAGTTCAGTTTTTAGTGTTAAAGTTCAGTTCAGTTCAGCTCAGTTCAGTGTGGTTTAATAATCACTACTGAGAGTCCAAACACTGAAGAGCAAATCCATTGATGCGCAGCTCTACAGATCCCGAACCATGCAAGCCAGTGGCGACAGCGGAGAGGGAAAAAAAACTTCACTAATTGGCGAAAGTGAAGAAAAAAAAACCTTGAGAGAAACCAGACGCAGTTGGGCACGGCCACTTTAAACATGTCATGCACCATGGCATTCATTGAAATGAGTAAATATCGTCCTGGATAATCAGATGCCAGTATTTTTTTAATCGATAGTTGAGAGACTTTTTGTATGCTTCGTTTGTGTGTCGTGTTTATATGGCTGTTTTGTTTATGCATCATCTTTTTATGTATCGTCGACACTTTTAAAGTGCACTTAAATGTTTGTTTTAGTAATCCTGCCATCAAAAGTGAGTCTTGGATGGTTTACAGTTAGCTAATAACTTGAAGACTATTGTTGTGTATATATTTGTCTACAACAAAGTGAAGTTTCATAAACTAATTTCGAGAGGAGCACATGATATGGTTGAGCATGACTGCCCGCTCATCTGTAATCAGTAATAATCCAATCAGAGTGATCTTAGTTTACTATAAATGGATCATTTTCTTCCTACTGCTCTATCTTCGTTTTGGAAGAATCCCCCCTTCCACCCCATCTCCTCCTTTTCCTCCCTTTTCTATAGGGGGAGCTCTCGAGACCTGCCTGATCTCGGATCTCCTGATATGCTTATTGACCGGGCGGGAGCCCTGGGCTCAAATATCTCTGAGCTCAGGGTTCTCTCCCGGGACAGCATGCCAAACCTGCTTTAAATGCTAAGCATTTCTAAGTGGGAACTCTTGAAATACCATGTTTCTGTACTTGTACCATGAAATGAGTAAATATCGTCCTGGATAATCAGATAGCAGTTTTTGTTATTATTTTTTATAGTTGAGTGACTTTTTGTATGCCTCATTTGTGTCTCTTTTTTGAGAAATTGGCAGTATTGGACCATGTATTGGACAGTTTACAGCTAGCTAATAACTTTTAGCACTATTGTTGTATTTGTGTACAACAAAATACCATAGCTGCGTCCCAAATGGGGCACTATGAACTTATGCACTTACACACTCAACAGCATAGTTTATGTATTTAGTGTATGTAGTGTCGTCCCAAATGAAACACTAATGCGTTTTTTATGGAAATTCAAACCGTTTCCCTGATGACGTTTGACGATTGCCAAATCAGCGAAACAAATGACCAAACTACCAAATAATTCCTGCCATGAGTATAACCGCATTCATCATCAGGAGGCGGTATGATCACTCTCATAAGAGAATTTTACTTTCACAATCCAAAATTCATAAAGTAATCCAAGATGAGTGCCCGAAAGCTCCGCCCCTTGCGCTACGTGAGCAAAGCTGCGACTGTTGAGTGCGTGAAGTGTCCATCATTCCACACTACATTTTACCGGTTGAATGAGTGCATCATACGGGTAATAGGGTATATGCCGAGCTAGTGTTTTCCCATACTGATAAACTTCCGGTGACCTGTTATTGTGAATATTTTCCATTTTATACGGTTGCTTTCACAGCATCGATGTTGTAAAGTAATTAAAATACACTCAGTTTAATAAACTTTGGCATTCATTTAGTTGTTTAAGCGTAAAACGAGACAAAAAGCCGTTTACTCGCACGCGCCCGTCAGAATTGGCAGGCTAGCGCAGAAGCTCCATTGAATATAATGGTGTAAAATAAATGCTCATATTATAAAGACATGGTGGGGGAAATGTAACTTAATGCAGTGCTTCTTGTACAATCTAAGACCCACTTTATATCAGATATCACTCAGCTAGTGGAGATCGCTGATTTTTAAAGAAAACTGACCTTAAATGCGCCTATTTTTACATTGGCATGCAGTTGACCAGAAGCGCTTAACCCAGATTACTGGCGAATTCAAAGTCCTATTAGCATGCTTCGGCATATACCCTATTAAATTGCACTTATTATTATCATAGTTTTCAGTGTGAACGCACTACTTGCACTATTTATACCACAAAATGGCGTAAAATAGAGCATAAGTATAGGATTTGAGACGCACCTCATGTTTTTGGACATTTACCATGGCATTCATTGAAATGAGTAAATATCGTCCTGGATAATCAGATGCCAGTTTTTTAAAATTTATTTATAATTGAGTGACTTTTTGAATGCTTCATTTGTGTGTTGTGTTTATATGGCTGTGTTATGTTTATGTATCATCTTTTTATGTGTCGTCGACAGTTTTTAAGCTGCACTTAGGCCTCGTTTACACTACAACGTTTTAGTTTTAAAACGCACAAGTTTTGCTACAGTTACGCCATCCGTCCGCAATACGCCAGAGTTTTCGAGCCCCAAAAACGGAGCATTTTGGAAACGCTGGAGAGGCGTGTCTCAGTGTGGATTGGGAAAACGGAGACATCTGAAAATGGAGGCGGGTCTGATTGGGGCCTTTTCCTCAATATTAAGTAGCCTACACACAGTTCAGTCCTGCATCCCCTCCTTGTAAGTTCAGACTTCGCAAGTATGATATGGCAAACAAACACCTGAGGAATCATCGGTAAATCTTCAAAGGGACCAGTGTACTTTATAACCTCATTTACATCACTCTGGCCATGCTGTTTCACTATCTTAACATTAAAACAAAAACATGATATAAGGAACTGCTATTTTCATTTTGATATTAGCAACTTAATAGACACCCAAAATGTTGAGGCGTCGTGTAGCTGCATAATATGACTGTATTCTTCATGCAAATTTATAACAAAACGGAGCCGACAACATTACTGCCTCCTTTTGTTTTCATTGAAAATACGAAACATACCATCTCTTTCATTGAATACCAGTTTTAATAATCAATAATGGCCATTATAAAAGTATAACGTACAATAAGTTCATACATAAAGGCAAGCAGTCAGTCAGATGTGCAATGTCCATGGTTACTTTCATGAATATACCAACCTAACTTTGTGCTCAGCCAAAACATGTTATCTGAGAACAAGTAATAGATTCAAAAGACCAAAGTCGAGGAATATGTCGTTAGATATAGACAACAAGATGAATTAAATATCACGTTTAACAAATATAGTGAGATTAGATCCAGCAGTGGATCCTTGATGAACAGTCCGACGCGCACAGCTGTCATATGACTATGTGCTCAAAGCACACTGCATTGTGTGGTCATGTAATGTGCGTTTTCACCGTTTTAATGTAGAAGCAGAGTTGTTCAGAAACGCTAGTGTGGACGCGGATCATTTTCATTCTAAAAAGCAGTTTTAAAACATGTTAGTGTAAACGGGGCCTTAGATATCTGTTTTGGTAATTCTGCCATTTAAAAGTGAGTATAGGACCGTTTACAGATAATAACTTTAGGACTATTGTTGCATTTGTGTACAACAAAACACCATGTTTTTGGACGTTTACCATGGCATTCATTGAAATGAGTAAATATCATCCTGCATAATTAGATGCCAGTTTTCTTTTAAATCGATAATTGAGTCACTTTTTATGCTTAATTTGTGTATTATGTTTGTATGGTTGTCTTTTGTTAATGTATCATCGTCTTTTTCCTTGTATCAGTTTTAAACATTGATTTGGTTGGTATTATTTATCATTATGTGTGTTTAATACATTGTAAATAATCAATTTGGGTAATAAGAGTTGTAATTTGCCAAAAATCATGCAGACAGAGGCTTGCCTTTAAGCGCAAATATTTTGACTTTAGACATGGGTGTTGTGAGAAAATGTCCCACCACTTATTGTCAATGAAACTATATCCATTTATATACATAGAAAGTATATTAAATGCATATGTCAGCTTCAATGTTTTGAATACATTGGTGAAATAATGCAGATTTATGTGAACATTAAACAGCATACTGACCTGTACTTTGTAAGGATAAATACATTTTAAAAAGTCAGTGGTCCTGTGCAAGATTTGACTACATTTTACTTGACTTAAAACTTTTTGCTGACAAATGGGTGATGTTGTATCTTGGCAAAGTATAAATATTAAAAATGATAACCGCTTATTTGGGGCTGCACTGTGATCTTTTTTAAAGGTCATCTTTTAATTCCATTAATTATTCTAAATATGCTTAACAGGATTGTTACTCTACATTTTAGTTGAAGGGTTCTTAAAATCATTGCCGAATTTTGATTTCAATTCTTATTATTATGAAAAAAATTCTAATTAATTCCTCTATTACACTGTATGTTACACGTATATTTATTATTAAACATCATCTACCTTTCATCTTGTTCTGTCTAGCTTCTGAAAACTCTGAAGAGGCTGGGGGAGCTTCCTATGACAGTAGACATTCTGGTGGTAAGACCAAAACATTGCTTAAGTTTAAAACCATTATTCTTGGGTTTTGTCTAACGGGTGTTAAGTGCAGCTGCTTCTCCATCTTTGAATATGTTTGTTTTTTCTTGGATTCTTGCAGGAAACAGGCATTGGTAAGACTGTGAATTCTCTGCGCAAGCATGAATATGCTGGTGAGGCAGCGAAGAACCTTGTGGCAAAGTGGAAAAAGCTGGTGCCAGAGAAATCTGCAGACAGGTTAGCCTTCTAGAGTGATACTTTGAGTTCATTCCATTGCAATTTACATTTTTAGATAATAGGAATAGTGTGAATTTTTTTACATGGGTGTAAAATAGATGCTTAAATTCACATATATTTTTTGGCAAAGCAAAATTTGAAAACTGAAACGTCTGAACTGAACTTCAACAGTGTTATTTATACTAAACCAAACTGAATCTGTGTTCATTTACGTAGAAGTACACCAGCGTATTTTACACTACTCTCCTGCCTGCTTTACTTGCTGAAATGTTTCACAATCTGAAATGTTTTTATGAATTTTTATTTTCGTTTTTTGATCTATGTTAAGCAGCTTTGACACAATCTACATTATATAAAGTGCTATAGAACTTGGGGTTGTCAGAACTATCATCCTGACGGGTTGCGGGGGGCCCAGAGATAAGAAACGTCTGGAGAAAGTCTTGTTTGTTTTATTTTAGCTACAATAAAAGATATTTTTAATAAAAAAAAAACAAACATTTTAAGGTCAATATTATTTTTTTAATTGCAATTTGAGCTGAAAACTACACTACCTGTCAAAAGTCTTGTCGCCTTATGCAAGTTTTAGGAACAACAAATAATAACTTGATTTCTAGTTGATCATTTATTATCAGAACTGGCTTATATGAAAGGCAAAGGCCTCTAGATTACACTTATTTTACCAAAATAAAATCTGATCATGCCTTGATTTTTAATCATTTAATTAGGACAGTCAAGTCTGACTTTGCTTAGACTAAAGTCTTCTCACTTAACAGAAATAATGTCCAGTATAGAATATAAAGTCATGCTGCAGTGGAAACAGAATGAATATTGTGTCTGACTCCATCATGAGCTTGGAGGACTGCATCCATACATCTCTGCAATGACTCAAATCACTTATTAATAAAGTCATCTGGAATGGCAAAGAAAGTGTTCATGCAGGACTCTCAGAGTTCATCAAGATTCTTTGGATTCCTCTTCAATGCCTCCTCCTTCATCGTACCCCAGACATGCACTATAATGTTCATTTCTGGTGACTGGGCTGGCCAATCCTGGAGCACCTTGACCTTCTCTGCTTTCAGGAACTTTGATGTGGAGGCTGAAGTATGAGAAGGAGCGCTATCCTGCTGAAGAATTTGCCCTCTCCTGTGGTTTGTAATGTAATGGGCAGCACAAATGTCTTGATACCTCAGGCTGTTGATGTTGCCATCCACTCTGCAGATCTCTCGCACGCCCCCATACTGAATGTAACCCCAAACCATGATTTTAACTTCACCAAACTTGACTGATTTCTATGAGAAATGCGTGGTTTCCATGCGGGTTCTAGTAGGTCTTCTTCAGTATTTGTGATGATTGGGATGTAGTTCAACAGATGATTCATCTGAAAAATCCACCTTCTGCCAATTTTCCAAATGATCAACTAGAAGTCAAGTTAACATTTGTTGCTCTTACAACTGGGATTGACGACAAGACTTTTGTCAGGTAGTTTAGTGTCTTGAAAAATATCTAGTCATTAGAAATGAATTATTAAAACTTATGTGTAGAAATGTGTTGGGAAAAAAATCTTCTTTCAGTTAAACTGAAATTGGGGACAAATATATACACGGGCTAATAATTCAGGAGGGCTAATAATTCTGACTTCAACTGTAAGTTCTAGTGTGATGTTCAGTTTGTTGTATTATCCTCTGACATAAGCGATTGAATAAACTTATATGTTTCATGTTCACCAAAAGACCAAGTGTAAAAGATGGACGTTCCCACTCGCGCATCAGTGAGTCTGCAGGCCACAGACGGGTCCGGGAACGCTCTCCAGTGGAACCTCCGCTTATTGAGGAGGAACAACATGAAGAAATAGGCTACCAGCATGGCTACTCGCCGTCTCCTCCGCAGTACAGACACAGCAGCGCTCCGCAGTATCAGTCTGATGAATACGAAAGCCCTCCAGAGGACGAGCCGGAGCCCAGTCCTCCACCAAATGACATTCGGCACAGCAAGCCACACAAAGAGGCAGTCAGAGAGCACAATTCCCAGGACCTGCGGGATCAGGAGAGACGGAAACAGAGGCCTGGGGGCGAAGAGAGGACTAACCGAGCGGACAGGGAACAACAGGGTGGGACAAGTCACAGATCTAAACACGATCGGCATTTAAGCTCACATGAGGGCAAGAGGGAGAAGAAAGGGGGAAGTGATGGTGAGAATGCTTTGATAATTTTTTTTGTTGTTGTTGTTGTGGTTGACATGAGATTTGTGTATTGAAGACACAAGGAAGTTGCGTTTTTTTTTTTTTCAGATAAAAGCAATTTTGAACAAAAATACACTTATAAAAAATACACTTATAAAATATACTATAATTTTTTTTATAACAATTTACAGTGCCATTAACATTTAAAATATTTTAGTGGGAGTTTTTCTTTAAATCATGGCAGAAATGAGAGTTTACTTTTTTTTTTATTTATTTTTTTTTTTTTAGGAAAAAATGTATAAAATATTTATTATGACCTATTGCATAAGCACTTTTATTTAGCATCTTAAATCTTTTATTGTGTTCTGTCTAGCTTTTTTGTTGCATATTATAAACACTTTAATTATGGCCAAAAATATGCTTAAATATACTGTAATTATATTTTTTGTAGTACAGTGACATTAAGTGTTTCTTGTTCTAAATATGCTTGACTCAATTGGATTTGCTTTTTTTTTGTGGGAGTTTTTTTTTTTTTTTTTAATCATGGCAGAAGTTAGATTAAAAATTTTTTATTGTTTAGTAAAAATCTATTTAAAAATTCCTCATCACAACCTATTACATAAACACTTTTATTTACCATCTTATATCATGTTCTCTCTAGCTTTTTTGTTGTTGTGGTTGACATGACGTTTGCGTATTAAAGACAAAAGTAAGTGGCTTTAATGCATTTCTCTTTTTTTTCAGATAAAAGCAATATTGACCACAGCTACACTTTTTGAAACTTTTTTGTTTTTGCAGTACAGTGCCATTAAATCATTCTTGTTGTAAATATTCTTGACAGGATTGTTACGCTATTTTAGTGAGAGTGTTTCTTTATATCATGGCACAGAGTAGATTTACTTTTTTTTTGTTTAGGAAAAAAAATTAACAAGGTCCTTTTTTAACATCTTATATCTTTTATAATGTTCTGTCTAGCTTTTTTTGTTGTTTAGGTTGATGTAATATGTAATAAAGGCAATTTTGACCAAAGCTACACTTGTTAGAATACTCTAATATTAATTTGAACTAATATTTGAACTAATATTCTAATATTTGAACCTTTTTTTTTCCTCAGTACAGTGCATTACTGCTCTATTTATTTTTCTCATAGCATTAAAAAAGTGTTAGAAGCCATGAATCAGACTAATGAGCTATGATTTAAATATTTTGTACACATTTTGTGCACTTTGATTACTGAAACTCTTTCATTGGTTGAATTTTATTTGTACAGCATGATGGGTGATGCATGAATTCAACTTTTGTTAAATTGAATTGTGTTAAAAGAAATCTTAATAATTGTGAACAGTTCAATGAGCATATATATATATATATATATATATATATAAATAAATTTTTGTGATCCTTCAGAAATCATTTTAATATGTGGATTTGATACTTAAGAAACATTACATTAAAAAGCTTGAATATGCAAAAATAGAAATAATTTATATGTATAAATTTTTTTAAAGTTTAAAAAAAACATTTATATAAAATATATTTTTAAAATCGATAGAAACGTGAATTAAGTGTTGTTTTTTTCCACCTAAAATTAAAATTAAATTTGCATTTGCTTTTGCCTTAAAGGAAAATCAAGAGAGAGGAGGGAAGTTCCAGAGCCGGTGGATGAGGATGAAGAGCCGTATGAGGCTCCGACCATGTCTTTCGAATCCTTTCTCACATACGACGCTCCCACCCCAACCAAAAAGAAAAAGCAGCCACAACGACCCCCTCAGCCCCCTGCTGCCCCACTTCCTTCTGCTTCCTCCTCTAAGTCCAGCAAAGCCAACGGGACCAGCAGTAAACGCTCAAAGCCATCTTCATCCTCTTCCTCAGTGACCACACCTGCTGTTCCAGAGAAACGCAAGAAGGTACGGCTCAACTTGTTTGTCTGGCCGGGTGATGGGGAACCAGCTTTTATGCAGTGTGCTGAAGGATTGATTTCTACAAAATCTTTCCTCAGGTTGTGGATGTGGTTCCCACACTTCCTGATATCCCTTTGCCAGCCATTCAGCCCTTCTACAGACCACTGCCCTCCATTGACCTGACGCCACTCTCTCCCCAGAGACGCAAAGGTACGCGTTTGTGTTCTAGCACATTTTAAGAATGTATTTACATAAAATGAGCTTTTAATCTATGTTGGGTAAGTTACTTCATAAAAATAATTGATTACTAATTACTAGTGCTGGGCAAAGATTAATCGATTAGTTACATCCAAAATAAATGTTGTGTTGACAATATATGCGTGTGTCCTGTGTATATTTATTATGAATATATAAATAAACAAATCCCTGCACATATTTGAGAAAATGGTGATTTCTAGTTGGATATAAAATATATATACCTATATGATACAAATTATATATAAATTTAAATATTTATGCATATATATATATATATATATATATATATATATATATATATATATATATATGCAACAGTTATGTCTGGTTCTCGAATCTGATTGGATGATAGTCGTGCAATATTCTGCAATATCGCCTGCGGCCTTGTGCCAACACACGCCCCTCACCAGTGCCGATTATACAGCCATATCGCACTGCTACTCGTGTGATATTGCTTAGATATCTATCTATCTATCTATCTATCTATCTATCTATCTATCTATCTATCTATCTATCTATCTATCTATCTATCTATCTATCTATCTGCCCGCCCACCCGCTCGCCCGCCCACCCACCCATCTATTCATCTACCCACCCACCCACCCATCTATTCATCCATCCATCCATCTATATATGAAGGAATGCCTTAGCATTGTGGTTGTCCGCGCAATAGCCCAGTGGCTAGCGCACTGACAAATGGTGTAGAAGCTATCCGGGTGTCCCGAGTTCGAATCCTGGCTCATGGATCTTTCCCAATCCTACCCATTTCTTTCTTCAACTTCATGTCCTGTCAAATAAAGGCAAAAATGGCAAAAATAAATCTTTGTGGTCAAATGTTTTTAAAATAATTTATTCCCAAGGCAGATTGCTAAAAACAGCCATTTTAGGACAGTCATACCTGTCAACCCTCCCGTTTTTCCCGGGATTCTCCCTTATTTTACAGTTCTATCCAGCTATCATCCCGTAAAAGTATTTTCCTGTATTTCTCCCGTATTTTCAGTCTTTCTCTGAAGGGTGGCAAATAAAGATTAAAGAGCCGAGCCTCCCTATACGCAACCCATACCGCCGAACCACCAGGGGCCGCCCCTTGCTCTTAAATGTGAGTCTGTTCTGTGCTTTCGCTTTGTTTAGGCATAAAAACACTTTAAAATAAAAATAAAAACAGCGGGATTCCCTTTTCATTATAGGTGCCATCTCCACTTCATATGCAATCCTCAAAAGAGTCATATAGTGGTGCACGATAGTCATATAGTGGTGAGTCAGCTGGCGCACTCAATAGTGATAAATAGACGCTGTTTCCCAAAAGGATTCTGTACATGCGATTTGAAGAGGAGCGAAAGTCTGGGTTTAAGTGCGTGTTTGAACAGACATATACACATTAATAATAATAATCATATCTAAAGTGGTCGATCTTGGTGGGTTTTTTCCAAACACAACTAATTTCGTCCTAAATGAGCATTAAAAAATTAGGAAAGCAATAGAAAGCTTTCATTATAACGTTAGATGTGTGCTCGGGGGGAAAAATCCCTTGTTATGGTGGGCATATCCCTTATTTTCACATCCCAATGTTGACAGGTATGGACAGTGTGTGGTTTGTTTTTAGTGACTTATGAGTCCTCTTCTTCACTCCTAATGTTTCACTGATTCAGGAGCTAGTTTTCATGCTAAAATGGTGAACTACTCTGAGCACATGTTTCAGAGTCATACATTTAGGATGCAAGTTTTTCTTTTAAATTGGAAAATTCCTCTAATACAGTGTTTTTTGAGCAATTGTTTTGGATGTGTAGCTCTGTATCACATTATATCAGACAGGCGTTTATTTGTTTAGTGTTTTTAGGTTAAAAAAAACTCTGTAAACTCTAGGCAAACCAAGACATAATGTCCAAATTTCTTTTCAGGACCAAAAGAACAAAACTACACGTAATTCGGACAAAATAAAACCTAACTTTAAATTTAAGTGTATAAATCCCAGTTATTCTGTCAGCACGTACAAAATCGACTTTGTTTTCTCCTCCAGTTCCAGTGTCAAATGATGAAGAAGATGGTGGCTACGCAGGGCGACGGCTGAACTCTAAAATGGTGGTGTACTCTGGGTCCAAGACTGCATATTTGCCCAAAATGATGTCTCTGTATGAGCAGTGCATCAGAGTCCTGCAGAACAACATCGACTGTGAGTTTTCTCATTCTTTCTCATTCGTTTATGATAACACTAAAGATTTTTTTCAAAGGTTCTGTACTTTATCTGCCCCCATGAAAAAAATACTATTGTAATTTATTGTGTTTTTGAACTATGCTATAAATCAAAGCGTATTATACTGTGTATATATTATAATGTTGTTAATGAATGCCACATTATGCAAGCATTGTATAGGGTTAATAGGGTAAATAGTTTTCACTACAGTAAACTCTGATGTATTATAGTATAATATACACTGTAGTAGGGCATCAATATTGCAAAGTCACATATAGTCACATATAATATTATTATTTTTAAATTTAAACTATGACGACCTTGTTATTTTGTTTGTTTAATTTCTGTACCTGAATACTGTTAGACTCCACAAAACCATAAAGCTCTGTTTATTTCACTTTTATTTTTGCTCTGTTGTATTTATAAATCAAAGTGAAAGTCAGCTTTATTGTCAACCACATGTACAGGTCATACAGAGAATCGAAGTTGCGTTAATCTCAGACCTTAGGTGTCTTACATATAATATTAATTCAAAAAAGTAGAATTTTTAAAAGAAATGACAATAAATACAATTACACATATAATATACAAATATAAGAAAAACAAAAATATAAGAACTACAAATATAAGAAAAAAATGATAAATAAAATAAAAATAAGTTTGTAATTTATTATGATTTGTGCAAACGCATGAAAAAGATTTGATCTGACCAATCTATGTGAATCAATGAAATTTTTCCTAATGCATCTATACAATTCATCTGGTGAAATTCTGTTCATATCGGATCTAATCACAAAAATGGCTAATTAACTGTACATCGGGGTGCCCAGATATAGATATATATAATAAAGTGCATGTAAAAAATTCAAATAATAATTATATATATATATATATATATATATATATATATATATATATATATATATATATATATATATATATATATATATATATATATATATACACATACATGCATACATACATATACATACATATATATATATATATATATATATATATATATATATATATATATATATATATATATATATATATATATATATATATATATATATATTATTATTATTATTATTATTATTATTATTAGAATTTTTTACATGCAGTTTATTTTTCAAAAATGCTAGGGTCCCATCCCTGGAATTGCTTAGGGCCCCCAAATCACTGAGTTTGCTCCTGGGTTCAGAAACACTATAGCTGGCATTTACTATGAATTACTATCATATATTTCATTGAGTGTTTTAACTTCACAGCATTTGAAAGCATTATTTATACTTGAATTTTATTTCATAAAGACTTGTCATGCGTTTTTAATGGATCAAATCCAAGATGTGATTGCGTTTTCATAATTGATCGTCCGTTTTTTTGCTAAAATGATGCGTGATTTTTATTTTATTTTTCTTAGCGATTGATGAAGTGGGCGGAGTCCCGTATGAAATTCTGATGCCGGTTCTGGAGAGATGCACTCCTGAGCAGCTTTACCGGATTGAGCAGTGTAATCAGGTGTGTGTCAACTCAATCATGTGCGGATTATAAGCGTCATGGCTGTAATCTCATCTCTGTACTGAACCTCATGTTTCTTCATGTATTCTATTCAGACAGATTTTTAATTTATTTAAAAAAATGAGTTAATAGTGTTACTCAGCAAGGATACATATAATGGATCATAACTAACATAAATGTGGGTGACACAGTGGCTTAGTGGTTAGCACTGTCGTCTCACACCAAGAAGGCCACTGGTTCGATTCCCAGTTGGACCAGTTGGCATTTCTATGTGGAGTTTGCATGTTCTCCCCGTGTTGGGGTGGGTTTCCTCCGGGTGCTCCGGTTTCCCCCACAGTCCAAACACATGCTCTATAGGTGCATAGGATAGACTAAATTGGCCGTAGTGTGTGTGTGAGAATGATAGTGTATGGGTGTTTCCCAGTAATGGGTTGCAGCTGGAAGGCCATCCGCTGTGTAAAACATATGCTGCAATAGTTGGCGGTTCATTCCACTGTGGCGACCCCTGATAAAAAAGGGACTAAGTCGAAGAAAAATGAATAAATGAATAACATAAATGTAGTTGTTCTGAGAGATTCCTGAACAAAACAAATACAACATTAAGGAACACTGGTTTTAACACTGATAAAGCTAAGAATGCTTGAACATCAAATCCACATGTTACCCTGGACCACAAAACCAGTCATAAGTGTAAAATCCGTTTACTTTCTGATTGTGCTTATTTTCAAAAGAGGGCGGGTCCTGTAACGTCCCATGCTTATGAAATAATGCTACTGGGCGGGGCTTTCCCACTCTGATGACACGTACTAAGGGAGAATGTCAATCAAAGTGTTTCTGCAGACTGTTTTTATCAAGTGTGATTATAAGAAATTAAATTAATACATTTTTATCATTAGAAGCTGGTTATATTCACACTGTTGCCACACATCTGTGTTTAAACCCCTTATAAAAGTGTTTTTGGCATAATAGGTCCCCTTTTAGTTAGTAAATAAAGCACTTAGCAATGGATATTACTAATCAAAAATACATTTTTGATATATTTACAGTAGAAAAAGTACTGAATATCTTCAGGAAACATGATTTACACTTAATATTCAAGTTATTTTTGGCAAAAAAAGAAGAAAAAATCAATGATTTTGACCAGTTTTGTAATTCTAAAGTCACTGAAATGTGGAATAATAAAGAAAAATGCTACTTGTTACATTTTTCCATGTATAACTTTGCATGGACATTTTAGAACTTGTTTTAGACAAATCTGCCATCTGAAAGCGTCTCTCTTCAGTCTTTCACAGAAGAGTCGGATGATCTTTGGATGAAACACTGTCAGCGGGATTTTAAGCATGAAGCTCCACAAGAGTATGAATCCTGGAGGGAGCTGTATCTCCGGCTCCATGAAGAGCGGGAGGAACGTCTGCGCAAGCTCACCATGAACATCAGCTCTGCCCATGCAAACAAACCTAAAGGTACTCGCAGATGGCACTCATTAATCTATTCAATTTTCACTCATGGGTGGCACGGTGGCTCAGTTGTTAGCATTGTCACCTCACAGCAAGAAGGTGGCTGGTTCGAGTCCCACCTGGGCCAGTTGGCATTTCTGTGTAGAGTATGCATGTTCTCCCCATGTTGACTGTCTCCGATTTCCCCAAACACATGCGCTATAGGTGAATAGGATGAATTAAATTGGCCGTAGTGTATGAGTGTGTGTGTGAATATGAGTGATTGGGTGTTTCTCAGTACTGGGTTGCAGCTGGAAGGGCATCCACTGCGTAAAACATATTCCCGAATAGTTGGTGGTTCATTCCACTGTGGTGATCCCTAATAAATAAGGAACTAAGCAGAAGGAAAATGAAATAACTTATTCAATTTTTCCTTAATCCGTTCACAAGTGCAAATGTTTGATATTTTTCACTTTTACCAGGGCGGCAGGTTAAAATGGCGTATGTCAACTCTGCCGTTAAGCCTCCGCGAGATGTGCGCCGCAGACAGGAGAAGTTTGGCACTAAAGACGGTTCTTTCAGCACAAGCGCTGCTCCTCCATCTGCAAAGTGAGTGAAATCAGCATGAATTTTCTGCCATGCTTGTCAACATTGGGATGTAAAAATTTACCAACACCATGGCTAGTGTGCCAACATAGGGTGTCCCGAGTTCAAATCTCAGCTTGTGGACCTTTCTCAATCCTGTTTCCACTCTCTCTTCTACTTAATTTCCTGTCATCCTACTGTCCAGTCAAATAAAGGCAAAAATGGCAAGAATTAATCTTGAAAAACAAATAAATACAATAAAAACGCAAACGCACCCACAACACATTCCCAAAATTACTATGTTCAATTAGAGGAATTTAGTTGTAAATAAACAGAGTTGAAACAGTTATATTGTGAATATCGGTTATATTGAAACAGTAATATTGTGGTAAAAAGGAAATTATTAATGATAGAATACATGGCACACATTCAGTGGAGGAAAGAGTACTGAAAAATCATACTTCAGTAAAAGTACCATTACTTGGCTAAAAATGTAGTGCAAGTAGGGTAAAAGTATCTGTTGTAAATATTACTCAAAGTATGAGTAAAAAGTAGCCCTTTCAAAAGTACTCAAGAGTAGTGAGTATTACACTGTCAAAGGCTGATGCATTTACATGTCATTTGTGGATGTGTGTAAACGTAACATTCTGTAGTGCATTTAGTTATTGCTCAGCAGGCACACAATGTCATAAGATGTTATTATTAGGTTAGATTTAGGTTGTGATGTCAGGTGACCAAAATTCAATGTCTAGCCAGCGTCTAAGGACAATGTTATTTTGATGTCCAGTAACGATGTGAAATGACATTGATATTTGGTTGATTTTAGGTTGTGTTAGAAATTGACCAAAATCCAACATCGAGCCAAGATCTTACACTAATGTCATATTGACGTTAAATACTGACCTGGGGGGGGGTTTATGGCCCTTTAACAGATAATCCACCGTGAGTCAACATGTACTAACAATGAACAATCGTATTTTCATTAACTAACATGAACAAATACTGTAGTAAATGTGTTGTTCATTGTTAGTTCATGTTAGTAAATGCATTAACTAATACAACCTTATTGTAAAGTGTTACCAATTAAAATTTTGTGGTTGCATTTAAAAATGAAGCTTGTTGTTGATTTTGAAAAGCGTCTGCTAAATGAGTAAATGTTGATTCTTCTTCTGCAGGATCAGACCGGCAACAAACTACAGCATTCTGAGCAAACCCAGTGATGGAGGTCAGTCTTCGTTTAGCAGTCCTGCCCCAGAGTCATCCTCGCGCTCCTCTGCTCCCAGCAGTGCTGCAGGACACAGCGCCAGAGACAAACCACAAGTCAAAAGTGAGTCGAGAGAACCGTAGTGCTCTGCCGGTGCTGATATTAGGGATGCACCCAAGTTTGAATTCTCGGGTGAAAGCGACAATCCTGATGCACTTCGCTAAAGACAGAATATAATTTTTAATATTATTATATGTTATATATATTTATAATATTATATATATTATAATATAAAAGTTGGCCGCCACGGTGGCTTAGTGGTTAACACTGTGGTCTCAAAACAAGAAGGTCGCTGCTTCGAGTCCCAGCTCCGGTTTCTCCCACAGTCCAAACACATGCGCTATATTGGAATTGAATAAACTAAATTGGCTGTGGTGTATAAGTGTGTGTGAATGAATGTGTGTGGGTGTTTCCCAGTACTGGGTTGCAGCTGGAAGGGCATCTGCTGTGTAAAAAAGCATATGCTGGAATAGTTGCCGGTTCATTCCGCTGTGGCAACCTTTGAAATAGAGACTAAGCCGAAGGAAAATGAATGAATAAATAATAAAAATTTAAAAAAGTCTTACGAAATCACTTAACTTAAAATATTAAATAGAACTAATAAAACCACATTTAATTTTCTTTTGGCAGAAAAAAGAAAATTACATCTTTGCCTTATAATTTTCAGCTGACGATTCTACTGGACACTGGAGCGTTTTAAAGTCACGTCGATCAGCTGGTATGTCTATAAGCTGACACAAGCGATCTGCTAATGAATCGCAGCTTTAAAACGCTCCAGTGTCCCTGTATCTGTATCAGTAAAGAGCGGTGAGTTCAGTGAACTGATGACCTTCACAGCCAATCACAGTCATTTCTGTTGAGCACATGAACACAACGGCAAATCAGCGCTGTTTAAGAACGCGCTCAACAGCATTCAAATGTTAGCGGGAAATGGACGTTTTTAAAATTTTTGTATCGAATTCCAGTATCGTGACAACACTTATAATACCCCACCATCCTGCAACGTAACGATTGAATGTCAATCCATGTTGCGAAAGATTGACATCCAACACAGCCAACCCGCGTATCCAGCAAAAACAGAAACAACAGTCCCCAAACTGTACGATGTCATAGGGACATAACAGCCTTCTTAATGACATCACACACTTCAAGAATCACTACACATTGCCTCCTGAACTTTATCTGTCCTAACAAAAGGACAGCGCACATGCAACATTTGCAGTCAGCTAGCTCTCCGCAACTCTCACATGGTCACCCACTGAAACCAAGCAATACCTGGATGGGAGACTACATGGGAAAGCTAGGTTTCTGCCGGAAGTGGTGTTAGTGAGGCCAGCAGAGGGCGCACAACCTGAGGTCTCTGTGGGTCTTAATGTAGAGCTGTAATCGGGCCATAAAAGTTAGGCCCAAGCCCGACAAATAGGTTGATTGACAGCTTTTTAAAAGTCCTAGCCCGTTAAAAGCCGTTATTCAAATGTGCACATGCACACAACTCTTTGCCCTTTTTTTCATGAATGAGTCATTCATGTATGTTTTAACATAATTTATTTATAACCGTACGTTCACACTGAAAGCGGCGAGAGCATCAAAGTAGCCGGAAGTCATTCATTTTCAATGAAAGCCGGCGGCGAGGAGCAGCGCGGCGTGTCTTCGCCAGTGTGAGCATCAAGGAGAGTTGAAATCAAGTCACTTATGTGCTTTAATGTTGTAATGTTATATATTTATCTTTAAAAAAGCAGGAATATCATGAGACAGTACAAAACACTATTGCTGCTTCAGAATATTTCAGATAATTATGTCTCCACTTTTCTTCCTAATCTTAACTGCCTCTCTGGCTATACCACTAACTGTACTCTATCAAAAAAAAATAAAACATTTCTAATGCTTTGCTTCTTAGACTTTACATACCTGAAAGTCTTGCCTACAGCACTTATTCACTGCTGCTCTTATAGTTGTGTAAATTGCTTCCTTGTCCTCATTTGTAAGTCGCTTTGGATAAAAGCGTCTGCTAAATGACTAAATGTGAATGTAAATTAAGTGGAGCAAAGACACACCACATGCAACTTGATCTTCCATTGTTAAATGAATTTGATAAGAAATGTGCAAAATTTTCAAGCAGGAAAACATTTTATGCAGGAATGTAACTGATATGCAGCAACGGCCCCTTTAAATACGAGATCAATGTAGCGAATTTTGACGCTCTCGCCGCCGGAGCTGAAGGCAGACAGCGTTGTTGCCAGGGCAGTCAGAGCGACCTTGGACGCTCTCGCCGCTTTCGGTGTGTATGCACAGTAACAAACGTAGGCTATAGGCCACTTGGAAGTTGGAACAAAGAAATAAAATAAGTCCTCTGTAACATCTCAGCACTCCAAGTAGGCCTAAGTACATACACTTAGCCTTTAAATTGGCCAACACACCAATAAAAATAAGTCTTTCCTAACAAATTAAATTAAATTCTAAATTATGACGGATATTTCGCAATAACGAAATTAAGATAAAGGCTCTGTGGGATTTGTTTCGCAACTTCTCTTCACATTCTGGTATTAAGTCGACAGTGAAGCTGAATAATAAAAGAATAATGCCAACATTAGCCTATATACTCTGACTACATTATGATTTTATGTTTTGATTATTATTTAGTTATAATTTAGTTACCCACCAAGATTAGACTGTGTTTTTGTGGAGGAACATTATTGAATCCACTGTAAATGGCTTTAGCACGGTCCTGCTCTCGCTGAGCAGCACTGAAGTGAACACCCTTTCACTGCTGCTGTTACAGGCCGGGATGCATACTGTTCTGACTAATTTAGCATGTTTTGGGTAGTATTGTTTGTTCATCTTCCACCAGCCAAGAACATCCATTTCATTTTCCATGACAGCGGTTTCAATGTAGCGAGTGTCAGCTTGCTGTACATTGCTGTTTAGCACTCTACCGTAATTTGCAGTGTATGACCGACCGCAGAAATACCTTGGAGGCAAGAATGACAGTTCTTTATTAACTGGCGGATAGCCTGACCGCAGTCAAAATTCGCTTCATCATCATTTGTTTCACTTTTGCTGGGATGGATGTTAATGTAACAAACGATTTGATTACTTTCTCACGCTAATCGAAATGCATCACATGACTGTTCATTTACTGCGTAAGCCCAAGCCCGGACCATCTGAAACAATTGTTCACACTGACGCTGTGGTCGTTAAAAATCCCAGGATGTCCTTTGAAAGAGAAGGCATAACCCCAGCGTCCTGGCCGAATTTACCCACTTACCTCTCTACATCGGGATATCACCATATCATAATTGACTTCATCGCTCTGTCTCCTCTCCACCAATCAGCTGGTGTGTGGCGCAACATGGCTGCCGTCACGTCATCCAGGTGGATGCTGCACACTGGTGGTGGATGAGGAGATTCCCCCCCGGAAGTATGTTAAAACGCTTTGAGTGTCCAGAAAAGTGCTATATAAATGTAAAGAATAATTAATTTTATTATTATAACAAAACAAAACCAAAATATAGTGTAGTCTATACTCTGCGTAACCTTACGTTGAACGGTTGAACCATTGGAGGTGAATGGGATGTCTTTGTATGTTGATCTTTTATGCTCTTTCTTTTTCAGAAATTGCCCCGATGATGGCTAAGACTATCAAAGCATTCAAGAACAGATTTTCTCGGCGGTAAAGGGAATTTTTTTTTTAAACATTTTATCTGTGTGTGATAGGACTGGAGGAGGAAAACCTTTCTTGCTGTAATGCTTCATAGGAAATGTGCAATTCCCTCTCACCTGTCATGTTTTAATGCTTTTTAATTCAAGTACAGCTCACTGGACGCAAATCACATGAGATTATCTGCTTCAGCAATCCATCAGTTACACCGTAGCATGTCATAAGCTTCTTACAGGCGCCGAAAGCTAGCGGTACACTACAGATTACCACCTGATTCACTGTTACATGTTTATTTAATTGGTTACTGTAATCGCTGTCCATCGTCATTGGACTGAGTGTATGATTTTAATGGTACAGTGAGAGGGAGAATGAGATGAGATGTAAAAAGTTCAAGGACTGTACACTTCCCGCACCATCGATATTTATTTCAAAATCTCGGACCTGGCATCCCTGGACCTTGCCTTGAATGATGAAAGATCAAGTCATTTTAATAGATTTTATGAAGTGTTCTATGGACATTTTTAATAAAATCCATGTGTTGCTCTCACAGTGTCGTTATTGATTCTCATTTATGCCTGATTGTTGAATATTATGATTCAGTCTAATTCACCTTTAATGAAAATGACATTATTATTTGCCCAAGCTCATGTCGTCCCATAGATATATACACTAGATATCGCATACAGACCCTGAGCATGTGTCAATAGTGCAGCCATATTTGTACAGTGCTCCCAGGACAAACATCATTCAACCGCACTCAAGACAGTGTTACTACGTGAAGATGCTGGACTATAGCGATGTCTACGGGTGTAGTAACTAGCAAACAAAGTACAAAGGTAGAACATTTCATATGTAAGATTTAAGTTTTTTTTTTAACGTTTTTTTGTTATGAACTTTTGTGCTAAACGGGTAACATGCCCTACTGCAAAAACCAGCTTAAACCAGCCTAGGCTGGTTGCCTGGTTTTAGAGGGGTTTTGGCCATTTCCAGGCTGGTTTCCAGCCATTTCCAGCCTGGTCCTAGCTGGTCAGGCTGGAAAAGGAGCAGCTAAATCCAACTAAAACTAAAACCCCTCTAAAACCAGGCTAGTCAACCAGCTAAAACCAGCCTAGGCTGGTTTTAGCTGGATTTTTCATCAGGGTAACAATACAGTCACTTACTGCATTCACCATAAGGCAAAGTAGCACCAACTCGCACTTAATACTCGGCTTATGCTTGTTTTGTTAAATAAAATAAGCAAACACTGCAAAAGAAATACGACAACGAGATGCTGCGCTGCCAGAAACTTGTATTATTGTCTGCTCATCCTGCTGAAAAAAACAGCATATGCAGGGAAGGTATGTTTTGATGCTGGTATGCTGGTCTTGCTTGTTTCAATGCTGGTTTTGCTGGTCCCAATGATGGTTTTGCTGGTTTCAATGCTGGTTTTGCTGGTCCCAATGCTGGTTTCAATGCTGGTTTTGCTGGTTTCAATGCTGGTTTTGCTGGTCCCAATGCTGGTCTCAGTGCTGGTTTTGCTGGTCCTGCTGGTCTCAATGCTGGTTTGCTGGTCTAAATGTTGGTCTTGCTGGTCTCAATGCTGGGTCAGGAGCAGCACTGAGACCAGCAAAACCAGCATTGAGACCAGCATACCAGCATCAAAACTTACCTTACCAGCCTATGCTGTTTTTTTTTATCAGCAGGGCAGTGAACGAGTCGTTCATAACGGAGATTCATTCACAAACGAATCGCTCCCTCCGTCAGTATAAGTGAAAGCAGGAGAGGGGGTGTGTTTCAGGACACGGATTAGATCAAATTTAACGGAGGGTGGATAGTACATCTCCATACACACAAACACAAGCTTTTTGTCAGGAATGCCTGTGCGATCACTTATTCATCAATGTAGAAAAGTTAGGTAAAATTGTAATTTTCGTATTAAAAAAAAATCGCATAATGACCTCCGGGAAAACTTCCGATCATAGATATATGTGTATATCTCTGGCTCTGGATGGCCACAGTCTTCCACTGCAGCTGATTCCCGCATTCGTTTCAAAGGAGCGCTACCCTGTACTAAAATGGCGGCTCTATTGACGCATTCCTTCGACTAGACAACAAGAGGGTAGGCGACATCTAATGTTTATATCTATGATGTTGTCCAAACCTGTATGTCGTTCATCAGTCAAACACAAAACACTTCACTTTCATGATATATTTTTATTCCATATCATAAAGGTAAGTAAAAGATGACCAAGGCTATTATATTTGCTCATAAATTATATTGTAACAAGTCAAACAGGTTTATAACCGCATTAGAGGTGAATAATGGCAATGTAAAGATACATTTACACAGCAGAGTTAAGGCTACTCAAATTTGTGTATGTAGAAAACCCCACAAAAGCCAGATTAAGTTATGCCTGCTGAAGTTTATGACTGCAGTGTATGTAGATTTATACCCTCTCTGAGCAGTAAACCATCTGCATAAAGATATCTAAATGCAATTTCAGAATCACTTCTTCCTCACCTTTGCAATGTAAATCCATCTGAATTGAAACGGCTGCTATTCGCCTGCTCAAAATCCCGTTTAAGATTGCAATCTCATCATTATCATAGCATTTACTTGTAATATTCTGTTGCTATGTGTGTCTTGTCTTCAAAAAGTCTGTGTAAAAACACTTCAGTGTCACTTTTGCAGCCACCTTTGCATTGTTTAAGGTGGCTCTGTGCCTGCTTCAAATTAAAACTAGATGCAATGTTGCATAAAAGGCAGACTGCATTATGCCTACTCTGATGCACCGCAGCACCGCAGAAAGTATACAGTTGTAATCGCTGCATGAATGCATTTATGCCACATCCCAGCTTTTTGTATAATGTGGCTAATAAAATGTGGCTTCATTTCTAATTACCTAATAAAATAAAGAAAAAATTATTTAAATGAAACGTTAAGCTGATCACTAGTATCTTGCAAAATAACTAGACACGTTATGTACTGTCATCATGGTAAAATAACGAGATAAATTAGTTATTAAAACTGTTGTTAAAAATAAGCCAAAACAATCTCCTTTACATTAAACGGCACTTATATTAAATATTAAATATACATTCATTTTCTTTTCGGCTCAGTCCCTTCATTATTCTGGGGTCACCACAGCGGAATGAACCGCCAACTAATCCATCACATGTTTTACGCAGCGGATGTCCTTCCAGCCGCAACCCATCACTGGAAACATCCATACACACTCATTCACACACATACACTACGGACAATTTAGCTTACCTATTTCACCTATAATGCATGTCTTTGGACTTGTGGGGAAAACCGGAGCACCCAGAGGAAACCCACGCCAACACGGGGAGAATATGCATACTCCACACGGAAATGCCAACTGGCCCAGCCGAGGCTCGAACCAGCGACCTTCTTGCTGTGAGGTGACAGTGCTAACCACTGCGCCACTGTGTCGCCTATAGTAAATATTTTACAAATAATTAAAATTTTGCAGGATGGCTTTGACTAAAACTGTTTATGCCACCTCTAATGCCAAGTCTGTAAGGTATGAACTCTTAAATACCACAGTTGCAGTGTAAAACTGGACTAATTTAATTACATAGGGCAACTTTTACACAACTAGTTAAGAACAGCTTTCATCCTGTTGTTTACATGTTTACAACATAATAAAGAGGACTTTTTTATTATGAAAAAAGTGAGAATTTATGATCACAGTACCTTACAAAGAAAATGAAAAAAAGAATTATATATACACACACACACACACACACACACACACACACATATATATATATATATATACAACACACAAATATACAGGGTGGCCCATTTATATGGAGACACCTTAATAAAATGGGAATGGTTTGGTGATATTAACGTCCTGTTTGTGGCACATTAGCATGTGAGGACGCAAATTATTCGAGATGGGTGGTGACCATGATGGCCATTTTGAAGGATAGGAAGAGCGTCATGTGACACATCAAACTTACTGGGAATTTCACAAGAAAAACAATGGTGTGCTTGGTTTATATATATATATATATATATATATATATATATATATATATATATATATATATATATATATATATATATATATATATATATATATATTCATTTTTAGCTTAGTCCCTTTATTAATCTGAGGTCGCCACAGCGGAATGAACCGCCAACTCATCCAACATTTGTTTTATGCAGCGGATGCCCTTCCAGCTGCAACCCATCACTGGGAAACACATTCACACTTATTCACAAACACATAAACTACGGACAATTTAGCGTACCCAATTAACCTGTACCACATGTCTTTGGACAGTGGGGGAAACCGGAGCACCCGGAGGAAACCCACGTGAATGCAGGGAGAACATGCAAACTCCACACAGAAACGCCAACTGACCTTCTTGCTGTGAGGCGACAGCACTACCTACTGCGCCACTGATTCACCATATATATATATTACATGCACACACAGCACACATTAAAGAAATTTCAGTTGTTTTTAAAGCCTTTTTGGTAAGACTTAGTTTAGAAATAGTTTCAAAATAATAGTGCATTTCAGTAAGCAAAATATAAAAAAGGTTTTTGGTTTGTAAATTTATGTAGGCTTATATAAAATTTTGTTAATAAGATAAGACGATTTAGGAAATATATTTTATTTTATGCATGGCGCAGTGGGTAGCACGGTCGCCTCACAGCAAGAAGGTCGCTGGTTCGAGTCCCATCTGGGTCAGTTGGCATTTCTGTGTGGAGTTCCCCCACAGTCCAAACACATGCGCTATAGGTGAATTTAACTAAATTGGCTGTAGTGTATGTGTGTGAATGCAAGAGTGTACGGGTGTTCCAGTGTTGGGTTGCGGCAACATATGCTGGATAAGTTGGCGGTTCATTCCGCTGTGGCGACCCCTGATTAATAAACAGGCTAATCAAAACATTTTCCCATAGTAAGGAAAAGTCTTTATCAACATTCTCAATAACAAAGAGGGAAAAAAACTTTCCAAAGCAAAGCAGAGTAACCGCATCGCCAAAATAAGTGAACTAGAGACTCTGGGTGTTGCTTATATATAGAAGAGTTAATAAGAACAGTTTACTAAGAGACTATTCACTGGTTATGTACGATGAATAATTATAAATGAAAATTATTTTATCTTATTTGTAATTAAGGAGTTATTTAGGGAGAGCCAATTTTTTCCGAACAATGTCATGAACACGGAGCTACCCATAGATGTATACAATAAAGTAAACAATAACGTTAAATATCTAGGGGAGCTACCAATGAAGCGTGAATGCGTCACAAGAACGCGACTCCGAGCACGTCTTCTCATTGGTTCCGTTGATTCTTTATAGTCCAATCACATTTCACGTTTCGTATTCGCGTGTTGTGTACTTCTTCCAGCACCTGTACGATTTTAGCATATGTCGCAGAGGCAGCAGGAGCTGTTCAACACAAATCTCTGTTGAGGAAAGTTGCGAGTGTACTGACTTTTTTGTCGGTTTTGAAAGTGCTAGTTCACGCTATGTCTGGACATGGTCACGGGCATGGTCACGGGCAGGGCTGCTGCGAGTGCGAGCACGAGCCCGCGGAGCGAGGAGTGGAATATGAGCTTTACAGACGCATTGACATCGAGAAGCTTCAGTGTCTGAACGAGAGCAGAGATGGAGACGGTAAACTGGTGTTCAAGCCCTGGGATCAACGCACCGACAGGAATAAGGTACTAGTTAACTAACCTGGCTTAGATATTGTTTATTTAGATCCCCATTAGCCACTACCAACGTAGTAGCTATTCTTTATGGGGTCCAACAAATGAAATGACACATTTACACTAAATCATCGATACTAAAACAACTGACATTAAACTAAAACAATATCAAAGCCAATTACTTGTATAGAAAATGCTTATATATATATAATGTGTGTGTGTGTGTGTGTGTGTGTGTGTGTGTGTGTGTATGTATGTATATTTATTATTATTTTTTTAATTAATTAATTTTTTTAGATATTTGGACTAGAAACACGACAAATGGTATTAACTTACCCACTACCAACGTATAGGCTACTCTTTCTGGGATCCAACAAATAAAATGACAAGTTTGCATTAAATCATCATCTTTATCAAAACCAATACCAAAAAAAATTACATTAAAACAATAGAAACCGTAAAAAAACCAAATAAAAGGACAATTTACTATAATCCATAGATCCCCATTAGGCACTACCAATGTAGTAGTGGCTATTCTTCCTGGGGTCCAACTAATAAAATGACAGATTTACATAAAAGCATCATCAAAACAAATACCAACACAATTACATTAAACTGAAACTATACCAAAAAACAACAAGAAAAAAGCTATTTACACTTAACCATAGATCCCCATTAGCTGCTACCAATGTAGTAGTGGCCATTCTTCCTGGGGTCCAACAAATAAAATGACAAATTTACAATAAATCATAATCAAAATGAATACATTAAGCTTAAACAATACCAAAACAATTGGTTGTCTGGAAAATGCTTCTTGATATAATAATTGTTGGATATTTGGACGAGAAACAAGACATAAGAGTATTAGCCACTACCAACGTAACATTATGCTTTCTGGGGTCCACCAAAAAAAAGAGACACATTTACATTAAATCATCATCCTTAAACAAACAAGCAAACAAAATAAATTAAACCAATAGAAACGATAGCGAAATCAAATAAAATAACAATTTACTCTAATCCATAGACCCCATTAGGCACTACCGATGGCTATTCTTCCTGGGGTCCAACTAATAAAACGACAAATTTACAATAAATCATCAATAAGAAAACCAATTTACAGTAAACTCAAATAGAAATTATACCAAAACCAAATAAAGACAATTTACATTAACGCCCAATTAACTTAGATCCCCATTAGCCACTACCAATGTACACTGCAAAAATGCTTTTCTTACTTACCTTTTTTGTCTTGTTTTTAGTCCAAATATAAATAAAAAATCTTAATACAAGAAGCATTTTCTAGACAAGCAAAAGATGTTTTCGTGTTTTAAGAAATAATATGCCAAAAGTAGGTAGTTTTTCCTTAAAATAAGCAAAATAATCTTATGCCAAAATGAAAATCAAGATTATATTGCTTGGGATAAGCAATATAATCGTTCATTTTGGCATAAGATTATTTAGCTCATTTTAAGGCAAGACTACCTAATCTACATCAGAAGATTATTAGCATTGCACAAAATTTTTTGCTTGTCTAAGAAATGCTTCTTGATTTTAAGAGTTGTTCCCTTCAAATAATAATAAATATTTTCTTTACTAGATCCTCAAAGGGTCTTTAAAAAGACTATCAGAGACCCTTAATTACATGCAATGATTGATTTGTTCCAACTCATGTCTCCGGTTTTATTTTCAGTTTGTTGAAAGCGATGCTGACGAGGAGCTTCTGTTCAATATACCGTAAGATTTATGTATCGAATAGCATTCATTCATTCTGTTGGAAATGTTTTTACTGCTGTTGGTTTTTTAATTATATTCGATGTAAGTTAATAATAAATCAAATATAAAATGCTTCGCTAACAGAATTAGATGTTTGATAGATGCGTCTGCTTGTATCTGCAGGTTTACAGGTAGCGTGAAGCTGAAAGGGATCATCATTTCTGGGGAAGATGATGAGTCTCATCCAGCTGAAATCAGACTGTGAGTTTGCTCGCACTGTAAAATGAGACCTTTTGCAGACTCTCGTTTGGATAATGCAAGTACAGTTTACATGAATGAGTGCTGCAAGTGGATACGTGTTGTGTTTGCAGAGACTTGAGTATTCAACTGAAGCAGTTTGTCTTACTTTCACATGTTAGAGTTATTTGTTATTGCCTATAAACTTATTTATATAACCAAAAATAATGATAATATTTATATGAATAATAAAATAAAATAGAAAAATATTTATACTCCCAAAAAAAAGTAAGAATTTAAAAATGTTAAGCTAGTAATTGTTACAAGCGCATAAAAATGTAAAAATTCCTATAAATACGGTGGCCGAGAGAGCTTAACGCGCTGAAAATTAAGAAAGCACATGCAATTACAAAAAACACCAGCAAATAAAGAAACAATCTTCATCAATTTGACAGCACACGTGTTGCAAATTCTCACAACACAACACAAACAACTGAAGAAACGCGCTGTAAATTGGTCACAAAACAAACAGTAGGGATGGCTAACGTGAAACTGATGTTTCGACACTGTGTCGAGATCCCGAAGCGCAAGTGTTTCGAAATACTGCACCAAAGTATCAGCCGAAACACCCAGGTCACATGACTAAAGTGTTTCGAAACACCTGGTCACGTGACTAAAGCGATTCAAAGCATCGGTCAGCTCAGAAGCGTTTCGAGATCTGGCGAATCTGCATTTCACTGACAGGGTCAAAAGAAACTTGCGTTTCATATTGCCTTGTGGACCGTGTGTGTACACGTTGTTACTGTACTCCAAATGGATTTTGGGTTCGAATACAAATACTCCGAAATCATGATTTTATGTATTTTAATCATGTTACTGTATTATGGTGTACTCTAGATAGGATACAGTTCCGGATACGCCATCAATTTAGCATCATTTTTGTAACATTGTAAAACAATAATTAATATTTTTACAGTACTGTGATGGTTAGGTTTAGGTTTTGGGTAGACGTTAATAAAATACAATGGCAAATTTAATAAATAATATAAATAATTCTTGTTAGCTTCTGGCCACAACTGTATATGATCTATCAACAGCCCTGTTTTATGACCAAAACAAGACATATTTATTCACAAAGTGTTTATTCGGATGTCAGACCAATGACCAACAAAACGATACAAGAGCAGAGCATTTCAAACTGATATTAAGCATTTCAAAATAGCTGTATCAGCCTGGATTCGAACCCATTATGCCTGCATGGTAGTCAGGAACCCTCACCGCTCCACTAAATCATTTCAAGGTTCCATTCTACAAAGTGGAGTTTAATACCTCAATTTGCTCAATTGTTCTTTGCTGAAGCTGTTCCAGTGCAATACATAAAAAATGACCACTAGGTGTCACTGTAGAGTGAGGTTTCGGAACATTTCGAAGCTTCGACACATTTGCTTCGACTGTTTCAGTGTTTCATGAAGCCTCGCTTTGCCCACAACTAACAAACAACTGAAGAAACGTGCTGAGAATTGGTCACAACACTTGCAAATATCCACGTAACACAACGGAAATGTTTCAAGGAGACTCAAAAACATGACGAACCATGCTGAGATATGGATGTGTTCTTATGCTCAGTGAAGTGATTGGTGGTCTTTGAAAGGTGAGTTGTTTTTCGTTTACTTTAATATCCTGATTACACGACATAACAACACATCCATATCTCAGCAGGGTCCGTCATAGTTTTGGGTCCCCTTGAAACATTTCCGTTGTGTTATGTGGACCGTTAAGCTCTCTCGACCACTGTATATGAACTGATATGTTAAATGCATTGGAAATATGCAAGATATAAACTCAGGATTCTGACTTTTATTTTCATAGACATTTATCGATAATAGAAGGACAATTTTTATTATTAAGGTAAAATGTAAAAAGCATATAAAATACATACTTTGATGTATTTAATTATTATTTGGAAGACTCCAGTTTGCTTTCACTGAAAAAAAAAAAAAAAATTAATTATTTAATATACAATTTAAAAATGCATTTAAATATGCGATTACAGTTTACACGAATGGTTGTTGGTACTGAGTGCTTTTTGAGCAGGTTTAAGAACATACCCCAAATGTCGTTTGACGATACAAGCAGAGAGCCAGAACAAGCATTTCGTCTAAACAGGGATCCGCGGGCTGAGCTTGAGTATCCGACCAAGTAAGCAGTTTTAATATTAAGATGTGCTGGATGTACATCCTATTTGTTGCACACTGTGTTGACCACCTCTAACATTTTGCACAGGATTGCGAGATTCTCCAATGTGGAGCACTTATCGATTCACATATCTCGAAATTTTGGAGCAGAATCTACTCGTGTGTATTACATTGGCCTGCGAGGAGAGTACACGCAGGTCAGTGCCGGATTTAAAAATGCAACACTTCTATAATCATTATTCCTTAACTGATAGAAATGAACCATATATTGACAAGATTATGCTCAATAGAGCTGTAGTTAAAAATTGTTTGAGAAATTGATTCCTAGTGAGCTGTGTTCACATTTATTTTATAACAAAAATAATCCCAAGTGCTCTGCCTTGTGTATTTGTGTACAGTTAAACAGTAGCCTAGAGTGCCATCTGCTGTTCAAAACTAGCCTAGAGTGCCATCTGCTGTTCAAAACTAGCCTAGAGCACCATCTGCTGTTCAAAACTAGCCTAGAGAGGCATCTGCTGTTCAAAACTAGCCTAGAGAGGCATCTGCTGTTCAAAACTAGCCTAGAGAGGCATCTGCTGTTCAAAACTAGCCGAGAGAGGCATCTGCTGTTCAAAACTAGCCTAGAGAGGCATCTGCTGTTCAAAACTAGCCTAGAGAGGCATCTGCTGTTCAAAACTAGCCCAAAGAGGCATCTGCTGTTCAAAACTAGCCCAGAGAGGCATCTGCTGTTCAAAACTAGCCTAGAGAGGCATCTGCTGTTCAAAACTAGCCTAGAGAGGCATCTGCTGTTCAAAACTAGGCTAGAGAGGCATCTGCTGTTCAAAACTAGCCTAGAGAGGCATCTGCTGTTCAAAACTAGCCTAGATGCATCTGCTGTTCAAAACTAGCCTAGTGAGGCGTCTGCTGTTCAAAACTAGCCTAGATGCATCTGCTGTTCAAAACTAGCCTAGAGCGCCGTCTGCTGTTCAAAACTAGCCTAGAGCGCCGTCTGCTGTTCAAAACTAGCCTAGAGCGCCGTCTGCTGTTCAAAACTAGCCTAGAGCGCCGTCTGCTGTTCAAAACTAGCCTAGAGCGCCGTCTGCTGTTCAAAACTAGCCTAGAGCGCCGTCTGCTGTTCAAAACTAGCCTAGAGCGCCGTCTGCTGTTCAAAACTAGCCTAGAGCGCCGTCTGCTGTTCAAAACTAGCCTAGAGCGCCGTCTGCTGTTCAAAACTAGCCTAGATCACCATCTGCTGGTCAAAACTAGCCTAGAGCACCATCTGCTGGTCAAAACTAGCCTAGAGCACCATCTGCTGGTCAAAAATAGCCTAGAGCACCATCTGCTGGTCAAAACTAGCCTAGAGCACCATCTGCTGGTCAAAACTAGCCTAGAGGCGTCTGCTGTTCAAAACTAGCCTAGAGAGGCGTCTGCTGTTCAAAACTAGCCTAGAGAGGCGTCTGCTGTTCAAAACTAGCCTAGAGAGGCTTCTGCTGTTCAAAACTAGCCTAGAGAGGCTTCTGCTGTTCAAAACTAGCCTAGAGAGGCTTCTGCTGTTCAAAACTAGCCTAGAGCGCCGTCTGCTGTTCAAAACTAGCCTAGATTGGCGTCTGCTGGTCAAAACTAGCCTAGAGGGGCTTCTGCTGTTCAAAACTAGCCTAGATGCATCTGCTGTTCAAAACTAGCCTAGATGCATCTGCTGTTCAAAACTAGCCTAGAGAGGCGTCTGCTGTTCAAAACTAGCCTAGAGGCATCTGCTGTTCAAAACTAGCCTAGAGAGGCTTCTGCTGTTCAAAACTAGCCTAGAGCGCCGTCTGCTGTTCAAAACTAGCCTAGATTGGCATCTGCTGTTCAAAACTAGCCTAGATACATCTGCTGTTCAAAACTAGCCTAGATACATCTGCTGTTCAAAACTAGCCTAGAGAGGCTTCTGCTGTTCAAAACTAGCCTAGAGCACCGTCTGCTCTTCAAAACTAGCCTAGAGAGGCTTCTGCTGTTCAAAACTAGCCTAGAGCGCCGTCTGCTCTTCAAAACTAGCCTAGAGAGGCTTCTGCTGTTCAAAACTAGCCTAGAGCGCCGTCTGCTCTTCAAAACTAGCCTAGAGAGGCTTCTGCAGTTCAAAACTAGCCTAGAGCGCCATCTGCTGTTCAAAACTAGCCTAGAGCGCCATCTGCTGGTAAAAACTAGTCTAGAGCACCATCTGCTGGCCAAAACTAGTCTAGAGCACCGTCTGCTGATAAACACTAGCCTAGAGCGCACATCTGCTGGTAAAAACTAGCCTAGAGAGGCTTCTGCTGTTCAAAACTAGCCTAGAGCGCCATCTGCTGGTAAAAACTAGTCTAGAGCACCATCTGCTGGCCAAAACTAGTCTAGAGCACCGTCTGCTGATAAACACTAGCCTAGAGCACCATCTGCTGGTAAAAAGTAGCCTAGAGCGCCATCTGCTGATTAAAAACTAGCCTAGAGCACCATCTGCTGGTAAAAAGTAGCCTAGAGCGCCATCTGCTGATTAAAAACTAGCCTAGAGCGCTGTCTGTTGTTTAAAACCAAGCTCAGAATCCGTTTAAGAGAGCAAAGAGATCTTAAATCGATTTCCAGAATGTCTTGTTACCACAGCTCTAATACTCACGTTCCTGTTTCTAGAAAGATTTAAACTTTGAAAGGAAAGTAGGATCAAATAATCATTCACTCTTCATCTCTTCTTCAGGCTCACAGGCACGAGGTGACAATCTGCAACTATGAAGCAGCAGCAAACCCAGCAGATCACAAAGTGGAGAGCATTACACCTCAGACACAATTTATATCATGACAGAAGGAGGAGGCAGAGGCCCGTGCGTGCTGTGTGAAGCTGTAAAGGTGTGCTTGGGTTTTGATAACAGTGAGATGATGGACTGATGTGGATTGAATTACGAGGGTTTGTTTATCTGCAATCCTGCTAAAGTGCCAATTAACATGAAGCATCGTTACTTCATGTATGCTTCTCATCAAATAAACTATTCTTCAGCTAATAATAGATGTGCAAGAAGTCTGTATATGAATATCTCTAAATCTGATGGAAATATTGTTATTCTTCTGAAAAGTTTCGTCTTCGGGAGTGTTTAAATGACATTTGATGACATAGCAATGCAATTTGGGGCTTGAAAACTTGAAAACAGGATTCAAAATGCAGGTTTAGAACAATATTTATTGTCAAAAAGATGCACTACAAAAGCATGATTTTTTTTAAAGGTGATGTTCATACATATTATGTGTTCAGGCTGTAGACGTGACAAAACAACAATGGCCGAATGCAGGAGCCTATTGCTGCGTCCCAATTCACATACCTATGCTAAGCCCTAAAAGTATGTACTTTTTTGTAAAGGAAAAGTATACATTTGAGTGTGTAACAGAAGAGTATGCACTCTTTGGGACCTACTACTTCCTCTTTAACAGATCGTTATGTTGCTTAGTTGCGTCCCCTGTCAATCATCTCGACACATCATCCACATTTCTTTCATATTTATTTCCCTACTACCTTATTAGAGAAGCAGCAGCAGGATAATCTGCGAAGTTTTTCTCATAATTTGTGAGGTTTTTTTTTTCATGCAGAGAAATCTCCTAAGGACTTCGGATAATCATGCGTTCAGAATTTAATGCCCAAACATATCTTGATATAAGTTCACATTTTTGATGCAGATGAAATCTAAGCCTCTCTACTTGACGGTTGGTCTTGTTTGTCCAGCATGTTTGTAGTTTGTTTACACTTTTTTTTTTTTTTACCTGAGTTTGTAGTTTTAATCACATTTACGTCCAATGGGCAATGCATTGTAGACAATATTAGCGGTTGGAGTATGGATGCTTCTACACTTGGAGTTTTTACCGGAACTAGTAAACCATCCGTGAACCTTTGGCATACTCTTCAGCATACTATGGTTTGGGACATACTAATTCTTTTTTCGAACACTATTTAGGATGGATAGTACGCGAATTGTGTTCTCCCCGTGTTCGTGTGGGTTCCTCCGGGTGCTCCGGTTTCCCCCACAAGTCCAAAGATATGTGGTACAGGTGAATTGGGTAAGCTAAAATTGTCCGTAGTGTATGAGTGTGAATGAGTGTGTATGGAGGTTTCCCAGTGATGGGTTGCAGCTGGAAGGGCATCCGCTGCGTAAAGCATATGTCGGATAAGTTGGCGGTTCATTCCGCTGTGGCGACCCCAGATTAATAAAGGGACTAGGCTGAAAACAAACTGAATGAATATGCGATTTGGGACGCAGCATATGAATGCAAAACGTAAAAAAAATGCAAACGAAAAGTTTCGATTTTTATTATATCTGTCATATAAATGAATCGTAGCCATCAATTTAAATTCTTACGGCACTGCTTTGAGTCATTGCGAATTTACTCCTAATTTACTCATCCACTAGTGTGTCCTTTTATTTTCAGTTGAACACAGACAGGGTGACACGGTGGCTCAGTGGTTAGCACTGTCGCCTCACAGCAAGAAGGTCACTAGTTTGAGTTCCGGCTGGGTCATTTGGCATTTCTGTGTGGAGTTTGCATGTTCTCCCCGTGTTGGCGTGGGTTTCCTCCGGGTGCTCCCGTTTCCCCCACAGTCCAATCACATGCGCTGTAGGGGAATTGAATAAACTAAATTTGCCGTAGTGTATGAGTGTGTATGGGTGTTTCCCAGTACTAGGTCGCAGCTGGAAGGGCATCCACTGTGTAAAACATATGCTGGATAAGTTGGTGGTTCATTCCGCTGTGGTGACCCCTGATGAATAAAGGGACTAAGCTGAAGGAAAATAAATGAACACAAACATTTTTTGAAGAATGTTAGAAATCAGTAACAATTTGACTTCCATAGTATTTTGTTTTTATTATTAAAGTAATAATAAAACTGGAAAAAAACAAATCCTGTGGAAGTCAATGGTTACAGGTTTTCGAATTTTCTAAATAACTTAATTTGTTTTCAACAGAAAAATAAACTTCTACAGGTTTGTGATGAGTGAAGGGTGATAAATGAAGACAGAATGTCCTGTTCTGGGTGAACTATTCATTTTAATGAGTATAATATTGATGGATTTACACAGTTTGTACAAAAACAACCCAAAAAATGTTCTCAATCTCACAAATCCTTATAATAACTTACTTTATAATAACTATCTGTTCTGATGTTTGGAAGAATATGGTACACATTTAAAGCTACAGTATCAGTTAATGTCTTTATTACAACTATTTAAAAAAAGCAGAAATTTCTTTTTTCTTTTTTGATCACACATTGAAAAACAGCAATTATGTAATATAATTATAACTAATAATTTTAATTTGAAATTAATGCTTTTAATTTGAACATATACATTTTTAATTCATTACGGAAGCAGATTTATATTTAACCTTCAAATAACAAACAAGCATTTTCATCTTCTGTTGTTCAACATGTAGAACATTATATTCAAGCAGCATATCATAAACAAAACAGTACAAAATAATAATAATACCATAAATAAACCTTAAATAATACTAACTTTCTTCAGTGTTTTGTATTTGTTGTTATTTTAAACATTCTATCCATCAGTCATGGGAAGTGAAATGTATCACGGTGTCCAAAATATTTCAGTATTGAACATATGAAGAATTATTACTAAAAATAACTGAGCTTACCGTTTACAGGAATATATCGTGTTACTTCCGCTTGCCATTCAGAAAGCATTTATTTAGCATTTACAGCATTTAAAGCCTTGCTCTTTAAAAACAAGTACACATTTCTACCTAAAACATCTAAAGCAGTTACTTTCAATGCGTTTTCAACATTCAAGCTCACGCGGTTGAACGATCGCGATGACCTCACGACGCAAGTCTCCGCCTCCTGCTGAAGGAGCGGAAGTTCCGTTGTGACCTGGGATAGCAAGCGGTGAGTCGATAAATTTGCAGCAGTGGGCCGCTGTTTAATTCTGCTTATTGTAAATGCTTGAACCCTAAATTTTTAGTTTACCCCCTGACCATGGCTATATCGATGCCTCTACAGGCGAAAGCTTGTCTTCGAGCAGCGCAGTAGTGGGATTAAACGCGGGGGTAGAGAGATTCTGATGGCTCCATCTATGAGGCTGTGTATTCATTGTGACAATAATACAGGCGAAACGGGATTAAGCTGCCTAACATGTCGCTCGAGTATTAATGAAACGACCTAGAGGATTTATTATACACCTATTCTGTCCTTGATTATGACTGAATGAGGGGAAATATTGAGCAAAGCTTCGGCCGTTAATCTATTGTTTTCTCAGCCTGTCCCTTCCTTCCTTTTCTGTATGAATGTATGATCGAGGGCTCATGTGAAGGATTATTTTACTGACGCATTAGAGATTATTAGTAGTCACTTGTTAGCATGCATCAGTAATTCACTGTTTCATCAAAACTACTCCTAATGGTGCATTAAATGGAGAAAAAAAGGTGATTTTTCTGTTATTTCGTGTAGATGTCAGTAGCATTTGGTGATGTTTAATAATGTTATAGCAGGTAAACTAACACAATTCATAGACATGAGAGATGGAGTGTATTGAAGTTTTGTTTAAAGGGTTAGTTCACTCAAATATGAAAATTCTCGCATCATTTATTCTCCCTTTACTTATTCCAAACCTTTATTTGAGTTTCTTCTGCTGAACACAAATGTAGATGTTTTGACGAATGATAGAAACCTGTAACCATTGATTTCCATAGTATTTGTGTTCGCTACATTAGAAGTCAATGGTTACAGGTTTTCTGTTTTTTTCAGTAATAATTTAGTTTTAATTTAATAATTTCAGTAATAATTTAATTATTCTAAATCTGTTTGAGTTTCTTTCCTCTGCTAAACACAAACGTATATATGTTGATGAACGCTGGAAATCTGTAACCATTGACTTCCATTGTATTTGTTTTTCCTACTATAGAAGTCAATGGTTACAGGTTTTCAGCTTTTTTTCTTCAGTAATAATTTAAAGTTTTAATTTAATAATTTTAGTAATAATTTAATTATTCTAGATATGTTTGAGTTTCTTTCCTCTGCTAAACACAAAAGTAGATATGTTGATGAACGCTGGAAATCTGTAACCATTGACTTTCATTGTATTTGTCATTGTATTTGACTTCTATAGAAGTCAATGGTTACAGGTTTTCAGCTTTTTTCAGTAATCATTTAAAGTTTTATTTTAATTATTTTACTAATGTTTCCCGGTGTTGAGTTGTGGCTCGAAGGACATCCGCTGCATAAAACATATGCTGGAATAGTTGGCGGTTCACTCCGCTGTGGCAATTAATAAAGGGACTAAGTCGAAAAGAAAATGAATGAATTTTTCACTAATAATTTTTAAGTTATGACTTATTTCAAAACTGTTTGAGTTTCTTTCTTCTGCTAAACGCAAACGTAGATATTTTGATGAGCGCTGGAAATCTGTAACCATTGACTTCCATTGTATTTGTTTTTCCTACTATAGAAGTCAATGGTTAGAGGCTTTCAGTTTTTTCAGAATACTTTCTTGTGTCTCATATCTCATAAAGGTTTATGTCTACTCGGCTACTCTACTAGGGTGAATAAATATAGTGTAAAATTTCATTTTTGAGTGAACTACCCCTTGTGACATGGTCGCTCAGGCCACTCAGGCACGGATGAAGCCATTAAAGTGGAGTGTTTTGCCTCCCACAGCTGTCAAGATTTGATTTCTCAGTGCTGTCATGTGGTTCCTGGAAAACAGGGACCCGTGGTTTTCATTTAGGCTTCATTAGAAACGGTTTTCTGGGAATTGGTCTCAAGCAGACGTCTGCGAGTACAAACTTGTGATCCCCAAAGCCATGAGAGGAAAATGAAGCTCGCACCGTATGATTACCATAAGCATCAGCGCTTATCCAGTAGGCTAAACCAGCCTGTCATTAAAGGGTTAGTTCACACAAAAATACAAATTTACTCACTGTTTACTCTCCCTCAAGTAGTTTCTGAGTTTCTTTATTCTTGTCAACACAAAATAAGATATAGTATGAAAGTCGATGGTTACAGGTTTCAACATTCTTCAAAATATCTACTTTTGTGTTTAATAGAAGAAAGAACTCATAATGGTTGGACACAAGTGAAGCGGGAGTAAACAATGACAGAATTTTTCATTTTTAAGTGAACTATCCCTTTAATTGTACCTTTCTACATTGCTTTTCCACATCTAGATGCTCTGCCGGTGCACTTTTAGGTTTAGTTGGGCATGGATTGCTTAGTTGAAATGAGTGGAAATTAAACCAACTTTTGTTAATCATTCTGCAGCCTGCTGACAGTTTCTTTCTAAAATCGCTGGTTCGTATCTTTAACATCCAATTCTTCTTGCCTGGGCCTTTGTAATTTGTTAAAACGTGTTGTAATAATTGAAAGTAGTTGCTTCTTCTTTTGTGTGTGTATTTTCCTAAAAGCATCTCCTCACATTGTATGTGTGGCAACAACATGTCTGTACCCCTGCTCGCTGAAGCCGTGACGGTGCCTGGGACGGAGAAGGAGACGGCTGTGGTGAGAAAACCTTCCAATCATTAACTCAAATCCGAAGACGTCCAAGTGATTCATTAGCTTTACACAAGGCCAGGACTTGTTCACCCACAATTTGTGTCATTTCAAACCAATAAGACTTCTGGACCCTTTTTGAAAGTCCAGGTTTACACTATTGAAAGGTCCAAGGTCATAACGTTTACTTCATGCCATTCGTTCATTCTTGAAATTGACTATTTAGTAGTCTATCAAATAAATGTTCAATATATTGTTACACTGACATTTTAATGGGAGAAAAATGACGCTGTAATTGTTTTGATGCTTAACACTTATACCCAAACACGCATAAATAAAATGTATTTATTTATTTTAAACACACACTGTGTGTATGTTTGCCTAGTTTGTTTATTAGTGCTGGGGAAAAATGAATCGCATCCAAAATAAAAGTTTGCTTTGACAGTGTGTGTGCTGTGTATATTATTTATGTATATATAAATACACACTGGCATGCATATATTTGAGAAAATGTTGATGTGTATATATACATATCTATTGAACAAAATTGTTTTGTTTCTATGTATTTGTATGTATCACATATACATAATAAGTATATATAACACACACGCATATTATGTCAAAATAAACTTTTATTTTGGATTTTTATAATATAAAAAACTTTAAATATGGAGAATATATCTATAGAAAATAGATAAAAATATAATTATTATATATAATATATATGTAAGCAATATCACACGCGTAACTGTTCAATATGGCTGTATATCGGCACTGGTTGGAGGCATGCGCTAGCTCAAGGCCGCAGGCCGAGTGCCTTAGTGTCCCCTTCAGTGACGATATACAGCCATATCTCACTGCTACTCGTGGGATATTGCGCTTACACTACAGTTCGATGCCATAATCGTGTATAAAAAAAAAGACAATCAAACACGGAGAGTCTCAAACTCCTTTTGTATTAGGAACTACTTTCTTCCGCCATTCATTCAAATCTGCAGCTGACGTCAGAACAGCTGTATACATACAGCACTACAAAAGAGAGAGATCGACTTGGAGTGCCCCTTACCTGATTTGTAATGATTTATTCAGCTGTAGTTTGAAACTAGCGTTGAGAAAACACTAGGTTTTTCTTCTTCTAATGACTTATTATGCGGTCTCTGTCACCATCTTGTGGCGGATCGTCAACCATCACTTTCTTTGGCACTGAATCTCTGGAATTACAAATATTTTAAAATAGGCACTGTCCTTGAAAATAAACTGCATAGTTGCAATCTAAACAACTACATTCTCAACTAAAAAAGCCTAATATATACATTATGTTGTCCAACAGCAGCAATATTTGTCAAACTGTAGTGTCCTCTGTTTGTCGCTGCATGTGGGTGGAGTAATACACAAGGGTGATGAAGAGGCTGTATGGGTTTGGATATGATGTGCTGAACATCAGCCATTCAGATTCAAGAACTAGGCAGAACAGTTTTATTTATATATATATATATATATATATATATATATATATATATATATATATATATATATATATATATATATATATATATATATATATATATATAAAAAGTGTGTATGTGTATAAAATATCAAATATTTGTTCTTATTTACTGTAGCTATAACTTCTGTTTTTATATCTAAAATTTTCCCTGTTTTTACCACTAATTATGTTGCATAATTTAGATTCTCATTAATATTATTTTAGGGTTTTTTTTAAGGACATGAGCGGTTATATATAAACTTAGACTTTGATAGTACAGACTGAACCGAAAGCTCATGTGCGCTATTGAGATGCTATCCTCATATAATATAACCCAGAGTCAGCATGAGACACAGGAAATTGGGCCTCTTTTAGGCTTTGTGATGATATTGGTTTCACATCATGTTTCTTGTTTCTGTTGCAGGTTATCTTCCTTCATGGCTTGGGCGATACAGGGTAAGCTCTGTTCATTACCTGCAGGTTGCGGGATCTTTTAATGCCCCCGACCTGCTGTGGAAATAACTCTGTCATGGTGCTTATTATAGACACGGCTGGGCTGATGCCATGACATCGATTCGACTGCCGTACATCAAATACATCTGCCCACATGCGTAAGTGACAGCCTGTGAACTCATCAACATTTTAGATTGTTGATTATTAAGCACTGCAGAAATATTGTTAGTTTGCAATTTAATGCCATTTTTAACTTTAGGCCCAGAATCCCTGTAACGCTCAACTTGAAGATGACCATGCCGTCATGGTAAGAAGATTTTGCTGCAGATAATATTGCATTTGTAAAAATACAATGGAGATTATGAATGTGTCATGTAAACCTGGAATTGAGAAAAGAAATTGAATAAAAAAGAAATTTAAGTTGAGGAATTTACTAAAAAAGAAAATGTCGGCTCATGTAAAATGATTCATGTTTTACTCTTTTAATGGTCAGCTAATCTACATATGTGATATCGGTCATGTGGCTTAGATATTTTACTTTTCATTGAAGCAAAAGAGCAGCAAACTAAGTAAAGAATAAAGAAATGTAAAAAGTGCAATGAAAATTTTGTCATGTCGTTCAAAATGTTATTTAATATTACAGTATTCAAGATACTGTATTCAAGGCAGTAAAATTGAGAAATGACTATGCTTCTCAGCATGGAAGCATCATTTTAATTAAAAGTAAAAAAAAAAAAAATATATATATATATATATATATATAATATATATCTTAAAATGTTGGGGGACTTTTTTCTGTTCATCAAAGTATCTTGAAGAAGCATGTCAACAATACAATGAAGCAGCACGATTTTCATCATTGATATGAAAATGACTCGTGATATTAGAATGATTTCTGATGGATCATGTGACATTAATTCAGCTTTGCGTCAAAGAAATTAACAAATATTTAAATTGTTTTCAAACACAACACAACCATTTTAAGTGAAGTTTCACAAACTAATTTCGAGAGGAGCATGTGATATGATTGATCGCGGCTGTTCTCTCATCCACAATCCTTAGTAAACCAATCTGATTATTCCAAACTCATAATAAATAACCCATATCGCTCCTTACTCCCTTATCTTCGTTTTTGAAGAACCCCCCCCCCCTCCTCCTTTACCAGGGGTAGCTCCCGAGAACTACCTGATCTCGTACCTCCTTACATACTCATTGACCTGGCAGGAGCCCCGGCCTCAATTATCTCTGAGCTCAGGATTCTCTCCCCAGACAAACCTGCTATTAATATCAAGCAATATCTAAGTGTGAACTCTTGAAATTGTAATATTTTTTATAATATTAGTGTTTTGTAACTTTAAAAAAAAACTACAAAACCAAACTTCTGACCTTATAATATAATTATATAACAAAAACTAATAATATAGTAGTCATGTGTTAATTGCTTAGACGACATGTTTTCAAAATGTTAAGTTAATAAAATATAATGTTATAAGATATAATGTATATTTTATTTTTAAATTAAATTATTTCACTAGTTGAATTTTGAGGTCCTGGATTACCCTTTTTATTATTGTTTAATGTATTTTTTTCTCCTCTTCAGGTTTGATCTGATGGGCTTAAGCCCCGAATCACCGGAGGATGAAGCAGGGATTAAGAGAGCAGCAGAGAACAGTGAGCAAAAAAAAAAAAGATTTTTGCACAACAAACAACAAGAACTGACCCACAACTGAACACTGTAATATACAGTTGAAGTCAAATATTGAAGTGTTTTTCAAATATTTCCCAAGTTCAATTGACCAGGGACGTTTTCAAAGTATTTCCTCATTTTTCTGCCAGAGAAAGTGTTAATTAATTTAGTTTGGCTGGAATAAACGCAGCTATAAAAGTGTTAAACAAAACATTTTAACATCAATATTGTCCACAGAACAAAACACTGTTGTCCATTAACCTGGCCAATTACCCTAACTTTCTTAATTAACCTAGTTAAGCCTTTAAATGTCACTAAGATGAATAAAACAGTCTTGAAAAATATGTAGTAAAATAATATGTGCTGTCATCATGGCAAAGACAAAGTAATTAGTTGTTAGAAATTAACTATTTATTAACTATTATCTTTATTAATGTGTTTGAAAAAATCTTTAGTCCATTAAGCAACACTTGGGAAATATTTTTAAAATAATTTAAATTACACACACACACAAACACACACACACACACGCGCACACACACACACACACACATGTTTGTTTTTGTGAAAAGTGGGTACATTACATAGGTTTCCATTCATTTTATACTGTCCAAACCATATATTGTATTGCCCTAACCCCACCCTACCCCTAAACCCAACCATCACAGGAGACAGTGTGCAGCTTTACTCTCTGATTAAACTCATCCTGTGGGATTTATAAGCCTTTTGAGAAATAGGGACGTCACCAATGTCCTCATATTTCACCTCCTTTTTGTAATACCTGTGTCATACCTATGTCATTATACAGATTCGTATCCTGATATGCCACAAAAACACGTACACACACACACACACACACACACACACACTTCATGCAAGAATATATTATCATATCCTCAAATCTGATTATGTGCAACTAAATATAGGGTCCCACTTTATATTAGCTGGCCTTAACCACTATGTACTTGCATCAAAATATAAATACAATGTATTTAATGTGTTCATAGTGTATTGAAGAACACTTGTGGTGCTCTTTAGTGGGATACGGGTCGGGTTAGGGTCAGGTTGGGTGGTATGGGTAGGTTTAAGGGTGAGTTAAGGTGTAAGGAATGGTCAACAGTGTATTTCCATGCATGTATTTCCATACAGATGTATTTTCATGCATGTATTTAATCAGTCATAAGTACAATGTAAAAACATGCATTTACACCATAAGTACACTGTAACAAATTATTCATATCTGTGTCAGTATATGTTAGTTAAGGCCACTTAACATAAAGCGGGACCAAATCTACACTACTCTCCTTCTCTTCAACAGTAAAAGCCATCATCGATCACGAGGTAAAGAACGGTATACCATCCAATCGTATTGTCCTCGGTGGCTTCTCTCAGGTGAGCGATGGACCCTGAACGCCTGCCTGTATTTTTAGTGAAAGTGCTGATGCTACAGATGTGCTGTGTTGTCCTGTGCTCTTCAGGGTGGAGCTCTGTCTATCTACACCGCTCTGACCTCCCAGCAGCAGCTTGCCGGCGTCGTCGGACTCAGCTGTTGGCTTCCACTTCATAAGACTTTCCCACAGGTACAAGACTGCCAGCGGTACACACACAGTTGAAGTCAGAATTATTCACCTCTTGGGATTTTTAGTTTCTGCTTTAAATATTTCCCAAATGATGTTTAACAGAGCAAGGAAATTTTCACAGTATTTCTGATATTTTTTCTTCTGGAGAAAGTCTGATTTGTTTTATTTCGGCTAGAATAAAAGCAGTTTTGATCAATGTTATTATTAGCCCCCTCAAGTAATATTCATTTTTGATTGTCGACAGAACAAACCACCGTTATACAGTAGCTGTGTTTCCATCCGCCTTTTTAATGCGCATTTTGGATATGGATACTTTTTATTCCATAAGAAAAGATGCGCATAAACTACACGGAAACACTTTTACTGCACAAATTTCAGTATGTGCATTAAAAAAGGTCATGTGATTTCATTATAAGACATCATGTGATGATGAAAATGTACGTAAATGGAGAAACCAGCAGGCTGAGCACACTGTAAAACATCTGAACTGTTGTTTTGGTCATTCTAAAACGCCTTACTGTTTAATTATTAGTGTTATTATATTAATGACCACCAGAATCAAGAGTGTCTGTGCTCCGCGTCTGACACCTTCAAACGCCACCGCGGGTTCACTGCGTGTCAGGATTGCCTTCTGAGGCGCAAGTCATTTATTACATGAAGAAAAGATTAACGCAGCTTCTCCTACCGCAGTAAATTCACTTTTTACTATTGATATTTGGTGCCAGTTAATCAGGAAGTGACTATTTTGTTTGCTTTGACTCGTTGGATGGAAACGCTGCTTTCTTCGCACGTCTTTAATGCGATAATCCAGTTTTGCTCATTCAGTTCATTCACATTTGTGGATGGTTAACCTAACTTGCCTGGTTAAACCTTTAAATGTCACTTTAAGCTGAATACTAGTATCCTGAA